>NC_081841.1:130906892-131211592 GCF_963259705.1 Myotis daubentonii
TATACCCAGAATTGGACTTGTTGGATTGAAAAGTAATTCTATTTTTAATTGTTTGATGAACTGCGATATTGTTTTCCACAGTGCTGCATTATTTTACATTATCACTAGTAGTACACAAGTCTCCCAGTTTCTCCATAGTCATGTCAACACATTATTTTTTGTTTTGATTTGATTTAAAAAATAGCTACCTTAATAGATGTGAAGAGGCTTGTGTTTTATTTTTATTATTTTTTAATTTAAAATTTTTATTATTTAAAGTATTACATAAGTCTCATTTTCCCTCCCATTGACTACTCCTCAGCCGCCCCCACCAGCAAATGCCCTCACTCCCCTACTGTCTGTGTCCATTGGTTATGCTCATATGCATGCATACAAGTCCTTTGGTTGATCTCTTACCCCATCACCCCCCGCCTTCCCTCATAGGTGGGACAATTTGTTTGATGCTTCTATGACTCTGGTTCCGTTTTTGTTCATCAGTTTATGTTGTTTTTTATATTCCACAAATGAGTGCGATCATGTGATACTTATCTTTCTCTGGAGGGTTGTGTTTTAGTGACCATTTACTTAGGAATAGCAATTGGGATCTTGGGCCCACAGCAGGCTCAAAACCACCTAGATAATCAGTATTCTTAAATGGCTAATCCCTCATTAGATGGCAGAACTACAAGTAAATCTACTTATCAGAATATAGATATGTCAAAGAAAATTGTCTACTTTAATTTGGACTCATGTTGGAAAAAAGTTTGACAAGGTATAGAAATCCTGAAGCTAAGAAATTAATTAAAGTTAAAAAGTTTACCTCTATGCAGGACTATTCCCTTCATCAAAGATCACTGATCATTCCCACAGATAAAACTCAGTGGAACATAAACTCAAATCCCAATTTTGAATCAGAACTTAAACATATAATGATACAATTCACCATGAGTAGAAGTCAACTAATCAAATAAGAAACTTCATTTGATCCTTCAAGATATGCAGAAAATACAGTTTCCAGATAGAGGTTATAAAATCAGTATGATTGAAATAATGAAGAACTTAAAAAGGAATTAAAGAAAGGAACAAAGCCCCTGGGATAAAAAAGGCTGAGGTGAAAAAAGGTAACATTTTTATAAATAAAAAATACAATCATTGAAATTAGAAACTCAATTGACAGATTAATCACTCAAACAAAGCCAGAGAGAAATTTAATGCATGAAAGATCTATGTGATGAAATTATCCAGACCATAACATAGAAAACACACACATGAAAATTATAATAAGCAGTAGTGGAGTGGAAGAATGGAATGTTTGGACACTTTCCTGTTGATAACAACTATAACCTTTTGGGGAAAATGAACAAACTGGCAGATGAATAAAAGCTTGCAGAAACTGGTGAGGATAAATGTGGATGTGAGATCCACATTTATACATGTGGGTTTTTTCTTTTCCTAAGGATACTTCTAGGTCCATCAGGGTGTGGCAGACAGAGTTGAAGCAGAAAGTGGCAGTCTTATTGGATTGTGGAATCAGAAGATACAGTTTGGGACTGCCAGTGAGACCTAAAGCTGGGATGTGCAGAGTAGAGAGGTAGGAAGTTCCAGATAGGGCAGATCCAAAGTTGGTGTAGACACTGTACTCAAATCACTGTCTGGGATTCCACGATGCTCAGGGAGAAACAACAACAAGAAAGCTGTAAGAGCTCAGCACTGATTTCAACAACTGCCTGTTACAGACTTACAGTAGTCCCCCCTTATTCATGGTTTCTCTTCACGTGGTTTCAGTCAATCCTGGTAATCCATACAAAAATATTAAATGAAAAATTCCAGGAATAAATAATTTGTAAGTTTTAAGTTGTGCGCCATTCAGAGTAGCATGATAAAATATTGCACCATCCTCCTGTCTCAGGCCTTGGACGTGACTCATCCCTTTGTCAAGTATCTTCCCCAGGTAAAAGGAGAAACTGAAATAGAACCACCCTAACAAAGCCTAAAACCAAGCCTTCATTAATCAAGGTTATCTGTTAATAATTTAACTGCCTCATAAAACAAAACCCAACACTTTTAGAGGAAAATAAATCCAGAATTTTCACAAAATATCATCCACAACATTTACTATAAAATAAAAGCTTAGTAGTCAAGAAAAGATACAGAAAAATGTGACACATAGTAAATGGAAAAGTCAATCATAGGAAATGACTCACAGACCAAACAGATGTTGAAAAGACAAGGATTTTAATAATGTAATAATGCATTTATAGGAAAACATGAGTATAATAGGTGAAGAGATTGGGAATTGTCAGGAGTGATATGCAAATAAAAAAATCAAGTTTAAATCCAATAACTGAAAAACACATCTGAAAAAAATTTTATTTCCTAGGATTGACAGTATATTAAATGTAAGATAAAGGAATAGTGATCATAAAGACAGGTCAATAAAAATTATCTAAGCTGAAAGAAAGGGCAAAAAGGATTTTAAAAATGATCAGAGCTTCACTGAGTTAAGGGACTGTCTAGAGAAGTCTAAGACACATGTGAGACTTGTAAGAAGAAGAGGAGAGACAAGAAAGAAGAAAAGGAGAGAGAAAATGGGGCAGGAAAAAATTGCGACTATATTAGTAGAAAATATTCCACATTTGGTTCAAAACAGCAATCCAGACATCCATGAAGCTCAGCAAACTCTGAGCAGGATAAATAAAAGCATGCCTGACCACATCATAATCAAACCGCTGAAAATCAAAGAATAAGATAAAATCTTAACAAGGTCCAAAGAAAGAAGACATTATATAAGAGAAAATAATTACACAAATGATAGCTACTTCGCAGAAGAAAAAACTGGGGCTAGAAGACATGGAACTACATCTTTAAAGTAATGAAAGGAAAACACTGATAACACAAAATTCTATTCACAGCAAAAAATATTCTTAAAATGCAAGTGAAATAAAGATATTTTTTAGATATTAAAAAGGTGAAAGAATTTATTGCTAGCAGACCCACATTATAAGAAATTTTCAAAGATGCTCTTTAGGCTGAGGAAAATTAATAGCAGATGGAGGAAAAACAAACCCAAAACAAAACATTTAAATACAGTGGGGCCTTGACTTACGAGTGTCCCGACTAACGAGTTTTTTGAGATACCAGCTGTCTCTCGGCCGATTTTTTGCATTGAACTGCAGCCTGCTCGGGCGCACCTATGTATCTTTATACATCCCTGTCCTTCTACCTACAACAGTATTCTCTCATACTCTACTCCAATTGTCAGGAAGATGCCTCCTCACCTCTCTGGCTTTGTCTCCTTTCCTACTGCCCAGGCAGATGTAGGATTTTCACTCCCACGCTCTCACTGCATGTGGATTTGCTGGTTTGCAGATCTCTCTTCCCCCACTAGTGTGAGACACACTGTGGGAGGGACTTTGCCTTTCCACCTTTGATTCTATTGCTGTTCTCAATATCCCTTCCTGGATCTTTCCAAGGGCAGGGAGACTTCTTGTAATGATGGGGAGGCAACTGATGCCTTTTTAGTTTTTTAGCACCATGAAGGACAAGGGATTAAGCAAATGTGTTTTCGTTGTTTGTTTAGTGAGTGTTGGGAAGGGGACCATTCTTAAATCACCTTGGTAGCATCTGCCCTCTTTATTCTCCCCTTCAAGATGCAAACACCTTTTCTTCTCCCATTTAAGATTTTAATACTCACAAATGTTTGTGAAAACAAATGAAAGTTTCCATTAAGTTGCAAGGTATTTGAATGGCATGAAAAATACATTTGTATATCTTAGGAGGCAAAAAAATATAAAGTCCAAATAAGGGATATAGCAGTCAGGATAGGTTCTGACATGAGTTCCGCCCTATTCCATGATGACTATAGGGATATGCACCATGTAGATTTTGAGACCACAAGCCTATTTTTAAACTAAAATGCTCCAGTTGCATGCCTAAACTTTTATAGTAAGCATCCTGGCTAAAATCTTCAGCTGTGACACAGCCTCATAAAGTAACTCCCCAAATACCTGTTATTATACAGGTCTGGGAAGACATAGAACTAAATACAAAAATCTTTTAGAGAGTCAAAATCATTCATATTTCACATGAATCTATCTCTACCTATTTATTACTTACTTCTAGGTAGAAGCAGTCAATGTAGACTGGTTTCCTTTGTCCTTTCTTTCCTTGAGAAGGTGACCTTGGAAGCATGTGATCTGGCTAATGTAGATACCAGATGGAAGAGGGCTATGTGAATTGCACACAACGCACCTGAAGGAGAAATAAACCTGTAGTGCGTTGTGAGAGACTATGAAAGAATTTTCCACTGTGTCTTTCATAGCTGTGTTCACCCCTTCTTACACATAAGACTGTTCCTCTTCACTTATCATGATAAAATTCAAATTGCTCAAACCATGGCTGCTGATCCACAGAAACAATTCCTCTTACTTCTGAAAACTTTGCTAGATTCACCCATTCCTGAAACTGACTGAACTTCAGCACATCCTTTCTTAGTAAACTTACAAAAAATTCTACCCTCCTTTTCCAAGATAGAAATTCCATTTGGGAACTTTTATGCCTGGAATTTTAAAATAAAGACTACTGCTAATGGTGTTCTGGTTGACCTTTTTTCAGTGTCAAACTATCACAACTTCAGGTTTTATTTTTTATCACAGCATAACCTAGTCTATACTGACTAACTAACATATTTACTAAATTTGCAAACAATATTGGAACATTTTATTGGAACATTTAAAATCTTGTTTGATTATATTTATAGGAAATAGTTAAGTGCATGGGAAGATTTTTCATTAGACAAATGAATACATATGTAAAAATACATGCATTCATAAATAAATTCAAAATATTCAAAGATGTTTAATCCTATATAATAAAGAGGTAATATGCAAATTAACCCTCATGCCCTCACAAGATGGCTGCCTATGACCAGGCCGGCAGGGGGATTAGTGAGGGATGACCAAAAGACTGAACAAGCGGGCTGTGAGGAGCGACCAGGCTGGCGGGGTGGGGCGGGCAGTTGGGGCAACAGGCAAGCGGGGGGGGGGGGATGTTGGGGGTGACCAGGCTAGTGGGGGGGCAGTAAGGGGCAACTAGGCTGGCGGGGGGCAGTTGGAGGTGACCAGGCTGGCGGGGGGGGGGGCAGTTAGGGGCAACCAGGTTGGCAGAGGGGGGCATTTTGGGGAAACCAGGCCGGCAGGTGGGGCAGTATGGGGTGATCAGGCCAGTGGGGGGTGGGGGGTAATTAGGAGCGACCAGGCCAGCAGGGAGGGGGCAGTTGGGGGCCACCAGGCCAGCAGGGGCAGCAGTTAAGGGTGGTCAGGCCGGCATGCAGAGACAGTGAGAGGCAATCAGGCCAGCAGGGGGGGCAGTTAAGGGCGGCCAGGCAGGCAGGCAGTGAGCAATTAGGAGCCAGCGGTCCAGATGTCTGCCAGCAGTCAGACATCCCCTGAGGGATCCCAGATTGGAGAGGTTGCAGGCTGGGCTGAGGGGACCCCCCCCCTGCACAAATTTCATACACTGGGCCTCTAGTTAATTATAAAATGAGACCAAATTATTCAAGGGACCCTTAATAGTGATTGCTAAAATTTGCAAGACTTATAAATAAAATAATATGATTTATATAATGGAGTAAAAAATTCAAGGATGAATTGCATTTTTAATACAATTTTAATAAATCCAATACTGCTTTTTATAAACCATTCAAAACCCTGAAAGGTCTTTTCTGTGCATAAAAATCTATACTCAAGGATATGTAGAAGCCTTCATATTTGGCAATTTGCTGTGTGACCTGGTGGAGTTGACACTGACCAATGATTCACACTGGAGTCACTGCCTAAGGGATAACAAGATCTCAGAGCAAAGGGCTCCCAAGGACAAAAGGCAGAATAAAGAGAGAGTAGAGGGAAGAGAGAATCTTCAGGAGTGGGGAGTGGAGAGAAGCTCTTGCTGTGGAGCCGCAGCCTGAGAAGTGTGAATGGAAATTAGGGGCAAGATAGGTAAGTCAGAGAATTCCTGAGTGCCCAGCACTCTGTGAATTTGATATTTTGAACTAAAGGAAGAGTTCAGTGTAAAGAAAGAGGTGAGTCACTTTTCTCTCCCTTATTCCCTTTCTGATGCTCATGTTTCTTTGTGAGAAAATGGATCTAAGGGAGTGACACCTGAGACCAATGGACTGGCTGAGTAGTAAGACTGTTTCATTACTTTCTGTTCTACTCTGACCCGTTCATGATAAAGGCTAAATAAATAATAAACCCTTACATGTGTATGACACTTTACAATGTACAAAGTGCTTTATAAAATCCCCAAAACTCATCCATTTAACCTTCATTATGGACCTCTGAAGTCCTTATTTCTGACACACATTTTATTTCATCCCAAGTCTGCACATATGGAACCACAATCTCATATACTTCTAAAACTTTGAGAGACCTGTGAGATCATTGGGTCCAAACAATTCTTTTATCAGATGAAGGGATTAAGACTCCTAACAGTTAAATAATTTTACCAAAGCCATAGAACTAGTTGGAATAAAGTCAATCAGCCTTTTTGTTTGTTTTGTGGGTTGTTTTTTACTTCCTAATAATGCTAACCTCAGTTAAAAGATTGGCTTTTAAACGGAAGATATGTATTTGGGGGAAAGTGAGGAAGAAGAGGAAGGGGCATAGGGAATAAATTGACTCTTGTCTGAAAGCATGTGTTTGCAAGTTCTTTGATACAAAACATTCCCAAAGGAACTCAACTTCGCTTGCAGTAACTATTAATGTATGAGTTTCAATGCCCTAATGGATTAGACATTATAAGATTCAGAAATAAGGGCTGTGGTAGGTAGTCTCAAAGTTGGTTTCCAGTTATCCCTGCTTCCTGTGTAATTTCCTCTGAGTGTAGGCTGGACTTAGTGACTCACTTCCAAAGAATAGAAGTAAAGGAGTATTGCCTCTGAGATTAACTTATAAATACTGTGACTTCTGTCTTGAGTATTCTCTCTCTCTCTCTCCCTCCCTCTCTGTCATCACTCATGCTGGAGAGAGCTAGCTGCCATGTTTTTAGTTAGTCCTGTGGAGAGGACTAACTATTGTGGCAGTGATCCTCTCCACAGGGCTAACTAAAAACATGGCAGTAGAAGGGAGACCTTCAGCTAATATCCAATAGGAACCAGAGGCCCTTAGTCCAACAGACACAAATAATTGAGACCCAACAACAACCAGGTAAGTGGGCGTGGAGCTCGACCCTCCCCATTGGAGTCTGCAGATGAGACCACAGCCTCACTGCCAGCCTCATTTCATAAAAGCAGCCTCAGGCAATCCCGTGAGCCAGAGGCTTCTGGCTAGTGGATCCCAGAGGCCTGACTCAGAGAAACTGTGACATAATAAATGTTTGCTGTTTTAAACTGCCAAGTGTTGGGCAGTAATAGTTAACTAATCAAGAGTGAAATAAGGACAAAAGAAATCTTAGTTAACTGATTATTTTCTCTTTGATTAGTGTGTATCACAGTCTTGAAGACAGACCTTGAAATGTTTTTAATTTTTCTTCAGCGCTGTTACCAGTAAGCTTGCAAATCACACAATTGAAAAATGCATCCATTTATCTACTTGCATTGTTACTCACTGCACATCATGGTTAAAAATACATCTTAGTAATGAGGAAAAACATTGGAGACCATCAGTTATGCAAGTTCAGCAACTTACTATATTTGGGTACAAGATCTAGAGATATTTTCAAGACAGGGTGGAGTTGGTATTTTTAGGTGTGAATCCTCATCTGGGTCAGAGAGCTTCTCTTCTATCTGGGTGTCCCTCCCCAGTAGCTGGTCCTAAAAGGTGCTCACGGAGCTCCTGCACTTTTGCTAACATCACATTGCTTTATTTGCAGAGCTGGAGATATGTCACAACATACATAAAAATTCCCATGTTATAATTATACCTACAAAGAGAAATATTTCCATACTCACCCAGCCTGTAATCAAGTTCCACCTGAAAGACAAAGGTCTGGAGGACAATGAAAGTTGTTTGCAGTAACAAAAATGCACATTGCAAGCCAGAAGAAGCAGACCTGACCTAAAAGTGTGAGATCTTGAGTTTAGAAAGTAAAATTCTGGGGAGTTTGGCAGGTGGGGAAAGTCCAAAATGCCATGTAGCCACAATGAAAGGGAGCTCTAATCATTTTGGATGTCTATCAAAAAAACAGAATGAAAGATTAGGGGAGATTCGTGATCAGTAGAGGTTTATTCAATTTAAGGCCCTTATGACTAAAGCACAGCTTGTTTATACCTGGGTGCTGAGTTGGAAGCCCAGATAGTTCCTCCACCCGCACATTTTTGTTGCTAATTTCTTTTAAGGAAAACATTTAGATGACCTGCCTAAAGAAAGAGATATTACTACAGCTTCATGAAGCATCTACAATCAGCATATTGAGGAATTTCTCAATATCTCTTCTGTTCCCCCTTATTCTTTCCTTTCTTTTTCTCTTATTTCTGCCTTTTCTTCTTCCTATTACTGAACAGCTTGGGGTGTTCCATTCAAGAACAAGATGTTATTGTCACTGGTAGTTTTATTTACTTGCTGGGATTCATATCCAATGCTCTCTCTCCTGGCTCCATCTCCTCCCAGGGAGGATTAGGCATGGCTTCCATACACTGTTTGGTGAATTACAGGTTCATTTCTTCTTTGCAGCTAGCTACACTTATCTAGTTGGATCCCTGTCAAACTCATCCTGTTTACAGCTACAACTGAAAAATACTGTGATGCATTTTAACATTTAGCAAGAATAACATTTGGTAAGAACTGCCCAGACCTTGAGAACCTTGTTCTAACATTCATTTTTTTTTTATCTCCTCTCCATTTTCCTCTTCAAAAACATTACTAGCCTCTTGCACCAGTATCCCTCTGTGCTATGGTGAAGCAAATACCCCCTCACCCCCAAAGATGGGGGTTTAGACCTGAGGAAGGACTGTCACAGAAGACACTGCATATTTTGTGAATCTTTCTTGTCTTTCGTTGCACTAAAAGCCATATTTATATTATACTATTTTTTTAATTTAGTGGCTCATTATTTCTAGACATGGACTTTTCAAAATTTATTTTTCTCTCTAATGGAGTCAAACCAATAGACTCATGTCCTTCGTCATCAAGGAAGAGAACATTAACATTTTCCTAAAGTCTAACTTTCTAACGACCCAGGGTGGCTTTTAAATAGAAGTCCTATTGGGGTCCTGTTGTGTGAAGGAAGCATTCAAGACCCCTGTCCTAGCCAGCTGTAAAACCGAATTGATTTCTGAAAAAAATAAAAATAAAAGAAAGTTAAAGGAGACCATGTAAAAAGTAAAATAAATAAATTGATCACACATGTGTAATCATTATTCATAAGAGCATTCTCTCTATTATTTCATAGCACAGCTGTATACACACACACAAAAGAAAACAGCCCATTTTTCTTCTTATTATTGGACTCTTATTAATTTCTGTTTAATGAAACACAAATGTTCATGTGCTTCATTGTGAGGAGCATAGTCTTGTTGGGTGTTTGTTCAGCACTGGCTAGAGTGACCGTGCCCATCTAATACAAATGTCTGTAGGCCTTTGAAAGCCCCTTGACAGGGCCTCTTTTGAGCATGCCAGTTGCTATGGTCACCAGTGTGCTGATTTGCAAAGAAAATTGGAAGCCATGCTCATTATGTTCAAAACTACATTGGGGGATGAGGAGAGAAGGTTTGCTTGAGAGTTGGCAATTGTGGTTTGTTAGTCTCCCCGCCCACACACTTCCATCAAACAATGTCTCATTCAACTGTGTAAGTCAAGTTTAAAACTGCCATCTTTCCAGCTGCAACGGGCCTGGGGAGTGTGAACAGAAAATCATCACTCACAGAATCATCACAGCACAGGCTCTCAAGCTGATCTGCTCCAGTGACTAGCAACGACCGTAGAGGTGGGACAGATGGGTGGAGGAATGGGTAGCAATGACACCTGAATTCTGTGGCCACATGGCACCAACTAAATGTATGACCTGTTCTTGTGACATTTTGGGTTTTCTTCACCTACAAAATGAGGTGGGTGATAGAGAGCATCTATAGGTTCCCTTTCATCCTCTAAATTCTGTGATTCGAAACCCACTCTCAATGCTGATACACTCATATTGCATGCCCAGGCACACATATGCAGCTTCATTTAGTTATTTTTAATGTTTTCTTGGTTTGAGAGCATGAATGGAATGCCTCACATTTTCATATAAGGCATGTAAGTAAAATTGACCCCTTTCAACCTGTAAACAGAGAATATAGCTCTAGTAGTTTGAGAATTAATCGTAGGAAGCATCGGTTTAATCACCTATGATTACCTTAGCAACAGTGCTTGTCATCTACTTTGAAATAATACCTATAATGCATCCTGGTTCTTATTTTCTACTCTGTGCTAGATGCTTTCACATCAGGAGAGGCTAGATAACTCTTCCAAAGTATTACAGCTAAATGGCAAGGCTTCATTTTGAATATAGATTTTTTTGATGTCAAATTTATTGTTTTTCTATCTACTAGGACTGCCTTTTTTCTTCTTCCTGCCAGTCTTCACTTAAAGGGCCCTGGAAATCAGGGTGGGAGCAGAGAGGTTTACTATAAAGGGATAAATCCAGTGGAAAATTTGGTGGGCCCAAATAGAAATTTTCTAGAAAAAGTGAAATTACACTGATTAAAGAGGTGTGTATATCTATGGGTGTAACTGAAAAGTGACTGAGATCTAGAGAGAAAGGACATATCAAAAGGTTAGTAATTTATGTCTCTATTTTACTGAGTAAGCTAATTATTTAAATAAAATTACTAAATTTGCAAAGCTTGTATATTGCATCAGGAATGTAAATTTATCAACTAACTAACATGCCTGATGGGGTCTAATGCCACATTATAGCTGATTTGGAGGGAAAATAAAGCGAAACTTAGTGAGGCCAGCAAAGCCACAGTGCTTCAACTGAACTGTGTGGCTGTTGTTTTTGCATTTTGAGAGCCTTTTTTTTTCATTATTGTAGGCTTATTTAAGAATCAAATGAGTTAATAAATATGAAATTGGGATGTAAAATGAAGTGCTTAACCAGTGTTAATTGCTATTAAATAAAAAAATATTTATTTGTTTGTTTTAATACATACTTACATAGTGTATATGCCAGACACTATTCTAAGAGCTTGATTCTATTTACTGCTATTATCTACATCATATAAATAAGAAAACTGAAGTCCTCAGATCAGTATTAACTTGATGGAGTATATTGCTCTATGACCTTGGTATAGAGGCCTGTTATTAAACACTAGAGGCCCAGTGCACAAAAATTTGTGCACTTGGTGTAGGGGGGTCCCTCAGCCTGGCCTGTGCCCTCTCGCAGTCTGGGACCCCTCAGGGGATGACCACATGCTGGCTTAGGCCCGCTCGCCGGGGGATTGGGCCTAAGATGGCAATCAGACATCCCTCTGGCAGCCCAGCAGCCCTTGGGGGATGTCCACTTGCCAGCGGGGAGCAGGCCTAAACTGCAGTCGGACATCCTTAGCGCTGCTGAGGAGGCAGGAGAGGCTCCCACCACCACCGCTGAACTGGCAGCCGTCAGCCTGGCTTGTGGCTGAGCAGAGCTCCCCCTGTGGGAGTGCACTGACCACCAGGGTTCAGCTCCTTCATTGAGCGTCTGCCCCCTGGTGGCCAGTGTGTGTCATAGTGACCAGTCATTCCCAGTGGTTCTGCTGTTAGGGTCAATTTGCATATTACCCTTTTATTATATAGGATAGAGGCCTGGTGCACGGGTGGGGGTCCCCACTGGGGTGCCTGGCCAGCCTGGGTGAGGGGCTGATGGCTATTTGCAGGCTGGCCAAGCCCCCCCCAGTGGGGACCCTCACCCCATGGAGGTTTGGCAAGCCTGATTGAGGGGCTGATGGCTGTTTTCAGGCTTGCCACACCCCCTTTAGGGTGGGGGGTCCCCACTGGGGTGCCTGGCCAGTCTGGGTGAGGGGCTGAGGGCCATTTTCAGGCTGACCAAGGCCCCCCATGGCGACAGAAGCTCCCAGCCTCTCCGTTTTTACTTTTTTTTTCATCCTGGGATTTATTTACCTTCTATAATTGAAACTTTATAGCCTTGAGAGGAGTTCAGAGTCAGCCAAGGAGGGTGGGAGGGAAGCCTCCTGCTTGCTCCAGCTCCGTGGCCACGGCCAGCTGAAAGCAGGTATCTTGGATTTATTTACCTTCATAATTGAAACATCGTTGCTTCAAGTGGAGCTCAGAGCCGGCCGCAGCAGGCGGGAAGTTGGCTTCCTCCATCATTGGAGCAAGCAAGACTCCTGCTTGCTTCAGCTCCGTGGCTGCCGGCCGCCATCTTGTTTGGATTAATTTGCATAGAGTCGCTCTGATTGGCTGGTGGGCATGGCTTAAGGCATAGCGACGGTACAGTCAATTTGCATGTTTGTCTTTTATTAGTGTAGATTACAGATCCCTAAATACATATTGGAGTTGGCTTTATCATGGTTTTCAAAATGTTTAGTAAATTGCTCCAGTTTTATTCTCTCTATAACATTTGCCTAGCTGTAATTACAATTAAAATTTTGTTTTCCTTTCTCTTGTTCTAATTTTAATTCCCCTCAAATATATCTACATATTCTATTACCTATTAGACTGAAAGAACCAGGAAACCCACTGCTCTTCAGAGAACACCAACCAGATGTTGATAAATATCTAGCCCTTGACAACAACAATTCTATTTTCTGTCTGTGAATTTGATTATTCTAGGTACCTCCTATAAGTGGCATCATACCATATGTATCTTTTTGTGACTGGTTTATTTCACTTAGAATAATATCCTCAAAGTTCATTCTTGTTATAGTATGTGTCAAACTTTCTTTCTTTTAAGGTTGAATAATATTCCATGCTCCATTGCATATATATGCCATATGTTTTTCCATTTATATACATTTATCTGTTAATGGACACTTGAGGTGTTTCCACCTTTTGGCTATCTATATATATACTAGAGGCCTGGTGCACAAAAACTTGTGCACTTGGGGGTGTGGGGATCCCTCAGCCTTGCCTGTGCCCTATCGGAGTCTGGGACCCCTCAGGGGATGACCACCTGCTGGCTTAAGCCTGCTCCCTGGAGGATTGGGCCTAAGCTGGCAATCAGACATCCCTCTGGCAGCCCAGGAGCCCTCGGGGGATGTCCACTTGCCAGTGGGGACCAGACCTAAGCTGCAGTCGGACATCCTTAGTGCTGCTGAGGAGGCAGGAGAGGCTCCCGCAGTGCTGGACGCTATCAGCCTGGCTTGTGGTTGAGCAGAGCTCCCCCTGTGGGAGCGCACTCACCACCAGGGGGCAGCTCCTGCATTGAGCATCTGCCCCGTGGTGGTCAGTGTGTGTCATAGTGACCAGTCATTCCCAGTGGTTCTGCTGTTAGGGTCAATTTGCATATTACCCTTTTATTATATAGAATAGAGGCCTGGTGCATGGGTGGGGGGGCCGACCGGTTTGCCTTGAAGGGTGTCCTGGATCAGGGTGGGGGTCCCGCTGGGGTGCCTGGCCAGCCTGGGTGAGTGACTGATGGCTGTTTGCAGGCTGGTCAAGCCCCCCAGTGGGGACCCTCACCCCATGGGGGTTTGGCCAGCCTGGGTGAGGGGCTGATGGCTGTTTTTAGGCTGCCCAAACCCCCTTCAGGGTGGGAGTCCCCACTGGGATGCCTGGCCAGCCAGGGTGAGGGTCTGAGGGCCATTTTCAGGCTGCCCACACCCCCTTCAGGGTGGGGGTCTCCTCTGGGGTGCCTGGCCAGCCTGTGTGAGGGGCTGATGGCTATTTTCAGACTGACCTAGCCCCCTGAAGACCAAAGCTCCCAGCCTTTCCTTTTTTTTTTTATTTGCTCTAGCTCCATGGCCATGGTGACTGGAAGCAGGCATCTGGGGTTTATTGACCTTCTATAATTGAAACTTTGTTGCCTTGAGAAGAGGCAGTAGCCATTCGGGAAGCTTGGCTTCTTCCATCATTGGGACAAACAAGCCTCCTGCTTGCTCCAGCTCTGTGGGTGCCGGCTGCCAACTTGGTTGGGTTAATTTGCATATAGTCACTCTGATTGGCTGGTGGGCATGGCTTAAGACATAGCGAAGGTAAGGTCAATTTGCATGTTTGTCTATTATTAGGTAAGATAAAACCCTAATATGCAAATAGACCAAATGGCAGAATAACAGAACTGAACAATTGGTCGCTGTGACATGTGCTGATGACCAGGCGTGCACGCAGAACATGGTGGGCGTTGGCAGCAGGCGGCAGAGTGTGGAACATGGTGGTCATCAGATATGGTGGGATGGTGGAGCAGATGAGCAGGGGTGCCAGACCAAGGTGGGGTGTCAGTTGCTGTCATCAGGGCGAGCCTCTGGTGGTTACTGAAAATTCTTTACTCCTGAGCTCCACGGTCCCACCCGGCACTCACACCTGCTTTCAGCACAGGCCCCGCTCGCACCCGCTGCCAGCACTGGAGCTGCCACTCACACCTGCTGCTGGAGCCCAGTCCTGGCCACAATTGCTCTATTACTTGGGTGCGAGCAGTGGCTGCTGGCCCTATTGCCTCTCAGGGCTTCCCCTCCCCCTGCTCCACCTGGGGCAGCAGCTGCCGCTTGCACCCGCTGCTGGCACTGGCCCAATCGCTCCACACCGTCAGCAGGTGTGAGTGGGGCTGGCACTGTCAGCACATGGGAGTGGTGGCAGTGGGAGCAGGGCTGCCAACAGACACGGAACTTGGGACCATGGCAGGAGGGTCTAGGCAGGGGCACGTAGGATGGGCCAAGACCTGGCTCTGTGCCCACTGCAGTCTTGCAGCCCACAGTTCCTTTCAAGGTGCACAAATTCATGCACTGGCCCCTAGTTGTGAATAATGCTGCTATGAACAGCATATATTTGAGTCCTTGCTTTCAGTTCTTTTGGATATATACCTACCCAGAAGTGGAATTTCTGGAACATATGGTAATTCTATTTTTAGCTTTTTAAGGACTCTCTATACTGTTTTCCATAGCAGCTATACCATTTTATACCCCCACTAACAGTGCACAAGGGTTCTAATTTTTCAGCATCCTTGTAAACACTTGCTATTTTCTACTTTTGAAATGTAGGCAGTCTGTCTAATAGATGTGAACTAGTTTCTCACTGTGATTTTGATTTGCGTTTTCCTAATGATTAGTGATATTGGGTATCTTTTCATGTGCGTATTGGCCAATTGTATATCTTCTTTGGGGAAATGTCTATTCAAATCCTTTGCCCAGTTTTGAATTGGTTTACTGATTTTTGTTGTTTAGTTGTAGAAGTTATTTAAGTACTCTGGATATTAATCCCTTGTGTTTTGCAAATATTTTCTCCCATTCTATGGATTGCCTTTTCACTCTGTTTGTATTTGATTTTAAGCTGGCTTTTTATTTTTACAGTTTTGTATTTAAATAAGTGTCCTTCCTTGTCTAAAACTATCCACCCACAGAAGTATGTTTACTGACTCTATTTCCTGGATGTGATACAAAATTTATGAAATTGTTAATAGACCTTTGGGAGCTAGACACGAAACAGCATACATAGTCAGGGTCCAGTCGGGAGACAAAAACCACACCAATGATTGTAACAGAATAAATTTAATATAAAGAACAATTAAGCAGGTGTTGGATAACTAAAAAGGCAAAAGGGAGAAACATAACAGAGATAGTAACTGCAGGAAGTCACTGCCATCCATTGGGCTGGGGAAATAAAAGGAAGAGGTGGTGTTATTAAAATGTAACAGGTGAGCCCTAACCAGTTTGGCTCAGTGAATAGAGCATCGGCCTGTGGACTGAAAGGTCCCAGGTTCAATTCCAGTCAAGGGCATGTACCTTGGTTGTGGGCACATCCCCACTGGGGGGTGTGCAGGAGGCAGTTGATCAATGTTTCTCTCTCATCGATGTTTCTAACTCTCTATCCCTCTCCCTTCCTCTCTGTAGAAAATCAATAAAATATTTTTTAAAAATGTAAGAGGTGGGAGGAGGGGGTTATGAGATTGGCCCAGCCATCTGCTCTTATCTTGGAGAAGTAGTGATGCACCTGGGTCTGGGACTGTGGAAACACTGCAGGTGGGTTGCTGCTGCCAAGGTGAAGAAGCCTTGTGATGGCAATGCTGATGTGACATGATGCAAATGGAGTAAAAAGCATCTACCCGTTGTCCTTCCTCCAGCCTTCCATCTCCCTGTAAGCATACTATGGCAGAGCCTAATAGGGAGCCACTGGCAGAGATAAATACTAGTTTCCCCATTCTCACTAAACAGAGTACAGACGGGTGGATGTACAGCTCAGAGACAATAGCATAATAGTATAGCCATGAAGGCCCTTTTATTGCCAAAGTGAGGAATCTTTGTTCATTTTTATAACTCCAGCAACTAGGACAGTGTCAGGAATGTGAGTGTTGAGAAATATTTGGTGAATAAAAAGAAATGGACCTAGAAAACAAAATTCTAGAATGGAAATACAAAGCTTGAGTTTACTGCTTTGTACTTCACTCACCCGGGACTTTAATTATATTTAATTTGTAGTAGTTTTGAATATGAACTTCCTGCTCAAAACTTCATTTATGAGAGTGGCTTCCATTTACTGGGCACTTACGTTGTATTAAGGGTTCAACATACTTCTTATTCCTTTTAGGCTTCCTGCAAATGAAGGTATCCTTATTTCCACTTTACAGATGAGAAAACTGGGCTTGGAAGTTAAGCAGTATGCTCAAGATCAACCTGGTAGTAAATAATAGAACTGGGATTTAAAACTTGGCTCAGTTTGCTTCCACAGGCTGTACTCTTAACCTTTAATCTCACATGCTCAGTCTTCCACATGGTATTTAAAGACACTCACTGGACACTCTTTGGTCTTCTTTTTTGTCTTAGCTGCATTGTCAGCAAACTTGATGTGGCTTTACAGGGCCTGCCCACCAGAATCTGCACATGTCCTTCAATAATTGAGTCTTCCTTAGTCCTTTTGGCTCCTCTTCACCTCCTCTCCCTCTCCTTTCTTGTCCTCTCCTCTCCCATGAATGGTTCAGCCACAGGAATATTTAAAGGGAAGAAATAATTAGATACTATGAAAAACAACTGAACCATATGTAAAATGATTGAACAGGTTACTCTGTGGTCTTTTAAGTAGGACGATTTTGCCACCTTTTACAGAATGACTAATATTGAGGGTGCATCTGGACTACCGTGAACCTCCAATACATGCTTCACCAGGTGCTGGGGTATTTCTCAGCCCACGAGAAGGGCTTCAGAGTCTATACTGATGATTGGCAAACTTTAGCCTGTGTGTTGTCTGTTTTTGTAAGTAATGTTTTACTGGGACACATCTTGATTCATTCTATTACCTACCATCTGTATTTGCTTTCACACAACAGCAGAGTTGACTAGTTACAACGAAGACTGTGTGACCCACATAGCCCAGTATATTTCCTATCTGACCCTTTAGAGAGAGTTGACTGGCCCCTGGTCTATACAGATCAAGGATCCCATTGATCTTTCAGCCACCTCACCAGTGTTTGCAGTTCCTTCATTTTGGTGACTTGGGATTGGGAGTTTCTCTTTAGGCATAACCCACAGGGGAAAACAGCGCTGCAAAACTCAACAAATAAAAAGTCTTCAAATCTTGAGTGTGGCTTCCTATGTTAACTTCTAAATGGTGTTCCCCTCCCCAAGAAATGTGCACTCCTTGGGCAAGTGGATGATGTTACCTGATCTTTAAAGGATGATTTTAAAGTCATTTTAGGGTTTTCTTAAACTTAAAAAAAGAGAAAAAAGAGCAAGAGCCAAAGTCTTCAATTTCAAAGGGGATCATTCATACTGGAGAACAAGAAATAATTTTACACAAAAAGGGCAAATCATTTTAAATCTTGCTTTTATATCAGTTCATTGATTGTATTTCTTTTCAGGTGATCTAAAACACATATATCTATATAATACTATTCCTGTTCTAAAACTTCAAAAATATCGTTATACTTTAATTTCCCTGCCAATCCTACAAAGGGACAAGCATTATTTAACTTATTTTACCAGTGGAAAAAATGAGATCCTGAGAAAATAAATAAAATCTATACTAATAATCTATACTAATAAAAGGGTAATATGCTAATTAGACCAGGAGACCTTCTGGGAGACCTTCTGGATGTCCTTGCAGACAAAGCCATGGTGGAAGAGCTGAGGCAGAGGCAGTTAGGGGCGATCAGGCCAGGAGGGGAGGGCAGTTGGGGGCAAGCAGGCCGGCAGTGGGGTACAGGTGGGAGTGAGCAGGCCGGAAGGTGGGGGGTGGGCAGTTGGAGGCGAGCAGGCCAGCAGGCAGAGTGGTTAGGGGCGATCAGGCAGACAGGCAGGTGAGCGGTTAGGAGCTAGCAGTCCCGGATTGTGAGAGGGATGTCCAACTGCCAGTACATCAGTCAGGCATCTCCTGAGGGGGTCCCAGATTGGAGAGGGTGCAGGCCGGGCTGAGGGAGACTGGGCCACTAGTTTCGTGCACCAGGCCACTAGTTTAAGCATATTAGGTACACACCTTAGGGCAAAATAAATATTGCTTAAATTCACTTAACTGAGTAGATGTTCTCATGAAATTATGTGGAAAGTAAACCTCTATATGTGAGATTATGATTTTCAATTTTGGAGGGAATGATTTTGGCTTCAATATATAACAACATCACAGTAATGTACCAAAAGACAAGCTATGTTTCACTATTTGCATGTATGTACTGTGCAAACACTAAAAGAAAAGTTCATAAAATGGACAAAGAACAATGAGTTGCTGTGGTTTTCATTGTTCTCTAATCTCATGATCTCTAATAAGATAATACTATTTCTTTTGTGATATTAATTGGAAAAGCACTTCTCAAAATATAAAAATCATTAAAAATATGAGGTCAGAGATGCTCTGGGTAATTCTTAAAAGTATGGTCTTTGCTTTCAGACAGTTTATAGACTTTCTGAGAAATAGCAATAAAAGAGAAAAAGCGTAGCCAGATTTGCTGAGCCTTTGCTTTGAAACAGTTATCTTTAAATTTATTTGTGTGTAAAAGTTCCCCTGTGGGGAAGGGGAACTTGATGCAAAGCACATTTCTGGGACTTACCCTGAAAGATTCTGAAGTTTAGTTCAGAGGTGGAGCTTAATAATCTGCATTTTACCAAACACCCATGGCTTTCTTACTTAGGTGGTTTATAAGCCATATCTGAGGAAGATGCTCCAGGTATTTTTAAAGAACAAATGAGCCCAGTCAGTGTGGCTCAATGGTTGAGCATTGACTTATGAACCAGGAGGTCACCAGGAGGTTTGATTCCAGGTCAGGGCACATAAAGGTAGCCTATCAATGATTTCCTCTTATTATTGATACTAGGGGCCCGGTGCACGAAATTCGTGCACTGGGTGTGTGTGTGGAGGGGAGTGTCCCTCAGCCCAGCCTGCCCCCTCTCACATACTGGGAGCCCTCAGGCGTTGACCCCCATCACCCTCCAATCGCAGGATTGGCCCCTTGCCCAGGCCTGACGCCTCTGGCCGAGGCGTCCGGCCCAGGCAGCGGGGACCCGCAGCTGCAGCGTCCCCGCGATCGTGGGCTTCGCTTTAGGCCCAGGCAAGGGACCCCTAGCTCCTGGGACTGCCAGCTTCGACTGTGCCCAGCTCCCATCGCTGGCTCCACCCATACTTCCTGCTATCACTGGCCAGGGTGGAAAAGGCACCTAATTCTCCGATCATGGCTGGGGGGCAGGGCCGCCTTTGCCCTGCCCCCCAGCTCTTAGCTCCCCCCTGGGTTTCCGATCACTGTCAGTGGCAGGGGGCTTCTTCCTGCTTTCCCTTTCGCCTCCCTGCCTTGTGCCTACATATGCAAATTAACCGCCATCTTGTTGGCAGTTAACTGCCAATCTTAGTTGGCAGTTAATTTGCATATAGCCCTGATTAGCCAATGAAAAGGGTAGCTCGTACGCCAATTACCATTTTTCTCTTTTAGTAGTGTTGATTTCTATCTCTCCTTCTCACTTCCCATCTGAAATCAATATATATATGGAGGTGGAAGTAAAGCTGGCATTTGGGAAAGAGGATTAGGCATCCTCTTCAGAGGATGACTTAGGGGGACTGATAGGACCTTACTTCTTCTTTTTTTTCCTATTTATTTATTTTATTGTTTTATTGCTTAAAGTATTATAAAGGGTATTACATATGTATCCATTTTATCCCCCCGCCCTTGACAATCCCCTGGCCTCCCCTACCCCCCAGTGTCTTATGTCCATTGGTTATGCTTATATGTATGCATACAAGTCCTTTAGTTGATCTCTTACCCTCCCTCCCTCCCCCCGGCCTTCCTGCTGCAGTTTGACAGTCTGTTCGAGGCAGCTCTACCTCTGTATCTATTATTGTTCATAAGTTTATAATGGTCTTTATTATCCATGGATGAGTGAGATCATGTGGTATTTTTCCTTCATTGACTGGCTTATTTCACTTAGCATAATGCTCTCCAGTTCCATCCATGACGTTGCAAATGGTAAGAGTTCCTTCTTTTTTACAGCAGCATAGTATTCCATCGTGTAGATGTACCACAGTTTTCTAATCCATTCATCTACTGATGGGCACTTAGGCTGTTTCCAGATCTTAGCTATGGTGAATTGTGTTGCTATGAACATAGGGGTGCATATATCCCTTCTGATTGGTGTTTCTGGTTTCTTGGGATATATTCCTAGAAGTGGGATCATGGGGTCAAATGGGAGTTCCATTTTTAGTTTTTTGAGGAAACTCCATATTGTTTTCCATAGTGGCTGCACCAGTCTCCATTCTTACCAGCAGTGCACGAATGTTCCTTTTACTTCACATCCTCTCCAGCACTTGTTGTTTGTTGATTTATTGATTATAGCCATTCTGACAGGTGTGAGATGGTACCTCATTGTTGTTTTGATTTGCATCTCTTGGATGATTAGTGACTTTGAGCATGTTTTCATATGTCTCTTGGCTTTCTGAATGTCCTCTTTTGAAAGGTGTCTATTTAGGTCCTTTGCCCATTTTTTTAAAAAAAATGTATTTTATTGATTTTTTACAGAGAGGAAGGGAGAGAGAGAGCTAGAAACACTGACAAGAGAGAAACATCGACCAGCTGCCTCCTGCACACCTCCCACTGGGGATGTGCCCGCAACCAAGGTACAAACCCTTGACCAGAATCGAACCTGGGACCCTTCAGTTCGCAGGCCGACGCTCTATCCACTGAGCCAAACCAGCTACGGCCTTTGCCCATTTTTTGATTGGATTGTTTATCTTCCTTTTGTTAAGTTGTATGAGTTCCCTGTAAATGTTGGAGATTAAATCCTTATCGGTGATAACATTGGCAAATATGTTCTCCCATGCAGTGGGCTTTCTTGTTGTTTTGTTGATGGTTCCTTTTGCTGTGCAGAAGCTTTTTATTTTGATGTAGTCCCATTTGTTCATTTTCTCTTTAGTTTCAAGTGCCCTAGGAGCTGTATCAGTGAAGAAATTGCTTCGGCATATGTCTGAGATTTTGTTGCTTTTGAATTCTTCTGGAATTTTTATGGTTTCCTCTCGTACATTTAAGTCCTTTATCCATTTTGAGTTTATTTTTGTGTATGGTGTAAGTTGGTGGTCTAGTTTCATTTTCTTGCATGTATCTGTCCAATTTGCCCAACACCATTTATTGAAGAGACTATCTTGACTCCATTGTATGTTCTTGCCTCCTTTGTCAAATATTAATTGAGCATATTGGTTCAGGCTGATTTCTGGGCTCTCTATTCTATTCCATTGATCTATATGTCTGTTCTTGTGCCAGTAACAGGCAGTGTTGAGAACAGTGGCTTTGTAATACGGCTTCATATCTGGTATTGAGATCCCACCTACTTTGTTCTTTCTCAGGATCGCTGCAGCTATTCGGGGTCTTTCTTTATTCCAGATGAATTTTTGGAGAGTTCGTTCTAGATCTGTGAAATATGTCGTTGATATTTTAATGGGAAGTGTGTTGAATTTATAGATTGATTTGGGTAGTATGGACATTTTAATGATGTTGATTCTACCAATCCATGAACATGGTATGTTCTTCCATCTGTTTATGTCTTCCTCTATCTCTTTTTTCAACGTCCTGTAGTTTTCTGAGTAGAGGTCTTTTACCTCTTTAGTTAAGTTTATTCCTAGGTAGCTTAAATTTTTTTTGTGCGATGGTAAATGGGATTGTTTTTTTAGTCTCTCTTTCTGTAAGTTCACTATTGGTGTATAGAAATGCCTTAGATTTCTTAGGGTTAATTTTGTATCCTGCTACATTTCCAAATTCATGTAGTAAGTGTAGTAGTTTTTTGATGGAGTCTTTAGGGTTTTTTATGTATAATATCATGTCATCTGCAAATAAGGACAGTTTTACTTCTTCTTTTCCAATTTGGATGCTTTTTATTTCTTCTTCTTGTCTAATTGCAATTGTTAATACTTCCAGTACTATGTTGAACAGGAGTGGTGAGAGTGGGCATCCCTGTCTTGTTCCTGTTCTTATGGGAAATGGTGTTAGTTTTTGTCCATTGAGTATGATGTTGGTTGTGGGTTTGTCATATATGGCTTTTATTATGTTGAGGTATGATCCTTCTATTCCCACCTTGCTGAGAATTTTTATCAAAATTGGTGTTGGATTTTGTCAAATGCTTTTTCTGCATCAATTGATATGACTATGTTGTTTTTTTCTTTCAATTTGTTTATGTGATGTATCACGTTTATTGATTTGCGGATATTGTACCATCCTTGCATCCCTGGTATAAATCCTACTTGGTCATGGTGTATGATCTTTCTTATGTACTGCTGGATCTGATTTGCTAAGATTTTGTTGAGGATTTTGGCATCTATGTTCATTAGGGATATTGGCCTATAATTCTCTTTCATTGTGTTGTCTTTACCTGGTTTTGGTATTAGGGTGATGCTGGCTTCATAGAATGAGCTTGGAAGTGTTCCTTCCTCTCGAATTTTTTGTAGTAGTCTGAGGAGGATAGGTTTTAGGTCTTCCTTGAATGTTTGGTAAAACTCCCCCGTGAAGCCGTCTGGTCCTGGGCTTTTATTTGCTGGAAGCTTTTTGATGACTGCTTCAATTTCTTCCATAGTTATTGGCCTATTGAGATTTTCATATTCTTCCTGATTGAGTTTTGGGATGTTGCATTTTTCTAGGAATTTGTCCATTTCCTCCAGGTTGTCTTGTTTGTTGGAGTAGAGTTCTCCATAGTATTTTTTAACAATCATTTGTATTTCTGTGGGGTCTGTTGTTATTTCTCCTCTATCATTTCTGATTTTGTTTATTTGGGTCCTCTCTCTTTGCTTCTTGGTGAGCCTGGCTAGAGGTTCATCAATCTTGTTTATCCTTTCAAAGAACCAGCTCTTGGTTTCATTGATTTTATGTATTGTTTTTTTGGTCTCTGTGTCATTTATTTCTGCTATGATCTTTATTATTTCCTTCCTTCTGCTCATTCTGGGCTTTTCTTGTTGCTCTCTCTGTAGTTCTTTGAGATGTAGAGTTAGATGATTTATTACCATTTTTTCTTGTTTTTTTTTTGTTTTGTTTTGTTTTGTTTTTTTTTGAGATAGGCCTGTAGAGCTATAAACTTTCCTCTCAGAATTGCTTTCATTGTGTCCCAAAGGTTTTGGATTGTTGTGTTTTCATTGTCATTAGTTTCCAGGATGTTTTTAATTTCTTCTTTGATCTCATTGGTGACCCAATCAATATTTAGTAACATGCTATTCAGCTTCCAAGTGTTTGAGTATTTTGGGTTGTTTTTATTGTAGTTTATTCCTAATATTATGCCTTCGTGGTCTGAGAAGATGGTTGGTATGATTTCAATCTTCTTGAATTTGGGGAGACTTTGTGCCCCAATATGTGGTCTATTTTTGAATATGTCCCATGAGCACTTGAGAAGAATGTATATTCCCTGGCTTTAGGGTGAAATGTTCTGAAGATGTCAATTAAGTCCATCTGATCTAGTGAGTCATTTAGGATTGCTGTTTCTTTGCTGATTTTTTGTGTAGAGGATTTATCCAGTGATGTAGGACCTTACTTCTTGATGCTTCTCCCGAAGAACTTTCTAACTATTATAATAGGAAACAACAACAAAATAATAATTTTATAATTGGAAATGCATTCGTTTGGCTTGGAATATTTTTCCTAAAGGAATGCAAATAAGTTAAGAGGCAAAGATCATTTGGACCTTAGCCATAATCTATACCTCAGTGTGGCTGGCTTAATTAGATCTTCCCTTAGAGAGGTTTTGATGGGGAAGCAGATGGCGCCATTGACATTGGTGCCCAGAGTGCAAGGAGGTGAGGCTCTCAAAGTGGACAAGGCTATTCTATGACTTCAAAAAGAATTGAGGATATGGGGAGGGAAATAGAAAGGAAAAATGTGGTGTATAGATGCCATTTACAAGTCCGCAAGGTCCACAAAATGTTGAGGCTGTCCATTTACTTGTAAGATCAAAGTAATGTAGGGTTCTTAATAGAATGGTTGCATTTCTTTTTGCTCTAGTTTATCTGTTCGTACGGTCAAAGTTACTAAGCTGAAAGTTTGTAAAATGACATGCTTCTGTATTTGAGACTGTTGCTTCATATAGGCATGCTCTAGAATCACAGGTTTCAGAGATCACCTATAAGAATCCTAAGACATCTCCTAGTTCCAGGACAGCACATAGATCTCAACTCATGTGCAATCTCCAACAAGTGGTAGTGAATGCCTAGTATACTGTGTTGCAAATAATTATGTGAATGGTTAGCAGTGCCTGTTTTGTCTGTCATGGGGATAGGCAAATCTCCATTAGTCTAAAATCCTAATTTTATGCACACCGTAACATTGAAATTCAGACTTAGTCACAGAGAAACCTCAGAAAAGATTTAAAGAAATAAGCCTATGGTTTGTGAATCTTTGCATGGGCATGGATTTAAAATGATTTCTTGATTTCCTTTACTAGAAAAGTTGCCCTCAGGACTCCAGATGTTGAGAGAAGAGTTCACTGTTACATTATTATGGTTTGGGGGTTGTTGTGGACACTATTTTAGTATCCATCCTTTTCCTATATGTGCATTTTTAGAATGGAATGTACCAAGGGATCAATAAATGGAAGCCTAAATAGTGCAGGGGGGGAAATGTATGAGCAACTTTGTAGAATAAAATTCTTCATATATTTTCAAGCTCTTTTAGGCATATTTAAATTTCTGAGTGCACTAAGGGTTCCTTTTTCTTCACATCCTCACCAGCACGTTGTTTGTTGACTTATTGATGGTAGCCATTCTGGCAGGTGTGAGATTGTACCTCATTGTCGTTTTACTTTGCATCTCTCTGATGATTAGTGACATTGAGCATTTTTTTCATATGTCTCTTGACCGTCTATTTGTACTTCTCTTTATAGAAGTGTCTACCCAGGTCCTTTACCCATTTTTTAATTGGATTGTTCGTCTTCCTTTTGTTGAGTTGTATGAGTGTTTTATATATTTTGGAATTTAACCCCTTATCAGATGTATCATTGGCAAATACATTCTCCCATACAGTGGGTTCCCTTTTCATTTTTATGCTGACTTCTTTTGCTGTGCAGAAGCTTTTTTATTTTGATTTAGTCCCATTTGTTTATTTTTTCCTTTGTTTCTCTTGCCCCAGGCAATGTATCAGTGACAATTCTGCTGCAGGAGATGTCGGATATTTTGCTGCCTACATTTTCTTCTAGGATTTTTATGGTTTCATGACTTACATTTAAGCCTTTTATCCATTTTGAATTTATTCTTGTGTATGGTGTAAGTTGGTGGTCTAGTTACATTTTAAAATCTTTATTGTTGAAAGTATTACATATGTCCCTCTTTTCCTCCCATTGACCCCTTCTAGCCCACCCGCT
This sequence comes from Myotis daubentonii, assembly GCF_963259705.1. NCBI lineage: Eukaryota > Metazoa > Chordata > Mammalia > Chiroptera > Vespertilionidae > Myotis > Myotis daubentonii. Next base: position 130,932,730 of record NC_081841.1, read on the forward strand.
GTTCTCCACCCCAGGCCTTCACCAACATGTCCATTATTCCACACCATTTATTGAAGAGACAATCTTTACTCCATTGTATGCTCTTACCTCCTTTGTCAAATATTAACTGAGCATAATGGGGTAGCCCAAGTGCCCATCAGTAGATGAATGGATTAAAAACCTGTGGTACATTTACACAGTGTAATACCATGAAGCTGTACAAAAGAAGGATCTCTTACCCTTTGAGACAGGAGGGACCTGGAGAGTATTATGCTAAGTGAAGTAAGCCAGTCAGAGAAAGACAAGTATCACATGATCTCATTTATATGTGGAATCTAATGAGCAAAATAAGCTGATGAACAAAATGTATCCAGAGACACTGAAGCATGTAACAGACTGATGTATTTCAGAGGGAAGGGGTTGGGGGAAGAGATTAACCAAAGAACTTATATGCATATATGGATAGCACAGGGACAGATAAGAGTGCAGAGAAGGCCTGGGGAGGGGTTGGGAGCTAGGTGGAGAGAGTCAATGGGGGGCGGGGAGGGAAAGGGACATCTGTAATGTTTTCAACAATAAAGATAATTTTAAAAATTTACTGAGTTCACTTCCATGTTCCTGACAGGACTAAGGGCATGGAGCAGAAATCAATGTGCTCTCAATAAGAAGGCAGAATTCACCTTTCTATACACTATACCACTTGCCAGTTGTTGATTTAATAAGAAATGCTGGCATCCAGAATAATTTCTTGGGGAAGCTCCACACGCCCTGAAGAGAGAGTCTAGTGTCCCCTTATATCTAAGCATTTGCCCAAAAGAGTCTAGGCAGGATTGGGCTACTAATGAAAAAGTGAGTATTCCCAGGGATATGACCACTGGTTTTGGTCTGTTTGGAGTTGTTAGATATAGTAGAAAAGGCGCAGTCCCCAGAAACTCTAATTAGAGACAGGGATGGTGAGAAAATTTCCAGACTCTCCCAAATTCCTGTAATCTACCTGAATCTCACAAATCATAATTCATGTCTGGTCCTTCACCAGGACAAACACAAGAGCCTTTTGACAGTTGATTTTTAAAATTCCACTTTAAAAAAAATTCAATCTCGAAAGTACTCAGAAAGCATCTTTTCTCATACTTCCTCCCTCTGAAGCTTGGCTCAAGGTTTTGTCTCTTTCTGGATGGTATTCTCTTCCATCTCCCTTCTATAATTGGCTGTTAAAGCCCTGCCCCTCCTTAAAGCCCTGCCCCTCTTTCATTTATGGATTCATCTATTGAGTCATTCAATGCCATTTAACAAATATTTATTGAATCAAATTAAATGTGGTTTCAGATAACACCAAATGTGTCATTACAACTGTGTCTTGTGTCTCAAAAGAGGAGCGGAGGAGACTTACCCTTTGTTGAGAAAGAGGTCTTCTATCTGAGCACTAAAAACGAATAGGATTGGACTAGGGGAAGTGGGAGGTGGGAAGAAAAGAGGAAACAAAGGAAGAGCATTCCAGGAAGAAGGTGCTGGCCACAGGCAGGAAGGAACATGATGAAGAGGACAAAAAGGCCAGTGTGGCCAGAGTCGCCTGTGTGTGTGTGTGTGTGTGAATGTGTGAGTGTGTGTGTGAGTGTGTGTGTGTGTGTGTGAGTGTGTGTGTGTGTGTGTGTGTGAGTGTGTGTGTGTGTGAGTGTGTGTGTGTGTGAGTGTGTGTGTGTGTGAGTGTGTGTGTGTGTGTCCTATTTTTGGAGGGTGCCTACTGCAAAATGCCCAAGATGAGGACAGAGAAGTATAAAGAGGAAAGATCCTGTAGATTCTTGTAGGCATGTTAAGGATTTTGTACTCAAGCTTATAAACTATGTGAAACCACCAAATAAGTTTAAATTGGAAGCAAAGCACACCTCAGATACCATTTTTTTTTTCCTGAGAAACTTTCCCATTTTCCTCCAACATGTTATTTGAAAATATTCAATACTCATCTTGTATTAGAAACACATAACTATGGATCTGTCTCCACCATACTATGATCTCCTTGTAGGCAAGAATTATGTCTTTTTCATATTTATATAATTTGAAGCACAGCTGGCAGGATAATGTGGAAAGAGTTTATTGGCATGGATGGAGATTTAGAATCAGGCAGATCTAGCGTTGATTCCTGTCACAATGCTTTTCCAACTCTATGACACTAACCATGTACCCAGGGCATTATAGTTGGAGGCTCCCCTCCACACCCCCCACCCCCACGCTGCCAATGGGTGCAGGCAAGAAGGGTGTGCATTGCTGTTTAGAATTTAAAAACAGTAATAAACCTAACTGAAAGTCGACCTGCTTTCTATTATCACCATGTGCTGACAATTTTAAATAATGTCAGTGATAAAATACTCCTCCCTAAAATAGTCTTTTGTGGACCTAGGTTCTAAACAATTGTAATGGTTACTATTGAGGTTCCCCCCCCCCAACATTTTATTATGAAAAATGTCAGACATAAAGAAACAATTTTACAGTGAAAAGTCACCATCTAGATTCTAAAATTAATGTTATATTGATTCATCTATATCTATTCACTTATCAATTATTTTATTCATTTATCAATCAATTTTTGGATACATTTCAAAGTAAGATTTATTCATGAGTCCATTGCCTTATAAATATTTTAATATGATATAATTAACCAGAGTTATTACTCATTTATAGTAATTGGATATTTGTTTAAGGCTATTTCTTCTTCAGAGATAAAATTTGCATCGCATGAAATGCATAAATCCTAAGGGCACCATTTGATGAATTTTGACAAAAGCATACACCTGTGTAACCCAAATCACCATGAAGATACAGAAATGACCATTATACCAACAATTTATCTCACACCCCTTCCCAGGCAACCCCTCCTCCCATCTTTCCAGAGGAAACTTGTGTTCTGATTTTCTTCCAAGCAGATTAGTCTTGCCTATTCCAGAACATAATAGAAAGGGAATCATAAAATATGTACTTTAAGATATCTTTCTCTCAACACAATGTTTCAGATTCAACTACACTGTTGCATTTATCTGTAGTTTTCATTTTTAGTTGCTCAGTGGCATCCCTTTTTATCAATATACCAGCTTGTTTAGTCATTTTCCTATTGATGGACAACTAGGTTGTTACTGGGTATGGACAAAGTCGCAATTAAATTTCATGTACACCATGGTGTGTGGGCTTATATTTCCATTTTTCTTGGGAAAATATATAAAATATATATCCGCATAAGTAGAATTACCGGTTATGGTGTAGGTATATGTTTTGGTTTATCAGAAATGGCAAACCTTGTAACTTTTTGTACCATTTTACCCTCTCATTAACAATGCATGAGAATGCCAGCTCCTCCATATTTTTGCCAACTTTTGCTGTTTTCAGTTTTCTTTTTAAATATTAGTCATTCTAATGAGTTTGTAGTGGTATAGTGATTTTAATTTTAATTTCCCTAATGACTAATGATGTTGAACACTTTTTCATGTGCATATTATTCCTTCATATATCTTTGTTTTTTTGCATGCATTATTGCATTTATATAAATTTCCAATATTGTTGAGTAATTCCATATGCTATACTTTATTTCCCTGTAACTGTTTTAAAAGGGTGTTCTTAATCCCTTTCATTTTTTCATTAAGCCCCCTAACCCCCTTCTAGCTGGTGACCATCAGTTTCTTCTCTGAATCTATAAATCTGTGTCTGTTTGTTCACTTATTTTGTTCTTCGGATTCCACATATAAGTGAAATCATATATTTTTCTTTCTCTGTTTGACTTATTTTACTTCACATAATACCCTCTAGGTCCATCCATGTTGTCTCAAATTGTAAGATTTCATTCTTTTTTATGGCCGAGTAATGCTCTATTGTACCAATTCTTTGTTATCTAATCATTTATTGATGAGCACTTAGTTTGCTTCTATTTCTTGGCTGTTTAAATAATCCTGCAATGAACCCTTGTAGGGGTATACGTACATCTTTTTGAATTAATGTTTTTGATTTATTCAGCTAGATGCCCAGGGTTTCTGGGTCATATGGTAATTCTATTTTTAATTTTCTTATGAACCTCCATACTGTTCTCCAAAGTAGCTGTGCCAATTTGCAAATCTACCAAAAATGCATGAGCGGTCCTTTTTCTCCACATCCTCCCAACACTTTTTTCTTTGTACTTTTCCCAGGTGTGAAGTAACATCTCATTATGGTTTCAATTTGCATTTATCCTCTGATTAGCAATATTGAGCATATTTTTATATATCAATTGGACATCTGTATGTTCTCTTTGGAGAAATGTATATTTAGGTCCTCTGTCCACTTTGCAAACATTTTTTTTTTGGTGGAAAGTTGTATGAATTCTTTATAAATCTTGGATATTAACCCTTTATTGGATGTATCATTGTTGAATATCTTCTTTCAATATGTTGGTGGTCTTATTGTTTTGTTGATGGTTCCTTTGCTGTGCAAAAACTCTTTAGTTTGATGTAGTCCTATTTATTCTTTTGTTTTGTTTTGTTTCCTTTGCCTGAGGAGCTATATAAAAATATATTATTAAGCACAATTTCATTTTACTGCAGCATAGTATTCCATTGTGTAGATGTACCATAGTTTTTAATCCACTCATCTACTTATGTAATAACTTAATCAATAAAAAAATTAAAAAAGAAATGTTACAGAGTATCCAAAATTACCCAAAACAATTACAAAAAAAGAAAAAAAAAGAAAAGAAAAGAACAATTTCAGAAAGTTTACTGCCTAGCTTTTCTTCTAGGAGTTTTATGGGGTCTTACATTTAAGTCCTTAATCCATTTTGAGTTTATTCTTTAATATGGTGTAAGAAGGTGGCCTGGTTTCATTTTATTGCATGTCCTTGTCCAGGTTTCCCAATTTCCTTTATTTAATAGACTGTCTTTACCCTATTGTACATTTTTGCCTCCTTTGTCATAGATCAATTGATTATATCGGTGTGGGTTTACTTCTGGGCTTTCTATTGTGTTCCATTGATCTATGTGTCTGTTTTTATTCCAGTACCGTGACATTTTGATTACTATACCCTTTTAGTATAGTACGATATCAGGTAGCATGATAACTTCAACTTTGTTCTTTTTTCTCAAGATTGATGTGGCTATTCCAGTCTTTTGTAGGTCCATATAAATTTTAGGATAATTCTAGTTATGTGAAAAATGCATTGATGCTTTGATAAGGATTTCATTAAATCTATAGATTGTTTTGGGTAATCTTGACATTTTAACTATGTTAATTCTTTCAACCATTAGCATGGTATATGTGTCTTCTTCAATCTCTTTCTTCAACTTGTGATTTTCCAAATACAAGTTTTTTACCTGCTTGGTTAAATTTATTCTTAGTTATTTTTGGTGCAATTGTAATTTGGATTGATTTCTAAATTTATTTCTGATAGTTTGTTATTTGTGTATAAAAATGCAACTGATTTATTAATTTTGTACTCTGATAGTTTACTGAGTTCACTTATAAGTTACAATAGATTTTTAGTGGAAATTTTGGATTTCTCTACATATAGTGTCATGTAATCTGCAAAAAATGACAGTTTCCAATTTGGATGTCTTTTGTTTCTTTTCCTAGTCTGATTTCTATGGCAAATACTTCCAATACTATCTATAATAATAAAAGCGTAATATGCTAATTAGACCAGACATCCTTCCAGACGTACTTCCGGATGACCTTCCAGACAAAGCCAGGGCTGCGAGGAAAGCCTGAGTCCTGGGTGCCTGCTGTCAGCTAGAGGGAAGCCTGGGTCCCGGGTGCCAGAAGGAAGTCCAGGTCCTGGGTGCCAGAGGGAAGGAAGGCCTACTCTTGCACAGATTTTGTGCATCTGGCCTCTAGTTTTGAATAAAAGTGGTGAAAGTGGACAACCTTGTCTTGTCCTGACATTAGGGATAACACTTTTAGCTTTTCCTCGTTGAGTATGATGTTAGCTGTGTGTTTGGCAGGGTGGCTTTATGTGGTAGGAGTCCTATAGGGCCTGATGGCACCATCTCTCTGGTCACCAGATTCGGGTCCTCCGGACTGTCTCCTGTGTGGGCTGTGTGTGCCCTTCTGCTGTTGCTGAGGCTTGATTGCTGTTGGCATGTCAGTGAACGGGTTGTCCCTCAGGGTAACTGGACATGAAGACTGGCTATGATAACAGTGTATGAGTAGCTGTGCAGGGGTATTGTATTCTTTGTATTTATCCTGCTTGGAGTTTATTGAACTTATTTAATTTTAAATGTGCACCTTTCACCAAAATTTAAACATTTTTGCACATTCAAATAATATTTCTACCCCATTTTCTTCTCTCCTTTTGGAATTCCAATGATGTGCATGATGAACCTTTTGATTTGGACCACAGGTTCCTGAAACATTGTTGCTGTTGTTCTGTTTTCTTCCTCATTCTTTTTTTTTCCCCTCTCCTCTTCAGATTGGGTGATTTTAATGTCTTCAAGTTCACAGATTTGTTTTAAATACTCTTTTTTTCCTAAACAATTATGAGTTCAATATGTTTCAATTACCAAAGGAAATGGAGTGACTGGCCGTTTTGAATTTTTGACAGAAATAGGGAGGTCAAGACAGGCTACTTAATTTGTGGGGTCCAGTGCAAAATGAAAATGTGAGGCTCCTGTTAAAAAATTATTAAGAATTTCAAGACAGTGACAGAGAGTACTCAACCCAAAATGAGGCCCTCTGAGCACAGGGCCCAGTGTAACTGGACAAATTGTATATCAATGGAGCTGAGTGTATGGTAATGGTAGACTTCAGAGTGTCCAGTGAGAAACATCAGAATTTGAATCCCAGAGCCATTACTTGTTAGCTGGGTAATCTTAGACAGGTTTTCTCTTCAAGCTTTAGTATTCTTATCTGCAAAATTCGTCTTCCCTAGGTTTGTTCTGAAACGTGACAGCTAAATAAAGTGCTTAGTATAACATGATATATAATATGGTAGAAAAGGAAATTATTATTTTAGATGGGCTTTGTTAGAAGAAAAATGTGGAAGGAAATAGGCAGGCAGGGGACAGAGTTGAAAAATTCAGGGTGCTCGCCCTCCCAGTGAGTGGGAGGAAGCTGGTGGAGAGATAAATTCCCTGAACCAGTCTCTGGGTGGCGCTATTAGCCCAGGAGAACTTAGTTATGTTCTAAGTGTACAGGTGAGGAGGGTGTTTTAAAGGATGGGGCAAGGGAAGGGTAGAAACACAGAAATGAAAACTAATTTGTCAACCAGGCATTCCGATAAAGCAGAACTTTTGAAAATCCGAAGAATGCTGAAAAAGTGTAGTGAGTACTCAACTGCCTAGGTAGAGATATCAGGACATTTGGTTTATTTAGGTAGAGATATGAGGATTTGGGTTTATGTCTAATAATCTAAAACTTTGGGTCTCAATCTGGCTTTAAATTAGAATCACATGTGGAGCTCTGCAAACTTGTGATGCTCGGACTCCACCCCAGAGATTCTGCTTTATTTGTTCTGAGGTGCAGCCTGGGTGTAATCAGTGTTTTTTGAAAGCTTGTCAGATGATCCTAATGTGCAGACAGGGTTGAGAACCACTAATCTAATACAATGACATGCTGTTATAATTTTGTCTCTGTATTTCCCTCTGGGGGAAGGGTAGGATGGTCGACTTGTGTGTGTGTGTGTGTGTGTGTGTGTGTGTGTGTGTGTGTGTGTGTGTGTTTGGTAACTGGGTGATTAAGCAGCAGTAAATCACACGCAAGTGGAAACCGTTCAATACCCTCAGCACACCACAGAGTGATGCTTTCACCTGGTCCACAGCTGTATCTGCTCAGGAAACCTCAGCTGCTACCCTCTGAGACCCTTATACATAAGTTACCACGTATAATGTGTATTTAAACAGTGCCTGGCACATGACAGGGCTCAGGAAGTATTAGCTATTGTTACTGTTTTTACTAAAATTATTTTTGTTGTTACTAAATAGAATTAAGTTTAAATTAATAAAAAAAGATTAAAGAAATTTAACAGAGTATAATTTTTCCTTTGGGTGGTTCAACTTCATCCTTTCAATTCTTGTATATCATTGTAAACAAGATTTTTAAAGAGGCAATAGAGTAAGTCATCACATCATAAAGATCACTAAATTACAAAATGATAAATTACAAAATGAAAACCTGTCCTAATACTGTGAAAATGGGTACTTCTTGTCTGGGATAAAATTTCCTGTGATAGTATCACATCTGGATTTAAAAATGACTATGTTGTCAAATTTGGGTGGCAGAGAAAATAGCACATATTGGAATATTTTTTAAAAATCAGATGACAAAGTCTTTGATAGCTAACATGCACGTGATGCATTTGAATCAGATTGCTTCATGAAATGTCAGAGTATAATAAGGCAGTATTTCCAAATTAATGAAATGAGTGTATTTAATTTTCTTTTTAGTTTTATGCAATTAATATAATTATATGTGAATTAATAAATTAAATGTTACAAGTGGATTTTTAACTACTTCACTTAGATGCTTAAATGTTTATATGTTCAACTTGGCAAACCACATTTTTTCCTAAATTTACATTTTAGCAAATGGACTTTGGCTTTGAAATTGGGAGTGCCTTGTGTTCAGGTGTGTAGACAATTAGGAAAGGGGCATTATTGAAGATAGGTGCTAAGTAGGAAGAAAAGAAAGGCTCAAATAGCCTTCCTTTTTTTCTATTTGTGATTCTTAGCTATTATCATTGCAGTATCTGAGAATGAGAAAGTGCATTGTGGGCTTGTTCTTAGGCCAGTGAGGTTTTTAGAGAAAAGCCAACCTTTCTTGCAGCTGTCATAGCAACCTTAACAAAATAGGTGCTTTTCTGCTAGCTCTGATATGTCCAACAAATTTTTTTTTGGTGGGGGCTTAGGGGGTTATATGCTATTACAGTGGAGGGTTGGTTTTCCACTTTTAGTATTCTTAAGTACAATATTTATTGTTTTTTTCAGTTCATAAATTCATCCATCTCCAATCCCAGGTACCTACCATGTCAGGAGCGTGTACATATGTGCCACTCCATTTACTTCGTCTCTTTTACCTCATTGTCCTCCGAGGTTTGGTTGAGGATGGCCATTGAGTAAATTGGATGCCTCTTCTGCCACTGGTTTGCTGTTGTGACCATGTGAAACATGTCCCCCTGCCAGCTTGCAACAAAACCACGGAGATTGCCTTACTCTAAAAAAGAAGAAGCTCCCAGACAAGATCTTGACCTTTACTCATGGTGATACAGACTTCTCTGAAAACTATGGAGGCGGCATTGCTCTCTGGGTCTACATATCCTATATTTTTCTGCTATCTGCCCAGATGAACTCTTGAATCTCAAAGAGAAATTTAAAGTCTTACTCAAACATGTTTAACTAAATCAAGCCTCCTATCCTTCTTTAATTATAGGCTATATGCAATGAGAGAAATGTGTTTCTTTCATCATTTTAAATACTCTTCCTCTTACCATTCTTCTCCTCCCACGCTAAACCCTTCTACTTATGTAATAAGCAGGCAGAACAGTAGGGAAGGAATATTTTTATATCATATAAAGTGGAGAGGAACAGAGGTCATGATTTTAAAATTCTGACCTTAGCACTTGAAAGAAATGTGTAACATTTGTTTAAAAAAACTAAATAATAATGGCCAAAGTTTATGCATCCATGAACATCCTAAAAGGTGATCAACTTACGAGCAAATGAAGCGGAGAAAACAAACACTTACACTTTCCTATTGCAGGGGAGGAAAAAATAAACACTTTCCCACTCCTTCTAAGCTCTTCTGGCTGATCTAAGAATCACATTAATATGAGACAAATTAACAGGAGAAAATGACCAAATTTATTACATATGTACATACATTTGAGGGTTCCATAAGAATATGAGACTTAAGGACAGATGGGGCAGTTGAGGTTTATATGTCATCTGGAGCTAAGGAGGAGAGGGACTTGAGGGGGAGGGTTGTGGTTTGTGACTTCAAAGGGGAGGAAGGCAATTCACATGGAGATGGAAAAGCAAATGTTTGGTAAACACATGTTTCCTGGGCCATCTTTAACAATGGGACACAGAAAACTTTGGTCAAATGGGACTTGCTAGGTTCCTCCCTATCCATCACACACTAGTTCATATTAAACTATAGTTATCCATGATGATAGCTCCCTTCCTGGAGCAGGTCCTCTGCCTAAATTCTTTTAGTCTTTTCCTCAGTCTTTTGCTTCTTAAAAATAACCAGCTTAAAATATTCAATATGCCAAAATGCATGTTTTGGGTGGGAAAACTCTGCTCTCCCTCACCATTTTATAATCCCTAGGGCAGGAGAAGGAAGAAGTGAGGTTGAGGAAGTTGACGCTGGTGTGTGCTTCTGTGACCCCTCTCAAAGAGCAGTCTATGGAGTTTCAGTCCCATCAACCTCTCTGGGGGGAAAAAAACAGTCCCAGTCCCTCCTCCTCTCTGGGGGAGGATTTCTTTGAAAAATACTTTTGGGGAATGTTGTATGTTTCATGTCCTTTTTGGAGATAATACAATGTACATCTATACTAATAAAAGGGTAATATGCTAACTAGACCGGGTCAACCAGACATCTTCCAGATGTTCGACTTCCTTCCGGACAAAGCCACTGTGGCTGGGGCTGAGGCAGAGGCGGTTAGGGGCGATCAGTCTAGCAGGGGAGCAAGCAGTTAGGGGGCAACCAGGCCCGCAGGGGAGGGCAGTTGGGGGGAATCAGGTCAGCAGGGGAGCAGTTAGGCAGCGATCAGGCTGGCAGGGGAGTGGTTAGGGGGCGATCAGGCAGGCAGCCAGGCAAGCGATTAGGAGTCAGTGTCCCAGATTGTGAGAGGGATGTCCGACTGCCGGTTTAGGCCCGATCCCCAAAGGGGTCCCAGATTGGAGAGGGTGCAGGCCGGGCTGAGGGACACCCCCCTGTGCACGAATTTCATGCACTGGGCCTCTAGTTACCTTATAAAAGCCTTTCTGAAAAGTTCTGTAGTAAAGAACCCTATTAAACTTTGTTTAACCCAGTGTGTAGATTCTAGATTCCAGAACTCATTTGAGCATAGAAACCTCTTTTGCACACAACTGTTAACATCTCACAGGACCAATATTTCCTAGATAGAATATAACTAGGGAATTGCAATTTTAGTACTTGACATTTCTTACTTTCCTTTAACTAGTTTCTTACCTTTATTGGAAAAAAGCTATGTTTTCCTTTCTTTTTCCTCTCCCAAAGCCCATTCTAATGTGATTCTTCCCATCTCCTGAGAGATAACAGGCAGTCAGAGCTGACTAGAGGTTGATGCCAGGTACCAACAGCTGCAGACTGAGATGTACATCTAAGGCTTGCCTTAAAGGTGTGGTCCCAGACCAGACTGCATCTATCTTGCCTGGGAACTTCTTAGAAATACCAAATCTCAGGCCACACAACAGACTTATAGAAAGAGAATCTTCATTTTAACAAGACTCCCAGGTGCTTAACATGCACATTAAAGTTTAAGGATCTTGGTGGAAAGCACATTGCAGTGAACCAGAGCCTAAAGGCTGAAATAGGGAGAAGACCCCTGGTCACAGAAGAATGTGGAATGTGGGAAAGTCATCCAGCTAGTGGCATGGCCATCTTGCTTGGCTTTGACATTGAGAGTTCACTGACTGAAGCCCAAGGTAGAATATGGCATAGCACATTTTGAAGATAGGGTGGCAGTAGGTCTGGAACTGGAAAAAATCCAGGGGGGTATAACTTCAAATCTCTTCAGGTAAGTGAAGGAGACTGGCCCAGGGAATGAGACCAACAGACACAGGAGCTCTGGGGTATGGAGAGTCCAGCAAGAACATCTAAGCAGCTCTTCACAGGTGTGGAACCCCGGAACAGCTGGGTGTAATGACTCTATTTTCCAGACCAACAATTCAGTGGGGGGCGGGAAGAAAAGACTGACTCCAGGGAGATATAACATCAGGCCTCATTTGGAATTACCTTCAAATTGACTTAGTACCTAGTTGAATATTTTATTTATTCTTAAGCTCGCATACACATACACATATAATCACTTATAGAAAAAAGGAGAGGGGAAAATACCTAGTCATCATGTTTGTGAATATCACAAAAATTATGCCTTAATCTCTACATCTTCATACATTCTCAACCCTGGTGCTCACACACACATATGCAGTCACACACATGTACACAAAACTTATTCTCCTCCATCTGATGCTTAGGATATATTCACATATTGTAAGCCCCCCAAAAAAGAAATCATGGAGCTCATGAATTTCATGGGGTATAGTCTTCAGCACTGCAATAATTGCAATCTTCTGCCCTCAGAGGACACAGCCCTTCACTCTACAGTTCAGATGAGGAGAATCTCTCCCTATTCCACTGTCTGCTGAGAATTTTGCCCAACAGCAGAAGTAGAGTCTATCTATGGTCCTGAAAACATTGCTGTGCAAAATGTAATTCAGTGTTTGAATTTCCTATAAAGTTAAGGATATAGATAATTCTACCTTCCACACCTCCTCCCATTTACTGATAAAAAATGATTAATTGAGATGTCTGCATAGTACCCAAAAATCTTTGTGTGCCTCAAGGCATGAAATCTCCTCATTCAGTTATGGGCTAAGCTGGTTGCCATCCTCATTCACTAAAACCCGAGGAGTTAGGGAACATATCCAAGGTCAAGCGCTAAGTAGGACCTGCTGCCTAGACTCACACTATTTTTGCCTGGAGAAAGAAAAGGCATAGCCAGTAGCTCTTTAATAATGATATTCACACACTAAAGGGCCTTACATGTGATCCACAAATCAAACCATACTTGGGAAAGCCTGATGCTTTAAGAAGGCCTCTTGACCTATGTTTTCAAATATTTTGGACTTTGGCAAAAATGCAATATTTACCCTTAATTTAAACCCTTGTGTATTTTCAAGTAACATTTAAGTAAAAAACAAAACAAAACATGTCTTTCTAGTTAAATGGAAGCCTTTGCTAGATAGAGAGAGAGAGAGAGAGAGAGAGAGAGAGAGAGAGAGAGAGAGAAAGTACTGAAACTACTGCTGGCTGATTCCCAGATGGATTTGGGCTGGGCTCCCAAAGACAGCAACTGAAGTTCCTGAATAATTTCTCACCTATGGGAGTTCCCACTGAGAACTCTGGGATCTAAACCCCAATCTGGGTTCTCAAGCCCAGAGCACCAGAACTGAGAAAGGTGCCCATAGAACATCTGGCTGTGCCAGTGAGAGATGGCTGGAAATACCAGCACCCTCTTAAAGGGCCAACACACAAAATTTAGTGTGCAGCCACTCACCTTAGGCTATGACAGAGGGTTGACAGAGTGGACTGGAGCTGTGTGAGGAGAGTCCAGGGTTGGAGGCCCTGGAGTTGGAGCTTGGAGGGCAGGCACCAGTTAACTGTGCTGAGTCATTCCCTTATGCAGCTCAGGTTTATTTTTGCCTGGGGGGGAAGGAAGTTCCCCCACCCTGTTAGAAGACCTCTCACCCCACCCTGTGGTTGATAGTCTGAGGCTACTCAAGGCTGATAACAATCAGACTGCAGGCAGAGGAGGCTTTCTGGAGGCTTTGAGTCTTTGCCTGTTCTCCTTATGGGCCAATGGCTAGGAAAAGCAGACTCTAGTGCACATCTTGTTCCTTTACAAAGGCACCCAACCCCAGCAGAGGGAGCCACAGCTGTGAATTCCTGATAGCTCCAAAGAGGGTTCTTAGGACCCTTCAAAAACAGCGTCTGACATTGTCCTGCACTAGAGATTGGAAGTCAAAGCAGATCCACCTAATACACAGACACAAAATCAAACAGGCAGCCAAAATTGGGAGAAAAAGAAACCAAGGGCCAAATGAAAGAACAAGAGAACTCTCCAGAAGAGGAGTTAATGAAATGAAGATAAGAAATTTATCAGACATACAGTTCAGAATAATGATGGCAAGGGTGCTTATCAGCATAAGATATAATAACTGTGAAGAATGACATAGCACTAATAAAGAACACAGTGGAAGGAATAGACAGCAGATTAGGGGAACCCAAGGATCTGATCAGTGAATTAGAAGACAGCATAGAAAAATCACTCAATCAGAGGACCAAAAAGAAAACACAATGCAAAAATAGGACAGTATAAGGAAGCTGTGGGACAATATGAACATAACAATATTCACATAATAGGTGTAGCAGAGAGGGAAAAAAGTGAGCAAGGGATAGAGAATGTGTTTGAAGAAATAATGGCAGAAAACTTCCCTAACCTGGTGAAGGAAAAGTCACACAAGTTCAGGAGGCACAGAGAGTCCCAAGCAAGAAGAACCAAACAGGCCCATGCCCAGACACAGCATAATTAAAATGCCAAAAACTAAAGGCAAAGAGAGAATCTTAAAGGAAGCAAGAGAAAAATAATTTGTTACATACAAAGGAGCTCCCATAAGGCTGTCAGCTGAGTTTTCATCAGAAACTCTACAAGTCAGAAGGGGATGGCATGAAATATTCAAGGTAATGAAAAGCAAGGATATGAAACCAAGGTTACTATATCCAGCAAGGCTATCATTCAATAATGGATTGTGAAATAAAGAGCCTCCCAGACAAAAAAGGCTAAAGTAGTTTATCATCACTGTAAGAAATGCTAAGAAATATATAGAGAGAAACATGGGCATTAAGAATTAAAATGGCAATAAATAAGTACCTATCAATAATAAACTTTAATGTAAATGGATTAAATGCTCCAATAAAAAGACACAGGGTAGCTGAATGGATACAAAAATATGATCCAATTTTATGCTGTCTATAAGAAGCCCACCTCAGAACAGGATTAGAGTGAAGGGATGGAAAAACTTTTCCATGCAAATGAAAAAAAAAAAGAGCTGGGGTAGCAATACTCATATCTAACAAAATAGACTTCAAAATGAAGGCAATCACAAGAGACAATAAAGGTCACTACATAATACCAAAGGGATTGATCCATTAAGAAAATATAACCCTAGTAAACATATATGTACCCAATATAGTAGAACCTAAATATATATTTAAAAAAACTTCTAGAGGACTTTAAAGAAGAGATCGACAGCAATGCAATCATAGTAGGGGACTTTAACACCTTGCCAATTTCACAGTATAGATCTTTCAGAAAAAAATTAACAAGGAGCTGTAACCGGTTTGGCTCAGTGGATAGAGCATCTGCCTGCGGACTGCAAGGTCCCAGGTTTGATTCCAGTCAAGGGCATATACCTTGGTTGCGGGCACATCCCCAGTAGGGGGTGTGCAGGAGACAGCTGATCGATATTTCTCTCTCATTGATGTTTCTAACTCTCTATCCTTCTCCTTTCCTCTCTAAAAAATCAATAAAATATATTTTTTAAAAAAATTAACAAGGAAACAAGTGTCTAAATGATACACTGGATCAGATGGATTTAATTGACATGTATAAAACATTTCACCCCAAAGCTGCAGAATATACAGTCTTCTCAAGTGCATATGTATTAGTCTCAAAGATAGACAACATGTTAGGACACAAAATAAGTCTCTACATGTTCAAGAAGATTAAAATCATATCAAGTATCTTCTCATATCACAATGGCATGAAATTAGAAATCAACTACAGAAAAAACACACAAAAATATTCAAACACATGAAGGCTAAATAGCATATTATTAAACAATGAATGGGGGAGCAAATGGAGCGAGCAGCTGAAGCTAGTAACACTCACACCGAATTGGCGAAATTGCTCAGCTGGTGAGAGGCTTTGCAGCCAGGAAGGGCAGAACTCCCCTGGAAAGGTAAAAAAAACCAGGGATTTGGGCAGGAAAGTTTCCCAGACCTTTGAGCCCAGAGAGCCGGAGGGAGACCATGTGGCAGACAGCCGCGTCCCCTGGGACAGGCACAGCCCCTGACGGGGGAAAGGAGAACCGCGGGATTCCTGGCGCCGCCAGGGAAATTGAGAGCTGGGTTCTGTGACCGCGGAGGACTGAGCCTAAAGGGGGCAGCCTGAAGAGCTGACCTGACCATGCAGTCCCGGTAAGAGAAGAAGCTTACAGAAACCAAGCCTTCCCCGTTTCCGCGGCCGGCATTTGTTTGTTTGTTTTCACTGAATCCTGTTCATGGGACATTTCGGATACAGACACTCACCTGTGCTGAAGAGAGGGAGAGTGTGCGGAGGAGTGGAATCTGGGGAGAGACTGGGGAAAGGGGGGAGCCGGGAGAGGTGGTAGTGAATTGAGTGCTGAGACACCCCTGAGCCCAGGACTGGGGCAGCCACCCGCTCCTGAGAGTGAGTCTCCTCCCCCCAGCCCCCAGGCAAGGAGCACAGCCACACACAGATTCCACCCTGTACGAGATCAAGGATTAAGATAACCTGATCAGTCCCTGGGAGTTAACAGGGTCTGGCCTATAGGGGGATTTTCAATCCCAGCAACAACACAGCGCCGGTAACTAACTATTACGCAGTCAGCTCTGGGCAGTGAACTTCCACTGGACAGAGAGGCCCTATAGCCTCAGAGGCCAACCCCAGAACACTGCCACCCAGAGGCTGACCCACAAACTGACTCTTTGCTAAACACAAAATAAGGCAGTCTGGGAAATAAATGCGGCATGCTTTAAAATAAGGACTGTGGTTTACAACACAGAGGAACAGTATATCGCAGGGAAACTCAACACTCTCCTGAATACCTGGAAGGTCTAAGGAGAGCCACACTGAAGAATAGAAGAAACGAAGGACCTCCACTACTGCAATTTTTTTTTCTTTTTTCACTTTTTAACTAAGAAACCAATTTTTTTTCATTCTTTTTTTTCTGTTCTTTTTTTCTTTCTTTTTCTTTTTTTTCTTTCTTTTCTTCTTTTTCCATCACCTGATTTTACCCTTTTGATTACTACCTTCTTATTTTTAACCAGTATTATTACTGCTACCATTTTACCATTTTTTAAAGTGCCATTTTATTTTCTCTTTATTTTATTTTGGGATTAGTGTTCTCCATTCTATTTTCATCGTTATATTATTGGTTGTTTCTAGTTTGCATTCATCTCCAGGGAGCTGTTGCTGGAATTCTTTGGGATTAGTGGCAGTTCTTAGGAGTATTCTCCTCATATAAAAAGTCTCTTCCCCTCTTCCACTTCATTCTCTCTTTTTGCTCATTTTTTTTTCTTTTCTCGCTTTTATTTTCCCCCTTCCTTTTTCCCAATTTCATTTTTGCACTCCCTTTTTTTGGTCCCTACTTTTCTTTTCCTTTTTCTCTTTTATCTTATTCTCTTCCTTCTTCCTTATCCCCTAATTCTCTTAATTCAGGTGGTCACCTTTAATTGGGGTTATTAATATCGTGAATATATTTGTGTATAGTGCCTGGTACGTGGTGCCTTGTTGTGTTGTATTTTGTGCCTTTAAATCAACGCAGCAGATCCAAGCAACAGCAACCTCCTGAGCACCTCATCCTCTGCTGAGGAACAGCAGCTGTACGTGAAACCTCGCCGCACCAGCCGGAAGAACCACCACAGCTGTGAACAGCACCCACCAGAGGAGCTGCTGACAACTGAAGAGCAGCTGCTACCGCAACCGCCCGAAGAGCAACCACAGACCAAGGAGTCACTGCCACCAAGGGAGCAACCACTGAACAACTCAACGTCTAGATATGTCAGTGAGATCAAACATGGGTAGACAAAGAAACCCCCAAAGGAAAGAGAAGGAGGACTCTCCAGAAAAGCAGCTAAGTAATACAGAGGCATGCAACATGACAGATAAAGAATTCAGAATAAGGGTCCTAGAGTGCATAAACAGGATGGAGGAAAAAATCGACAACCTCTGCAAGAAGCAAGAAGAAACAGATGAAAAAATCAATAACATATGGAAGAAGCTAGAAGAAACAGATGAAAAAATCGATAACATATGGAAGAAGCTAGAAGAAACAGATGAAAAAATCAACAACCTAAGTAAGACCCAAGAAGAAATGAAGAATGATATAGCTGCAATGAAAAACTCCATTGAAAGTATCAACAGTTGACTAGGAGAAGCGGAGGACCGAATAAGTGAATTAGAAGACAAGGAAGCAAAACACACCCAAAATGTACTGCAATTGGAGAAAAAAATTAAAAGACAGGAGGAGAGCCTAAGGGAGCTTTGGGACAACATGAAACGAAACAACATACGAATAATAGGAGTACCAGAACAACAGAAGGATGAACAAGGATTAGAAAACCTACTCGAAGAAATAATATCAGAAAACTTTCCTGAGGTGGGGAAGAAAAAAGTCACACAAGCCCAGAGAGTCCCAAACAAGGTGAACCCGAAAAGACCCACACCAAGACACATCATAATCACCATGGCAAATGTTCAGGACAAAGAGAGAATCTTACAGGCTGCAAGAGAGAGACGGAAAGTTACATACAAGGGATCTCCCATTAGATTTTCAAATGACTTCTCAACAGAAACACATCAGGCCAGAAAAGAATGGACTGAAATTTACAAAGTGATGCAAAGCAAAGGACTGAATCCAAGAATACTCTATCCAGCAAGGCTATCATTCAAACTTGAAGGGGAAATAAGAAGCTTCACAGACAAAAAAAGACTAAGGGAGTTTGTCACCACCAAGCCAGTAATGCAAGGAATGCTAAAGGGACTGGTATAAAAATAAGAAATAAAAAGCTCAGAAAGAAAACAGCCACACAAAAAAAGAAATGGCTACAAACAAGTACCTTTCAATAATAACTTTAAACGTAAACGGACTAAATGCTCCAACCAAAAGACATCGAGTGGCTGAATGGATAAAAAAACATGACCCATACATCTGCTGTCTACAAGAAACCCACCTCATTAGAAGGGACTCACACAGACTGAAAGTGAAAGGATGGAAAAATATCTTTCAGGCAAATGGAAAGGAAAAGAAAGCTGGGGTAGCAATACTTATATCGGACAAAGTAGACCTCAAAGTGAAGGCCTTAACAAGAGATAAGGAAGGCCACTTCATAATACTAAAGGGATCAATACAACAAGAAGATATAACCCTGGTAAACATATATGCACCCAATGTAGGAGCACCCAAATTCATAAAAAAACTCCTGGAAAATATCAAAGGAGAGATCGACAACAATACAATCATAGTAGGGGACTTTAATACACCATTGACAGCACTGGATAAGTCCTATAGACAAACAACCAGCAAAGATACAGCAATCCTAAATGACTCACTAGATCAAATGGACTTAATAGACATCTTCAGAACACTTCACCCCAAAGCCAGAGAATATACGTTCTTCTCAGGTGCTCATGGGACATATTCAAAAATAGACCACATATTGGGTCACAAGCAAAGTATCCCCAAATTCAAGAAGATTGAAATCATAAAAAGCGTCTTCGCAGACCACGATGGCATAATATTAGAAATAAACTACAATAAAAACAACCCAAAATACTCAAACACCTGGAAGCTGAATAGCATGCTATTAAATATTGATTGGGTTACCAATGAGATCAAAGAAGAAATTAAAAACATCCTGGAAACTAATGACAATGAAAACACAACAATCCAAAACCTATGGGACACATTGAAAGCAGTCCTGAGAGGGAAGTTTATAGCTCTACAGGCCTATCTCAAAAAACAAGAAAAAATGGTAGTAAATCATCTAACTCTACAACTCAAAGAATTAGAAAGAGAGCAACAAGAAAACCCCAGAGTGAGCAGAAGGAAGGAGATAATAAAGATTAGAGCAGAAATAAATGACATAGAGACCAAAAAAACAATACAGAAAATCAATGAAACCAAGAGCTGGTTCTTTGAAAGGATAAACAAGATTGATAAACCTCTAGCCAGACTCACCAAGAAGCAGAGAGAGAGGACCCAAATAAATAAAATCAGAAACGATAGAGGCGAAATAACAACAGACCCCACAGAAATACAAATGATTGTTAAAAAATACTATGGACAGCTTTACTCCAACAAACTAGACAACCTGGAGGAAATGGACAAATTCCTAGAAAAATACAGCATTCCAAAACTCAATCAGGAAGAATCTAAAAATCTCAACAGGCCAATAACTATGGAAGAAATTGAAGCAGTCATCAAAAAGCTTCCATCAAACAAAAGCCCAGGACCAGACGGCTTCACAGGGGAGTTTTACCAAACATTCAAGGAAGAACTAAAACCTATCCTCCTCAGACTACTACAAAAAATTCAAGAGGAAGGAACACTTCCAAGCTCATTCTATGAAGCCAGCATCACCCTAATACCAAAACCAGGTAAAGACAACACAATGAAAGAGAATTACAGGCCAATATACCTCATGAACATAGATGCCAAAATCCTCAACAAAATCTTAGCAAATCGGATCCAGCAGTACATCAGAAAGATCATACACCATGACCAAGTAGGATTTATCCCAGGGATGCAAGGATGGTACAATATCCGCAAATCAATAAACGTGATACATCACATAAACAAATTGAAAGAAAAAAACCACATGGTCATATCAATTGATGCAGAAAAAGCATTTGACAAAATTCAACACCCATTTTTGATAAAAACTCTCAGCAAGGTGGGAGTAGAAGGATCATACCTCAACATAATAAAAGCCATATATGACAGGCCCACAGCCAACATCATACTCAACGGACAAAAACTAACACCATTTCCCCTAAGAACAGGAACAAGACAGGGATGCCCCCTCTCACCACTCCTGTTCAACATAGTACTGGAAGTGTTAGCCATTGCAATTCGGCAAGAAGAAGAAATAAAAGGCATCCAAATTGGAAAAGAGGAAGTAAAACTGTCCTTATTTGCAGACGACATGATATTATACATACAAAACCCTAGAGATTCCATCAAAAAGCTACTAGACTTAATACATGAATTTGGCAATGTAGCAGGATACAAAATTAACCCCAAGAAATCTGAGGCATTTCTATACACCAATAGTGAACTTTCAGAAAGAGAGATTATAAAAACAATCCCGTTTACCATTGCACCGAAAAAACTAAGCTACCTAGGAATAAACTTAACTAAAGAGGTAAAAGACCTCTACTCAGAAAACTACAGGACGTTGAAAAAAGACATAGAGGAAGACATAAACAGATGGAAGAACATACCGTGTTCATGGATTGGTAGAATCAACATCATCAAAATGTCCATACTACCCAAAGCAATCTATAAATTCAACGCACTTCCCATTAAAGTACCAACAGCATACTTCAGAGATCTAGAACGAACTTTCCAAAAATTCATCTGGAATAAAAAAAGACCCCGAATAGCTGCAGCAATCCTGAAAAAGAGCAAAGTAGGTGGGATCGCAATACCAGATATCAAGTTGTATTACAAAGCCACTGTTCTCAAAACTGCCTGGTACTGGCACAAGAATAGGCATATAGATCAATGGAATAGAATAGAGAGCCCAGAAATCGGCCCGAACCAATATGCTCAATTAATATTTGACAAAGGAGGCAAGAACATACAATGGAGCCAAGATAGTCTCTTCAATAAATGGTGTTGGGAAAATTGGACAGATATATGCAAGAAAATGAAACTAGACCACCAACTTACACCATACACAAAAATAAACTCAAAATGGATAAAGGACTTAAATGTACGACGGGAAACCATAAAAATTCTAGAAGAATCCAAAGGCAACAAAATCTCAGACATATGCCGAAGCAATTTCTTCACTGATACAGCTCCTAGGGCACTTGAAACTAAAGAAAAAATGAACAAATGGGACTACATCAAAATAAAAAGCTTCTGCACAGCAAAAGAAACCATCAACAAAACAACGAGAAAACCCACTGTGTGGGAAAACATATTTGCCAATGACATATCTGATAAGGGCCTAATCTCCAAAATTTATAGGGAACTCATACAACTTAACAAAAGGAAGATAAACAATCCAACCAAAAAATGGGCAAAGGACCTAAATAGACACCTTTCAAAAGAGGACATTCAGAAAGCCAAGAGACATATGAAAACATGCTCGAAGTCACTAATCATCCGAGAGATGCAAATCAAAACAGCAAACAGCAATGAGGTACCATCTCACACCTGTCAGACTGGCTATCATCAACAAATCAACAAACGACAAGTGCTGGAGAGGATGTGGAGAAAAAGGAACACTTGTGCACTGCTGGTGGGAATGCAGACTGGTGCAGCCACTATGGAAGACAGTATGGAGTTTCCTTAAAAAACTGAAAATGGAACTCCCATTTGACCCTGTGATCCCACTTCTAGGAATATATCCCAAGAAACCAGAAACACCAGTCAGAAAGGATATATGCACCCCTATGTTCATAGCAGCACAATTCACCATAGCTAAGATCTGGAAACAGCCTAAGTGCCCATCAGTAGATGAATGGATTAGAAAACTGTGGTACATCTACACGATGGAATACTATGCTGCTGTAAAAAGGAAGGAACTCTTACCATTTGCAACGTCATGGATGGAACTGGAGAGCATTATGCTAAGTGAAATAAGCCAGTCAATAAAGGAAAAGTACCACATGATCTCACTCATTCGTGGACAATAGAGACCATTATAAACTTTTGAACAATAATAGATACAGAGGCAGAGCTGCCTCAAACAGATTGTCGAGCTGCAGCGGGAAGGCCGGGGAGGGTTGGGGGGCAGGAGGTAGGGGGGTAAGAGATCAACGAAAGGACTTGTATGCATGCATATAAGCATAACCAATGGACATAAGACACTGGGTGATAGGGGAGGCTAGGGGACTGTCTAGGGCGGGGGGATAAAATGGATACATATGTAATACCCTTTGTAATACTTTAAGCAATAAAAAAAAAAAAAACAACAATGAATGGGTTACCAATGAGATCAAGAAAGAAAGAAAAAAATTTCTGGAAACAAATGAAAATGAACATACAAATACCCCAAATCTATGTGACACAGCAAAAGAAGTACTGAGAGGGAAGTTCATAGCACTACAGGTCTACCTCAAAAAACAAGAATAATTAACAATAAGCTATTTAATCCTACAACTTACAGAATTAGAAAGAGAACAACAAGACAATTCCAGAGTAAGTAGAAGGAAGGAAATAATAAAGATTGGAGCAGAAATAAATGACATCCGGTCTAAAGAAAAAAAAAAGGAAAAGAAAAATGCAAAAAATCAATGAAACCAAGAACTGGTTCATTGAAAAGATAAACAAGATTGATGAACTCATCAAGAAACAAAGAGAGAGGATCCAAATAAATAAAATCAGAAATGAAAGCAGTGAAGTAACAACTGACACCATAGAAATACAAAGGATTGTAAGAAAATACTATGAACAACTACATGCCAATAAGCTGGACAATGTGGGTAAAATTGATAAATTCATTGTTCTCCTCAAACTATTAAAAAAATCCCAGAGAAATTAACATTTCCAAGCTATTTTTATGAGGCCAGAATTATCCTAATTCCAAAACCAGATAAAGGCATTACAAAGAAAGGGAATTATAGGCCAATATCCCTGATGCTAAATTAATGCTAAAATTCTCAATAAAATATTAGCAAATCAGATCCAGCATTACATTAGAAGGGTCATACACTATGACCAAATGGGACTTATTCCAGGGATGCAAGGCTAGTACAATATTCACAAATCAATAAATATGTGATACATCACATAACCAAATTGAAAGACAAAAATCACAAGATCATATCAATCGATGCAGAAAAAGCATTCAACAAAATCCAACACCCATTTTTTATAAAAACTCTCAACAAAGTAGGAGCAGATGGATCAAATCTCAACATGATAAAGGCCTTATATCACAAACCTACAGTCAAAATCGTACTCAATGGGCAAAAATTTAAACCATTTTCCCTAAGAACAGGAATAAGACAGTGATGTTCGCTTTCACCATTCTAATTCAACCTAGTACTGGAAGCCCTAGCCACAGCATTCAGACAAGAAGAAGAAATAAAAGACATCCAAATTGGAAAGGAGGAAGTAACACTGTCATTATTCACAGATGACATGATATTATACATAGAAAACTCTAAGGACTCCACCAAAAAAACTACTTGATTTAATGAAGGAATTCTGCAATGTAGCAGGATGCAAAATTAACACCCAGAAATTGACAGCAATTTTATACACCAATAATGAACTTTCAGAAAGAGAAACTAAAAAAAAATCCATGCAAGAAAAAATTAAGATATTTGGGAATAAACTTAACCAAGGAAGTAAAAGACTTGTGCTCAGAAAATTACAGGACATTGAAAAAAGGGAAAGAAGAAGATATAAAGAAGCGAAAGAATATATCATGCTCATGGATTGGTAGAATCACCATCATTGAAATGTCCATAGTACTCAAAACAATCTACAGATTCAATGCAATCCCTATTAAAATACCAACAGCATATTTCACAGATCTAGAACAAATACTCCAAAAATGTATGTGGAACCAAAAAATACCCAAAATAGCTGCAGCAATCTTGAGAAAGAAGAAAAAAGTTGGAGGAATCACAATACCAGATATCAAGTTATACTCTAAAGCCACTGTAATCAGAACAGCCTGGTACTGGCACAAGAACATGCATATAGGTCAATTGAACAGAACAGAGACCTCAGAAATGGAACTAAGTCATTACATTCAATTAATGTTTGACAAAGGAGACAAGAACACACAGTGGAGTCAAGACAGTCTCTTCAATAAGTGGTGCTGGGAAAATTGGATAGATACATGCAAAGAAAAAAAAATGAAACTAGATTATAAACTTACACCATACACAAGAATATACTCAAAAGGATAAAAGACTTAAATGTACATCGTGAAACCATAAAAAGCCTAGAAGAAACCATAGGTGGCAAAATCTCTGACATCCCTCTTAGGAATGTTTATGGACACATCTCATAGGGCAAAGGAAACTAAGGAGAAAATGAACAAATGGGACTACATCAAAACAAAAAGATTCTGCACAGCAAAAGAAACCATCAACAAAATGAAAAGGGAGAGCATGTTTGGCAATGTTACATCTTATAAATTATTAATATAAAAAATATATAAGGAACTCATACAACTTAACAAAAGGAAGACAAACAATCCAATTACAAAATGGGCAAAGGACCTAAATAGATACTTCTCCAAAGGGGACATATAGATGGCCAAGAGACATATGAAAACATGCTCAACATCTCTGATCATCAGAGAGATGCAAATTAAAATGACAATGAGGTATGTCCTCTCACCTGTCAGAATGGCTAGCATCACCAAATCAACAAATGACAAGTGCTGGCAAGGATGTGGAGTAAAAGGAACCCTAGTACACTGATGGTAGGAATGCAGGCTGGTGCAGCCATTATGGAAAACAGTATGGAATTTCCTCAAAAAATTAAAAATGGAACTGCCACTTGACCTTTTGCTCCTGCTTCTAGGAATATATTTTAAAGAGAGCCAAAACAGCAATCAGAAAGAATATATACACCCCTATGTTCATAGCAGCACAATTTACAATAGCTATAAGCCCAAATGCCCATCAGTAGATGAATGGGTAAAAAAGTTATAGTACATTTACACCATGGAATACTATGCAGTAGTAAAAAAAGAAGGATCTCTCACTCTCTGAGACAACATGGAGGAACCTGGAGAGTATTATGCTAAGTGAAATAAGCTAGTCAGAGAAAGACAAGTATCATATGATCTCACTCATATGTGGAATCTAATGAACAAAATAAACTGATGAAAAAAATGGGGGAGTTGGAAATTTTGTTATATTTGGGATTACATATATCCATCAGCCCAGACTATTCTTGTAGCTATTAGTGCTATTTGGAAAACATTTCCAGGTCTTTTTCTTTTTAGGCTTATGGTAGGATGACCTTCTGCCCCCTTGTTCTTGAGAGGTGGAGTGGGATCATGTAAATAGTTTTAGTCAATAGGTTACAAGTAGAAATGATATTTGTCACTTCTATACTAGTACTTGAGCATTTAATTATTGGGGAAACCCCAAGAGTTTCTATTTCCTCAGGCATGACAACCGGAAACATTTAAGATGGTGATTGCTCCTTCAGTTTGGATTCCTAAGTGATTATGATGAGTAGAACCGACCTCTGTATAATGGGTCATATAGCATGAGTGAATGAGAAGTAAGCGATTTAGTATTTGGAGATTATATGTTACTGTAGCAAAATTGAACATTATTCCAGTTGATAGAGCCTCCAATATTATTTCCAAGGCAATCAACTCTTTGACTCCCTCTTTCTTTCCTTACACTATACTAGCTTTCCCTCAAATGCATTTTTGCCCTACTGTGGTAGTCCTTGAAGCTTTTGTTGTTGCTGCTTTTTTTTTTTTTTTACCAGATTTCACCAGTGGAAGGACAGGAAGAAGAGCTGTGATACTGCTCTATTGATCTTCCACTGAATTCTTCTTGATAATAATTGAGATCAAGACCTCATTCTGACTTCACCTTGGAGTCCCGGGATAAAACATAAATTCAGAAAAGAGCAAAAATAATTTTACAATATAAATTAATAAATAGGACACTGGAGGAAAAGAGATTAAAGTGTTGATACTTATTTTGAAAAAGAATAGATGAAGAGTGATAGTGACTATGATCATGTACAGAATTTATTAACTTTTTATTAGTTTATTTAAAAGAATGTAAGATTCAAAACTATTTTTTCAATTAGTGATGGGCTATGTACCACCCCAACTTTTGCTGTTAAACATCAATCGACCATCTGAACTTCAGAATTTAAAATATTCCTTTCTTTTGAAAACTGTTTGTTTTATAAACACAAATATAGTACATTCTCAGTGAATAAAATAACTTGGAAAACACAGAGAAACACAAAGAAAAAATTTTCTATAATTCTGCCATTCAGAAAATAAGCATCAACATTTGTTACATGACTTTGGAGACTTTTAAATATATGTATGTGTGTATGTGTGTGCCTGTATGGACTTAATTGTGCCCTCTCAAAATTCATATATTGAAGTCCTAAACCTTGATGTGATGGTGTTTGGAGATGAGACCTTTGGGAAGTAGGTTCGGATGAGGTCATGAATGTGAGGTCCCCATCTTGGCATTAGTGCTCTTATAAGAAGACACTATAGAGCTTGCTCTCTTTCTTTCTCTCCCATGTAAGGACATAGCAAGCCAACAGTTATCCACAAGCTAGGAAGATGACCCTAACCAAAACCCGATCATGCTGGCACCTTAATATTGGACTTCCAACTTCTAGATCTGTGACACACTAAATATCTGTTGTTTGAGTCACTGAGCTTAATTTTGCTAATGAAGCTCAAGTTGACTACCTATTATCTATCTATGATCTATCTATCTATCTATCTATCTATCTATCTATCTATCTATCTATCCATCTATCATCTATCTATCTAAGATTTCAGTTTAAAGCTACTAAAAGATGGTATTGTTACAGAATTTACCAGGTGACCGAAAAATACACAGGAGTACCCAGAGATACAGGAAAAACTCATTTATTTCCAGATGTACTAATATCGTGACTCAGGGGAGCCTGTTTCCAAATCCAGAGCAAGCCAATATGGAGGAAGCTTTCTCTTTATACCCTTTGGTTTCTTTGTCCCCAAAATAAGGATCAGACTTCTGGACCTTAAGGGGGCTTTGCAAAAAGCCCTGGGTGTTGGGATGGGGGATGTGAGACCACACCTAAAGGCCTGGCCCCGTGCCAGCACTGATAACCCCCTCTGGGGGTTATGTATTGTTCATGGTTTATGGCTTCTGTAAAATGTGAGTATTTAGGGAAATAGGTCTTGCAAGACCAAGTAATTAAGGAAGAGGTAGTGACTACTATAGGCTAACAAGAATGTTCATTAGGGATACTGATTAACTCAGTACAGAGTCAGGCTGCTGGTCGCCCCCTCCAAAATATCTTCTTTTCCTCATCATTTTGTTATACAAAGGTAGCTAATAGAGCAATCAAGTGTGTTTGTTGGTGGTGGTGTTTTTAAACTGCGGATGTATGTTTGGAAGTGTTATTAAAGTCTAATTATGAAATAAATTTTTTTCTGTCAAGTTTTGCTTATTTAACATAAATTAAATAAGAATGAACAGAAATAGGTAACTTCCTGGACCTAGTAATTCCATATGTAAAAACAGGGGCACACCATAATATTTAGATTAAAATGTTTATAGAAAATTTATTATAATGAAAATTAGAAACATACTAATATCCAGTAGAGGATTATTTAAGAAAATTCGATACATTGATTGCTATAATGGAATAATATAGCCTTAAAATTATATTGCAGATGAATATAGGGAAACCTGAGGAGATCTGTACAATTTATATACAGCAAATCTATGATTCTTTATTTTAGGGTTTCATTATGTTACTTAGAAAGGGGTTCCCTATCCTGATCTATGTAATTGTTCGCTTACTTTTTCTAGTTATTTTATTTTTTAGGGAGTTATTTTTCTTTATCTTAAAAAATTTCTTGTGACAAAATAAGTTTTGCTTTATAAAGAGGGTTGTGAAACCAGCTCTTATTTCTTTCCATTAAGAAATAATAGTCTGATATATTTAGAGGATGAATTTAGGGTGGATTTGAGAATAGAATTTATTTTAAGACTTTAAAAGCTAAATTAGTAAATAATTTATTATGAGATTGAAAAAATAAACCACAACACTTTCTACTAACCTTGTGTGGTCTACTGCCATACTCATAAAAGTAACTGTCTGTCTCCTTCCACAAGCTCTCCTGCTGCACTGTAGTGTTGCTCTCACACATGTCGCATTTGATTTCCACAAGTCCTGGGCCTCAGGCAGCAGGAGACAAAGCACTAGATCTGACTCATTCAAAGGATCTTTCCAGTACAATTTTTCCCTGATTTAGTCATTAGATTTGCAAAAGTCCCATTTTTAATGATCTTACCAAGTTTGGCTGACATAAAAAAGGAAAGGAAGAAAAGAAAACAGAAAACACAGAATGATATTTGAGGCTAACCCTTTGAATAGTGCCTACTGCACAAAGTGAGAACAAGAATCTAATTTTCTGGTCTGCTTGTTCTAGCATGCTTCTCTAGGTCTGTCATCAGTTGTGAGGGAACACAGAGAATATAAAAAGATATTTTACTTCAAGTGACTATATTCGATTCATTCCATTCTCCTTATAAAACTGCCTGCTGTAAAGTCGTGTCTAATGTGAAACAGTTCTAACTTGGTAACTAAACCACATATTAATTCCTATTAACATCGAATCACTTGCATATTCACCCAGTTGCTGTAACATATGGAAACCTGTCTGACTGAACTCTGGGGTGACTGCACCCAGGTATACACGTATAACAGAGATTTAAAAAGAGTTGTTCTGTCTCTGTTCAAGCCCAAACATCTACACATAACAGCTGTTATATTATTCTCCAAACTTGTCAACACAGAGCTCTCTTTTATGTAGTTTAAATACCTATAAAAGTTACCCCATTAAGAAAGAGTTTCTTAATTTTTGTTAATTGAAAACCTCACTAGAAATCTCTGTAGCTAAATGCTGAGGAAGACTTTTCACCTCTGCTAACTGGTTAAGACTCTGGTTCCTTGTAAGTATTAGTAAATTTCAGCTATCAGAAATGGCATTTGTTGTAGCAAATTCTTTAAATCACCAAAAATGTAACATAAAGCTGGCTAGTGTTCTGATAGTCTGGTTTATCATACAGAGACTTTCTAAAAGAAATTATTTTCAGGTAGATACCCAGGAGAGGGATTGCTGGTAACTCTATTCTTAATTTTTTGAGGAATCACCAAACTGTTATCCATAGTCGCTGTATGAGTCTACATTGCCATCAGCAGGAGACAACTAAAGTGTCCTGGGATAGGGGATAGGATAAAGAAGATGAAGGGAATACTATTCATCCCTAAGAAAAGATGAAATACTACCATTTGTGAAAACATGGATGGACCTTGAGAATATTAAGCTAATAAGTGAGTCAGAAAATAAGTGAGTCAGAAAAAGCTAAGAACTGTATGATTTCACTCTTATATGGGATATAAAACTGAAACTCATGGACACAGACAGCAGTGTGGTGGTTGTCAGAGGGAAGGGGGTACAGGGAGAAGAGGGTCCTAATATGAGGTGACAGGAGAAGATTTGACTTTGGGTGGTGGGCACATGGTGCATTATACAGATCTTATAACATAGAAACCCACACTGGAAACTGATATGATCCTAGTAAACAATGTCACCCCAATGAATTTAATTTAAAAATAAGATAAATTATTTATCATAATGGAGTATAACTTGGTCCCCTGAAGTTAAAATGACAGTGTCTTCCACATTGGAAGTGATATTTCAGAATTTATTTATTTATTTATTTATTACCAAGATTGTAAAAAATAAACCTCACCAGCTGCCTGCCAATGTCTACTGTTTTTGCAGTTTGTTTCCAAGTGGTCTGGTCTGAGCATTCCCATGTATATATGCTAGTTCCTGTTTCCTTTTACTGTGTTCTTAAAATGGGAACTGCGCATGCAGAAACAGTAAAACTTAATTTTGCTCCCATTGTTGTTCTCAGTTCTTCTTCCCCTGCATCCCTGGGAACTTTCACTTGGGTTAGCCGGGATTCTTCTTCATGTTCACACTTAGGGTAAATCCTGAGTTATTTTCTAATCAAAACCATTAAGGGAAACTTACCAAGTTTCTTTACTTTTATCTGGAATTATAGCAAACTTAGTGGTAATACATATTATCTCACACCGGTCAACAGCACTTTGATGAATAAAAATGGGGAAAATATTCTTGCTTAAAAAATGGGGAATAAAATAAGTCTTTTACTTTTATACATATTTGTAATTTATCTCTATTGTTTAAAGTATTGCATATGTCCTTCTCCCCTCCCCCACTTGGGCCTCCTCCACTCTAATCCCAGACCGCCCCTCCCTAGTCCTATGCCACTATTGTCTGTTCCCAGGGGTTATGCATATCCTATCTAATAATAGACAAACATGGTAGTTGACCATACCTTCACTACGCCTCCCATTGGCTAATCAGCAAAATATGCAAATTAACCACCAACAAAGATGGAAGTTAATTTGCATACATAGGCGCGAAGCGGCGGAGCAAAGACTGAAGGCGGCTCTGGCCTGGGCAGCGAAGGCTTGAAGGCGGCTCCGGCCAGAGCAGCAAAGACTGAAGGTGGCTCCTGCCGGAGCGAAGGCCTGGGTCCCGGGTGCCGGAGGAAAACCGGGGCCAGCAGCCAGGGGAAGGGAAGGCCTATTGCACGAATCTTTACATGCAACAGGCCTCTAGTATGTATATAAGTTCTTTGGTTAATCCCTTCCTACCCTCTCTTCCCCTTCTTTCTGAGATTCCTCAGTCTGTTGTATGCTTCCATGTCTCTGGATCTATTTGTTTATTCATTTATTTTGTTCATTAGATCCCACATATAAGTGAGATAATGTGATACTTGTCTTTCTCTGACTGGCTTATTTCACTTAGCATAATACCCTATAGGTCACTCTATGCCAGGGGTGGGCAAACTTTTTGACTCGAGGGCCACAATGGGTTCTTAAACTGGACTGGAGGGCCGGAACAAAAGCATAGATGGAGTGTTTGTGTGAACTAATATAAATTCAAAGTAAACATCATTACATAAAAGGGTACGGTCTTTTTTTTTTTTTTTTTTTTTTTTTTTTTAGTTTTATTCATTTCAAACGGGCCGAATCCGGCCCGCAGGCCTTAGCTTGCCTACAGCTGCTCTATGCTATGTCAAAGGCTAAGAGATCTTTCTTTTTCATAGCTACATAGTATTCCATTGTATAAATGTACCACAGCTTTTTATCCATTCATCTACTGATGGGCACTTAGGCTGTTTTCAAATCTTAGCTATTGTAAATAATGTGCTATGAACACAGGGGTGCATATATTATTTCTGATTGGTGTTTCTGGCTTATTAGGATATATTCCTAAAAGTAGGATCACTGGGTCAAATGGCAGTTCCATTTTTAATTTTTTGAGGAAATTCCACACTGTTTTCTATGATGGCTGCACCAGCCTCCATTCCCACCAACAGTGTACTAGGGTTCATTTTTCTCTACATCCTCACCAGCCCTTGCTGTTTGTTGATTTATTGGTGGTAGCCTTTCTGACAGGTGGGAGGTGATACCTCATTGTCCTTTTAATTTATATCTCTTGGATGATTAGTGATGCTGAGCATTTTTCATATGTCTCTTGGTCATTTGTGTTTTATAGATTAGTAGAATTAACATCTTTAAAATGTCCATACTACCCAAAGCAATTTATAGATTTATGCAATCCCTATTAAAATACCAACAGCATATTTCACAGATCTAGAATAAATACTCCAAAAATTTATATGAAACCATAAAAGACTCCAAATAGCCACAGAAATATTGAAAAAGAAGAACAAAGTTGGAGGGATCACAATACCAGATATCAAGTTATACTATAAAGCCATTGTAATCAAAACAGCATGGTACTGGCACAAGAACAGGCATATAGATCAAGGGAATGGAATAGAGACTCCAGAAATCAACCCAAGCCATTATGGTCAATTAATATTTGACAAAGAAGGCAAGTGCATACAATGGAGTAAAAACAGTCTCTTCAATAAATGTTGTTGGGAAAATTGGACAGGTACATGCAAAAAATAAAACTAGACCACCAACTTACACCATACCCAAGAATAAATTCAAACTGGATAAAATACTTAAATGTTAGTCGTGAAACCATAAAAATTCTAGAAGAAACCATAGGCAGCAAAATATCAGACATCTCAGGTTGCAGAATTTTTACTGATACATTGCTGAGGCCCTAGGCCCTAGCCTAGACCCTAGGCCAGTGATTGGCAAACTCATTAGTCAACAGAGCCAAATATCAACAGTACAAGGATTGAAATTTCTTTTGAGAGCCAAATTTTTTAAACTTAAACTATACAGGTAGGTACATTGTTATTAACTTAATTAGGGTACTCCTAAGCTGGCCTGCTGGCGACCAATTCCAGCATGTCATAATTTCAAGAGTTTCATCAAAAGGCTGATGAAACTTTTCATCAAAAGGTTGATGAAACTTGGGGACTCAACAGGGTTGAGTCACACATGTAGTTGCCTGTTGGGAATGGATAAAGGCATTTCCCCAAACCTGAATAGGAAACTGATTGTGGCTGCCAGACAGCTAAAAGGCATCTTAATCTACATGTTATTGCCTCCTGCTGGCCAAACACCTGAACAGCCGTAGGCTATTCCCCAAACTGACAATGCTTCTGTACCCTTTGAAACCTTACTCTTTGAAGTCTATTATCTCCACCTTGCCTTAGGACAAATTGTGTTAATAAAAGCAAGGGTCCTAGACAAGGAGGGACTCTTCAGTTCCTTTAGCTGAAGGTCCTTTGACCCCCAATGCCTTTCAAAATTATAACTCGTCTCCGGACTCTTTATTAGTCTCTGGATTTCTATGTCATCTGTGCACAGCCTTTTCCAGATTCCTGAACCCTTCTTGATGCTGGGACATGAACCCCAGCACTGGCCTTTGCTAAAAACGTCCTCAATCTGATTGAGGTACGTTCGCTGAGGTCAACCCCTTCCAACTCTCCCATCCCCAACTCATGCATGAATCGCACAGCCTCCCCCAAGCTGAGTATTCCGCAGCCCGACCGACACCCCCAATTCTTCTAACGCCACTTCTTCAAAATAGACTCGCCCAGGCCGAAAACCCGACTTCTGCACTTGGGCCACGAAGTTTCAATCACACTGTACGTGCACGCCCACACGTGGTATTTTGTGGAAGAGCCACACTCAAGGGGCCAAAGAGCCGCATGTGGCTCACGAGCCACGGTTTGCCGACCACTGCCCTAGGCCCTAGGGCAAGAGAAACAAATGAAAAAGTAAACAAATGGGACTACATCAAACTAAAAGCTTCTGCACAGCAAAAGAAACCAGCATCAAAATGAAAAGGTAAACTACTATATGGGATAACATATTTGCCAAAAATACATCTGATAAGGGGTTAATTTCCCAAATATATAGAGTTCTCATACAACTCAACAAAAGGAAAACAAGTAATCCAATTAAAAAATGGGCAGAGGACCTAAATAGACACTTCTCCAGAGAGAAGTCTTTTAAATCAAGAGTTCATGTTGGGGAAAAGCAACTGATTTAAAGAACAGACAATCCCATAAAAAAGGTCCTAATGCTTTGGCTGTGGTTGCTCAGTTGGCTGGGTGTCATCCTGTGTACTGAAAGGTTGCCAACCATGGTTGTGGGCTCGATTCCCGGTAAGGGGCATGCAGGAGGCAGCGGGTTGATGTTCACTTTCACATCAATGTTTTTTTTCTCTCTCCCTTTCAAAAAAAAAAAAAAGTCCTAGGTTTTAATATCCTGTACTGTAAATGGCGGCTTCATTTCATTAACATCTCCCAGTAGATTTCCTTCTTTAACTAACAGCCTCCTCATTCTTCTCATCACCAGAATAGGGAGCCTTCAATCTTCACTGACTCTACATTCAATCAGTTGCCAAGATTTCGAGCCTCCATCTTTGAGCTTATCCTTTTACTATTTTCTTTTTTTCAATTCCCACGACCCCCAAATGATTCTACTGTCCCAAAGCTTTTCCTCAAGAAAAGTGTCTCTATGTTATATTTTTTATTGAATTTATTTACTAATTAATTATTCTCAAGGAACAATCTAAAGATTACCATTTCTTCTTTCTGAGAGTATCTTTTTACCTAAAGGACATTGATACATTCAAAGCAGTGCTTCTCAGATTTTAATGTTCATAGAAATTATCTGAGGATGCTGTGCAACACGAGGTTCTGATTCAGTAGGTCTTGGTGGAGGGCCCAAGATTCTGCATTGGGAACAAGTTCCCACCTGCTCCTGCTGCTGCTGTTTGAGAGCCACACTCTGAGCAGTAAGATTCTAAATTGTCCCATAGCCATCTCAACAATAGTAATAATCCTTTAATACTGCTGGCAGTTTCTGCATGATCTAGTTCTTCCCAGTTTTGTTTTGTTTTCACTCTGCCTGCTAAATCTCATTCTGGGTGCTTGCTTTTTAACAGAGTAGCAGAATTGATACAAAAAGGGAGACATAGTTTCTGGTTGCTTTGGGCATTCCTGCTAATAGGAATTGTAATCTTTCAGGGATCTTCATTTTTAATAACTATGCTATCAGGTTCCCAATTAGGGCTACGTGTCACAGCTTCCCATAAAGTGTTCTGATTTATAGACTCGCTGTTCCTCACCACAAAATGAAGAGAAATTATACATTTGAAATCCCATATCTAGGTAATGAGATTTTATACTATCTGCTGTTTAATGAGCATTTAATTCCATGAACATGAAAATAACTCCAATTTGCAAAATGCACTTACTATTCTGGAAACACCAGCAACTGCAGAGCAGGTTACATGATACAATGAGCGCAGTTTCCTTTCTCCGGGTCTGTTTGTTTCCCAGTCCTCTCTAGCCTGCTTCTGGCTTCACTTACCTTTTCCACTATTTTACAGATGATTCATCAACTTTCTGGCATCCCCCCTTAACATCTGTGTCCAACATCCCAGTAAAATCCAATAAACTTTTAATATCTAGCATCCCATTAACTACATCCATATATATATATAGCTAATTCCCTGGGAGTTGATGACCTCAAGAGAAAGGGCACTACAACTTTCTGAACAACTACTCTGTCAAGTTCTGTGCCAGTTGCATCAACTAAATCATCTTATTTAATCCTGAAGCATTAAAGATCCTAAAAAGTTATCTTTTAGATTAGATTATGTCCAGTTTATTAAGAATAAACATCTTATTTTTCCAATTTCCAAAATTATTTTAAAACTTTATTTGCTTGAATGCATAATGTATGCATATGATATTAATTCAAAACATATAAGAGGAATAGAGCAAAAAAACAGAATCTCTCTCCTTCCCATCATTCTCATCAAGTCTCTGCCTAACCTAGTATGGAATATACATAAATAATCATTAATCATTTACTAATAATACCTTATCATATAGACAAATTACAATTAATAAATGTTTTCATGACCATTATGACATTTGATCCTCCTTATAATACTATGACATGGGCAGGACAGATATTCCTCTCAACCATTTTACATATGAAAAATTGAGGTTCAAAGAGGTGAAATGATCTGTCCATGTGTATATTTAGCAGAAAACCCCATTCAAGACAATCTAATGCTCTTTCTGCGACATCAAGGAAAAGTTAGCTCATGGATCATAGGTGAAAAATATTAGCCCTTCTTAACTAAGCAAATATTCTTTATAATGTTAATTCTTCGAGAACTTCCTTTGTTTAACATGGTAGCAACAAGGATTATTTACATAAATCATATATCACATAAAGCTCAATATTCTACCTTTGCAATTGCAATTATTAAACTGTAACCAAACACCTCATTCAACAAGGGTTGGAGTTCCTATGAATGGAGTTTCATGGCTCTTCCTGAGATAACTGTTGGTAATCAGAACTGAGAGGTTGCTAAAGAAGAGCTGGTTCATTTATGTACCTGGTCCATTAAACAAAAGAAAACAAGCAGAAAGCAACATTATTCTAATTACAACTGACTGATGGAGTTTTTCTATTTGGGGATCCTAGGCAGATCCATAACTTCTATACTACTCTCAGTATTAACAGATCCTTTGTGTTTTGAAATCTTGAAAGTCCAGTTCAGTCTAATATGAGAGCTTCAACTCTCACTAGATTCAGTTTACTCCCTCCCCAGCTCAAACCTGCCTCAGACTGAGACCTATAGGGAGGAAGCAGGCATGGGGAGTCTAATAAGTTTCCATCTTGCTTTCCTACTACTCTTTGATTCTTTTTGGTGCCTTTGTATACTCTAATATTGAAACAACAGTAGGAAAGAAAGGTAAGCTTGTAATTTGAGAGTTTTCTGGGTGTGGAGTTGTTTGTAGGCTGGTGTTTTCTCTCATGGGCTATCTTTTTAAAACTATATTTTTATTGATTTCAGAGAGGAAGGGAGAGGGGGAGAGAGATAGAAGAATGAGAGAAAAATCATTGATTGGCTGCCTCCTGCATGCCCTCTCCTGGGGATTGAGCCCACAACCCTGGCATGTGCCCTTGACTGGAATAGAACCTGAGTCCCTGCAGTCCACAGGCTGACACACTATCCATTGAGCAAAACCAGCTAGGGCTCTCATGGGGCACCTTTAAAGTTCCTCAGAAACACCTCCACTGGCCACTGGGAACTCCCACTGCAGGTTTCCAATACAGATGTCTCTTCCAGCTGGCTGCTATTACTTTCCCTTAGCCCCTGGCTTTTGGTAGTCCACCTCTGACTTTGTTCTGCTGGGTTTGCCTGGAGCACCATTCAAGGCTAACCAAGTCCAAATTCCTTCCCTGGAGTCCTCATGGGAAATAAGCTGTATCATCAGTGGAAGTACGTGCTCCAGCTATTGCCTCCTTCCTCACTCTGCTGCCACAGGATACTCTGACTTTTTCAGGTACCATTTCTATGTGGTAGGCTGAATAATGTCCCCTCCAAAGATGTCCATGCTTTAATCCCTGGGGCCAGTGACTAGTTTACAATATGTGACAAAGGGATTTCGTAGATATGATTAAGGTTACAGATTGTGAGATGAGTAGTTATGAGAATGGCTCAAAATGATTACATGAGCCTTTAAAAGCAAGAGCATTTCCTGGCTAAAGTCAGAGTGGTAACATCACCTGAGAAGGATTCCATGTGCTCTGGCTGGCTCTGAGCTGGAGGGACCATTGTGCAAGAACCAGAGAGAGGCCACTAGGAGCCAAGAGTGGTTCCCAGTTGATAACCAGCAAGGAAGTAGGGACCTCAATCCAACAGCTGAATGGAACTGAATTCTGCCAACCTTAATAAGCTGGAAACAGATTCTCCCCTAGAGCTTCCTGAGGGAACATAGCCCAGCCAACACCCTCATTTCAGCCTTGTGAGGCCTGAAGCAAAGAAACTAGCTGAGTCACAAGACTTCTGACCTATAGTAACTGTGAGTTAATGAATTTTTTGCTGTTAAGTTTGTGGTCATTTGTTATAGCAGCAATAAGAAACCAATACACTCTACACAGGTCAGCTCTTCAAATACCTCTTTGAAGCCCCCTCTCACTTGCTTAAAATGAGGGGGGAACATGGGCAAGGGGAGAGGACACATTTTAGCAGCCTAAAAACCATTCCTGATGAAATTCTTGATCTCATCAATTCACAGATCTCCTGTTATATACCTGAGATTAAAGAAGGACTAAGAGTTCTTGGACCATATTTTGATTGCCCCTTAATAAGTTATATGTTTTTTAGAATAGATGGCCATTAATAACATTTATTCTTAGCTCTAGGGCCTCAGCTAACATAAAGCAAGAAGAAACGTCTAATTTTAATATCCTTTTATATGTACATACCAGCAGAGTTGCCTTCCCTTTCAAGTTTGATATTCTTAATAGATTGGGGATGCTCTCATTAGAAAGGGTGACAGAAGAGGGAGTTGAGATCCCAAAGACAGAATTCACCACTAGGATGGGAATAGAGACAAGTCAGAAAAAAATAAAATTGCCTAAAGGCATGAGTTCATGTGGATGAAACAGCCCTAGACTTTAGAAATAGCAGCATGAGAGAGTTAGTGTTTGGTGGTTCTGGATGAAGAATGGCTCACAAGTAAGCACATTTACTAGTATATCTTTCTGCAAGAATCGGAAAGACTGGAATGAACTAGGACTATGAAGTGGAGTGAGTACAATAGTTGACCCTTTTCTCTCTTGGGTTTTATGACTTCATAGCTTGAATTTCCAACAGAGAATGGGAATGATGGAAGCAGAGGATGGAGTGGCAGTTCTGTCACAGAACCTATGGTCTGTGTGTGAGTGGGGGCAGGACTAAAGGCCACATGCCCACTGCTAAAGGCCACATGCTGGGCAGACTCTGGAGATTGGTGTATATCTGAAGAGGGAGGCAACTTTGTCACAGTTTCTGTCTCATATTGCTGCCCTTAAAGGTCATTTAGAGCAGTGGTTCTCAACCTTGGTTGCACATTAAAATCACCTGGGAATCTTTTTAAAATTCTGATTTCTGGGCCTCATCCTCTGGAAATTCTGTTTCTTTGTTACTAATGTTGTGGTCTCACCCCATAAGAAAGAAACAGAATTTCCGGAGGATGAGGCCCAGAAATCAGGATTTTAAAAAAAGATTCCCAGGTGATTCTAATGTGCAGCCAAGGTTGAGAACCACTGATTTAGAGCCATGATTTCAAAGCTTCTAATAATCTAGTCCATCTTCCTCTGTTTGGCCGATTCATTGGATGCCTACCATGTACAGGTCACTGGCCTCCATTCTGAAAGCTGAGGTGTCTGTAAGGCTGTTGCTGTTTAGAAACTGTGCTATCATGGATAGAATCCTCTTCCTGACAAAAGCTGACTTATTCTTTAAAGTAAAGGGCAACCATAGAGTAATTTCTAGAATCCTTTCTCCTTTCCATAGTCATTTCAGGAAGAAAAAGATAAATATGAAGAAAAAATTAATATATAGAAAAGTCTTCTCTGTGGGTAGTTTGAGTTGCAATATCTCAAAGTTAGGACCAGGCTATGTATATTTTATATTTCTCATTTAATTACCTATAATAAACAACCAAGAAATAGTCATTACCCATATCCTCAGCACCTAATGCCATTTCTGATATACAATGTAGTACCTAATAAATATTTGTTGAATCAATGAATATGAAAAATGCAAACCAAGCATTTATAATATTATGATATTATTTCTTTTGAGTTCAACTCCATAAGAATGAGTGCAGAAGGTCACTGGGAGAATGTGAAGGCATCATGAGTTTCATATTTCAACAACCAGTGCCAAACCCTTAATGCCAGAAGGGAGGAGGTGGGATGTTAAACCACCTCTTATTACCACTTTTGTTGACTTCAATTGCCTCAGTATTATTCTCCAATTGCTTTGTTTCTATGGAGCTCTAACTCCTCATTACCTCTCATTGAAACGCCCTGCAAATCATCCTGCTTTCTTTATCCTCTCTCACCTCAAAGTAATCCTGTCATCTTGCTCCAGTTAGAGCTGCTTCCATCTAGAAGACTGTGGCAAATTCTCTCTCTACCCCTGTTGCTCTTCAGGAAAATTATACTCTGGATAAGTGGATGTTACAGACACTTTTCATAATGTATTTAGCCTGAATTTTTCTTGTCTTCCAACATTCTCCTAAGCCATTACCTTTGCATTGGAGTGGAATTAAATTTAAGGAGATAGAGGTTCTGAATTTCTTCCTTTGACCAGATGGAAATCGTTACATTAGAATGCTGATGACTGCAAAATCTTGGACATATTGTTTTCACAATTAGGACATGGCAAACACAAAGTTCTTCAGTCAAAGCCAGCATTCAAATTCAGCTTCCATTTGCTGCTATAAATTTTGTTCTTGTTGCTGCCAGTAAACACCAACTGTTCAAGTGAAATAGTAAATCCAAATGTGCCTGTTGGATGACAGTAAAAAAATTATTTGCTGCATAAATGCTGATGCAAAAGGATTATTTAATACACTAAACTAGAGAAGAGAAAGGAACACAGAAAGTTGAACCGAATGCAGTTCTCACTAAGAAATTTTTAGTTGAAAGCACTAAAAATTTTCTTGAAGAAATGTTGATGCAATATACTGTTTAAACACCAGGGAGAAAATAAATACAGAATTAGGATATCTACCCTAATGTGGGCATACTTTGAGTGCTTTAATGGGGTTATCAGAGAAGGCATTCCCAGGTTGTGAAAGTCAGGGGGGAAAACCCCAAAGCTTCTTTAAAGCTGATAGGAGCACATAGCCCAGAAACTATTTGTTAATGATCAATCTAACAGCTGAAAGTAAAAGTCAGCAGCTAGTGCAATCCATGATATAAAGATTTAATGACTTTCTTACAGATTCACTTTGAGGCTTACCATCAGAAATCTGTTCTCATGTCTCCCTACAATTTAATTTAATGTATAGCTGGAATTATGACCCAAAAAGATAGTTTCATAAATGATTTCCTGGAGTTTAACTTTGGGTCACCTAAATTTATAAGGGGTTTCTCTTTTCCTTTCCCTCATTGCTTTTCTGTGATGCTGGAGGAAGTGTATGGACCTTGAACTTAGCTTACCTGAGGCCTGGGGCCCAGTCTGATTCTTAGACCACTGAGCCTACTTTCTCATGTGAATAATAGTGCTCACCTCACTAGGTTGCTGTTAGAATTAAATAAGATAGTATATGTTAAATGCTTTGTACAAGTCTTACACATAAAAGGACCTTAATAGTAACATTAGTTCCACTCCCAGATTAGACTTTGCAAACAAATAATTTGAAAAACAGAATATTTGAATCAATTCTTTAGTGTGATGAGGCTCCAGGCCAAGAACCAAGCAATAAAGATGTTCCAAATCAGAACATTTCAACATCTGCAAAAGGCTAGGGCTTTATGTTTGTGGCTAAAATAAGCAGTTTAATATAAAGCAGTTTTTTCTTTTTAAAAATTCTTCTTTATTTTCTCAAGGGAGGAAAAGCATTTTCAGAATAATGTTTAAAATCTTTCCTTTGTAGATCTAAAGATGTGGGCAAGTTTCATACTGAAGTTGGGATTTGCTGAAAGTGTTAGATGGATATATGAGGACCAGACACTTCTGTCAAAAATAAAACAGATGTTGGTGTCTTGAATGCCTTTATGTGAGGCCAAAGCTAAGTGTCTGGATTATTTTTTCATTGAATTAATTGGTGTATCTAGTTTAACTGGCCAAATTATTTTTGCTTAGATGTTCACTTGCTTTTTTAGTATTGTACTGATATATTCACTGTTTTCAAAAGTACAGAAAATACCAATAATGGCAAATACAGGGTTGGGCAAAAGTAGGTTTACAGTTTTTCATATGGAAAATAATACAATAAATAATAATACAAGAATAAACTCTGTGTTTTGCATATTCACAACTATAAACCTACTTTTACCCCATCCTGTATATGTATTCAGAGCAAGAGAAACTATTCATTTCAAGACCCCAGATTTATAGCAATTTTTATATAAGTATTAGTTTTTCCTTATGGTCACTTCTGAACATGTGTAAATTATCAGAGTCTGTGTGCATTTATTTACACACACACACACACACACACACACACACACAACAACAACAACAACAACAATACAGCAGAGACACAGCTAAACCAAGTTGAGCCTTGTTGGGTGGGTTTGGGGAAACATAGGCCAGCTCAG
Organism: Myotis daubentonii; assembly: GCF_963259705.1. Taxonomy (NCBI): domain Eukaryota; kingdom Metazoa; phylum Chordata; class Mammalia; order Chiroptera; family Vespertilionidae; genus Myotis; species Myotis daubentonii. The sequence continues at coordinate 130,974,789 of NC_081841.1, forward strand.
GGTAAGGCAAGCCTATGAGATAAGAAGTATAAGATAGTAGTAAACACCCTTAGAAACATTTTCTTTTGAAAAGACATCCCAATAACATCCTACATATAGACTAGAAGAGACATGCATGTGCTTTATGTGTGATACAGTGAGCAAAACCAAAGGCTCGCTCTGAATGTCTAATCCAGCTTGAATTGCAATATTAATGAAGGAAACAATGGTATTGATTCAAAGAAGCTCAGGATGGCAGGGAGATAGATATAAAGTCTAAAATCACATCCATCTGTTACCTGGATCTCCTTTTCACTATTCTGGCAGAGAGATCATCCAATTGACACTTGAAGTGAACAACTCACCCTTTTACAGCAGGCTATTCTCTCTTTGAATAATATTATTAGATTTTTATTTTTATTTTTGGATCAAGGTTTAGTTCTCTGTAATTTCCACTTATTGGTCCTACTTCTGTCACTCATGGTCAATCCCAGGCAGAACCCCACTTCCAGTGGCAATTAGTCTTACAAACATTAAGGTAAAAGTAACAAATTAGCCTACATAGTAATTTTAAATAATTACAAATGAGCTACTGAAATTTAAAAATTGGAAAGTTACCTATAAAAATACATATTTTCCCATTTTATTGAAACTTTGGAAGCGCTGGAAGCAATGGGCCCGCATTTCCAAATGGTGATAATTGGTTGAATTGAGTAGCAGGTGCTGCTTTTAGACAGGAAATGTGCTTGCCTATTCACCGCAATCCTCACTTCTCCCTATTGTCTTGTACTGGGCCTGCTGTCCTCATTTTATGATACTTGACTGACCTCTGAGACATTTGTATTTGAAATTCCTTTTGTGTCCTCTATAAGGCTTCTTTGCTTCAAAAGATTTATCCTCCTTATTTTTTCCCTTTGCAGGATAAACTTCAGGCATGCTTGAAACATAAGCCTGTTGAATGATGCTACACAGGGGAAATTGACATTTGATTCATCTAATTTCACAATCAATTCTGGAGTAAACATGTGGCTAGACACTTTTAATCCCTTAGGATAAGGGTGAGGTGTGGAGGGAAGAGATTATAAAAAAGCCTAAGAGAGTGCCAAGTATAGTCTCTAATCCTTGCTGGAGGCGTAATTCCCGGTAGCTGTTCTTTTTATTTATTGTTGAGAGTATTACAGATGTCCCCCATTTTTCTCCCATAGTCCCCCTCTACCCAGTCCTACCCCCAGGCATTCACCACACTATTGTCTGTGTCCATGGATTATGCATATATGCATATAAATTCTTTGGTTAGTCTCTGCCTGCTCCCCTCCCCGCTTCCCTCTGATATTCGTCAGTCTGTGCCAGGTTTCCATGCCTCTAGATCTCGTTTTTTCATTGGTTTATTTTGTCCATTAGATTCCATATATAAGTGAGATCATGTGATAAAAAAGCTGTGGTACATTTACACAATGGAATCATATGCAGCTAGAAAAAAGAAGGATTTCTTACCCTTGAGATAGCATGGAAGGACCTGGAGATTATTATGCTATGTGAAATAAGCCAGTCAGAGAAAGGAGAGTACTGGTAGTTGTTCTTATTTGTAGCTGCGAATCCTCATGTGAACTCAGCCATGTGGGAAACTAGTATCTACAATGAAGAACATGCTGCGTAGGTTTTTGCTTTGTTTTGTTGCCTCCATGATGTCCAAATTTAATGCAAATTTATTTACTTCTTATTTTTTAAAATCCTCACTGGAGTACATGTTTCTTAAAATTTTATTTGAGAGAGAGAGAGAGAGAGAGAGAGAGAGAGAGAGACATATATGTGAAAAAGAAACATCAAGTTGTCTCTGGTTCATACCCCTACACAGAGACTCATAGCAGCAATCCTTCAGTGCATGGGACAACACTCCAACCAACTGAACCACACAAGCCAGGGCTATTAATGCAAATTTATATACTCTGACACTGTATGTTGGAGTCTTACTGTCAATTGTATCATAATCCTCCATGTTCTGGAAAGGGGAAGAATGCTCGATTTTGAATCCCAACATCTATAATAATAAAAGCATAATATGCTAATTAGACCAGACAGCCTAATGACATTCCGGATGACTGTTCAGATGAAGCTGCGGCAGCAGGAGTCTGAAGCAGAGGCAGTTAGGGGTGATCAGGCAGGCAGAGTGGTTAGGGACAATGAGGCAGGCATGCAGAGTGGTTAGGGGTGATCAGGCAGGCAGGCAGGCAGGCAGGCGAGCAGTTAGGAGCCACCAATCCCAGGATGAGAGAGGGATCCCCTGCGGGATCAGGCCTAAACCGGCAGTTGGACATCCTCTGAGGGGTCCCGGATTGTGAAAGGCTGCAGGCCAGGCTAAGGGACTCCCCCTCCCATGCACGAATTTTGTGCACCAGGCTTCTAGTCTCTAATAAGTAGTTGAATGTACTGGGATGTCTCTAGGTACTTCCATAACTGGTAATAACTAAATGGACAACTGCAGAAGCCATGTGATGATTATTCTGGAATGAGATTCAGCTTAACTGCTTGGGTCTTTGAGGCAAAGAAACTTAGGCATATAAGACCCCTCAGATATGAAGGTCTAGGATTATTAACATCAGTTATAACCTAGGGACCCTCTTCTGTGTAGGGACTATAGCTTAGCCCACCGACCCTTCTGTTGTAATTCTCTTTCTTTTTCATAATTGTCAAAAACCATTCCATTAAGAATCCATGACAAGACAGATTTAATTTATAAGGGATGTGTGTGGATTTGCATGGAGTCAGGATAAACTGTAGCAGATGCTGTCAGGCTTTATTCATGTCCCTCCAGCCCTTGCCAGTTTAACTTCCAGCATCTTTCAGAATTTACCACCCTCTAGTCCTAAGACACTGACAGAAAGAAACCATAAAGAGATCACAGTTTTTTTCTGTTGCACAACCTGAGTTCTGGTTGCTGTAGTTTTTAGCCTATCTAGAGGTCACAAATGTAAACCAGGCCAACAACTTGAGTGAAACCATGGGGCCAAATGTAGACCCAAGAGAATGATAAGCATTGGCTTCTTTGCAGGTTCCAGCCCATCAGTCACTCGGTGCATCTGTAGAAATGATCTGATATTTTGATTTTCCCATGACAACCTGAAGTGAGGCCTTGGCACCCTTGGGAAGGACAGCAGGAAGCTGAATTTCATGGTTTAATGCAAAGCCTTTAATCAATTGATTAACGGCTTAATGGAATTTTCAGACAGAAAATTTTGAAAAATGATAGTACTAATCTTATACAGAATAGAAGAGAAGCTATTTAAGGTAAAGGGCCAGTTTCCTCCAACATGACCGCTAAAGCATTATTTGATGCTACTTTGACCTAAAGGAACAGAGCCACAAAGTATCTGCAGGAATGAGGGAGAGCGAGGTATTGTAATGCTGCCAGCTCAGGACAGTGCAGGGAGTGTACCATGAATTTTTATTAATTACTTACTATATGCCCGGACTTATTCTAAGTGTTTTACATTTAGTAACCAATTAATTACTTATAGCAATCTCATAATATAAGTATCATTATTATACCTATTATTCAAATGAGGAAACTGAGGCAAAAATAGCTTTAGATTACTTCTCATCCCAATAATCTCACTCCAGATACTGTGCTGTTAAGAATTCCTTCTTTTGTACTGTTTACTTCTATTTAACAGCTCCGATAGAAGAAGGATTGATTTGGATAGCTTAATATTGGGATGCATTGTATTTTTTTGTTTGTGTGTTGTGTGTACTAGTATATGTGCACACATGTGGGTGTATATTACTAGTATCTGTGTATTTCTTAGGAAAATTTTTATGCAAAATATTCAGTTTGATCTGGAGCTAGTTGGGGTAATGGAGAGAATAACTGAGTATCTGGAAGTTTAATTAATGGCACTACTTGCTACGGAGTGGCTTTATAGACTTGAGAGAAGCCAGATCCTGAGGGCTTATTTATTCATCTATGAAAGAAAGCAGTTGGACCAGTCACCTTCTCATTTTCTTTCTTCCCAGGGCAGTTTATGGTTTCTGTTTTCCCAAACCTCTAAGGCAGTGGTTCTCAACCTGTGGTTTGTGACTCCTTTGGCGGTCGAATGACCCTTTCATAGGGGTCGCCTAAGACCATCTTGCATATCAGATATTTATATTGCGATTCATAACAGTAGCAACATTACAGTTATGAAGTAGCAACAAAAATAATTTTATGGTTGGGTCACAACATGAGGAACTGTATTTAAAGGACCAGAAGGTTGAGAACCATTGCTCTAAGGTGTCCTGAGAACACAAAACTGGTGTTAGAATTAGGAGACACTTGTGATGGGTAGGACCACAGCTGACTCACCTTCCAATGGAACTGAAAGCTTAGGAAGTGAAGCCATTGCAACCCCACTCTCCATACCTAGTATTATCACCAATTATCTGTCATAAAGTTTCAATGAAAGGTAAATTTTTGGTGGTTAAGGTGGACATGGGAGTCAGATAGACTAGATCTGACCTCTCTCTATGGGAATCTGGGCGGGATCACTGCTTTTTCCAGGCTGTTCTTGTATGGTGGTTAGCAACCATACTTGAGGCTTTCATTACTGAATTTGTTTCAGTACTTTCTAAGGGTTAAGTACTCTCCTCTATTTAGTATGTGACTTGATTTTTTCCAAAAGGGCAGCCCTGTAAGCTATCATTAGCCTCCTACAGACACAACCTGAGATATGGACTGTGGATACAGATCAAGGCAGTCCATCCAATTTGGTGTCAAGCAACTTATAATGATCTCCTAAGTAAACAATTCTTCTTCAACCCAGAGATTCTGAGAGCAGGTGTGGGGTGTGGAATGCTCACCCTGTGGCCAACCAACTCAGAGAAATTAACTGCATGCAATTATCCTTTCTAATGGGAAATAGAGGAGAAGGTTAGCTACACTACTGAAGGCTCAGAGAGCAAGCACTTGGTACACCTATTGATGTATGGAGATGCATCAGAGGCGCATCAACTCTTACCCCTTATGGATAAGGCAAAATCTTCCCTATATGTTTCTAGAAGTCATCAAACAGTGCCTTACATGTTCTTTCTTATAAAAAAATATCTTTATTGTTTAAAGTATTACATACGAGTCCTTTTTCCCCCATTGACTGCTCCCCTGCTTGTTCCCACCCCACCTGCTCATGCCCTCACCCCCCACTATTGACTATGTCCATGGTTCATGCTTATGGGCATGCATACAAGTCCTTTGGTTTATCTCTCACCCCCACTCTGCACCCTCCCCCAGAAACCCCTCCCCCACCTACCTTCTACTTGAGGTTGCATGGTCTGTTCGATGCTTCTATGTCTCTGGAACTATTTTAGCTCATCAGTTTATGTTGTTCATTAGATTCCACATATGAGTGAGATTATGTGATATTTATCTTTCACTGACTGGCTTATTTCACTTAGCATAATGCTCTCCACGTCCATCCATGCTGTTGCAAATGGTAAGAGTTCTTTTTTACAGCAGCTTAGTATTCCATTGCGTAGATGTACCACAGTTTTCTAATCCACTCATCTGCTGATGGGCACTTGGGCTGTTTCCAAATCTTAGCTATTGTAAATTGTGCTGCTGTAAACATAGGGGTGCATATATCCTTTCTGATTGGTGTTTCTGATTTCTTGAGATATATTCCTAGAAATGGGATTGCTAGTTCCATTTTTAACTTTTTTGAGGAAACTCCATACTGTCTTCCACAGAGGCTACACCAGAATGCATTCCCACCAGCAGTGCAATAGGGTTCCTTTCCCGCTAAATCCTTGACAGCACTTGTCACTTTTTGATTTGTTGATGGTAGCCATTCTGACAGGTGTGAGATGGTACCTCATTGTTGTCTTGATTTGCATCTCTCCAATGATTAGTGACTTTATGTTTTCATATGTCTCTCGGCCTTCCCTATGCCCTCTTTCTAAGAGTATCTATTTAGGTCCTTTGCCCATTTTTTGATTGAGTTGTTTAGCTTCCTTTTGTTAAGTTGTATGAGTTCCCTGTAAATGTTGGAGATTAAACCCTTATCAGAGAAAACATTGGCAAATATGTTCTCCCATGCAGTGGGCTTTCTTGTTGTTTTGGTGATGGTTTCTTTTGCTGTACAGAAGCTTTTTATTTTAATGTAGTCCCATTTGTTTATTTTATCCGTAGTTTCCATTGTCCTAGGAGCTGTATCTGTAAACATATTGCTATGACATATGTTTGATATTTTGCTACCTATGGATTCTGCTAAGATTTTTATGATTTTCCCTTTTATGTTTGTCCTTTACCCATTTTGAGTTTATTTTTGTGTATGGTGTAAGTTGGTGGTCCAGTTTCATTTTTTTGACTGTATCTGTCCAATTTTCCCAACACCATTTATTGAAGAGACTATCTTGACTCCGTTGTATGCTCTTGCGTCCTTTGTCAAATATTAATTGAGCATAATGAATTGGGTCTATTTCTTGGTTCTCTGTTCTGTTCCATTGGTTTATATGTCTGTTCTTATGCCAGTACCAGGCAGTTTTGAAAACAGTGGCTTTGTAATAAAGCTTGATATCTGGTAATGTGATCCCTCCAACTTTCCTCTTCTTTCTCAGGATTGCTGTGGCTATTTGGTATCTTTTTTTATTCCATATGAATTTTCAGAGAGTTTGTTCTAGATCTGTGAAATATGCCATTGGCATTTTAATGGGGATTGCACTGAATCTATATGTTGCTTTGGGTAGTATGGACATTTTAATGATGTTGGTTCTACCAATCCATGAGCATAGTATATTCCTCCACTTGTTTATCCCTTCCTCTATCTCTTTTTTTCAATGGCCTATAATTTTCAGAGCACAGGTCTTTTATCTTCTTACTTAAGTTTATTCCTAGGTATCCTAATTTTTTTTGTTGCAGTGGTAAATGGGATTGTGGTTTTGGTTTCTCTTTCTGTGAGTTCCTTATTGCTGTATAAAAAAGCCATAGATTTCTGAGTGTTAATTTTATATCCTGCTACATTGCCAAGTTCATTTATTAAGTCTAATAGTTTTTTGATGGAGTCCTTAGGGTTTTCTATGTACAATGTCATGTCTTCTGCGAAGAATGACAATTTTACTTTTTCTTTTCCAATTTGGATGCTTTTTATTTCTTCGTCTTATCTGATCACTATGGCTAGCACTCCCAGTACCATGTTGAACAGGAGTGAAGAAAGTGGGTATCCCTGTCTTGTTCCTGTTCTTAGGGGAAATGGTTTTAGTTTTTGCTCATTGATTATGATGATGGCTGTAGGTTTGTCATTAAAGGCTTTGATTATGTTGAGGTATGATCCCTCCATACCCACTTTGCTGAGAGTTTTTATCAAGAAAGGATGTTGGATTTTGTCAAATGCTTTTTCTGCATCAATTGATATGACTATGTGATGTTTGTCTCTAATTTTGTTTATGTGACGTATCACGTTTATTGACTTGTGGATCCACGGATTACAGTAGACATATCATACACCATGAATGAGTGGGATTTATTCCGTGGATGCAAGGATGGTGGATCTACAATGGGGATTGCATTGAATCTATATATATATCATATCTGGATCTGATATGCTAGAATTTTGTTGAGGATTTTAGCATCCATGTTCATGAGGCATATTGGCCTGTAATTCTTTTTCTTTGAGCTGTCTTTATCTGGTTTTGGAATTAGGGTAATTCTGGCTTCACAGAAAGATCTTGGAAGTGTTCCTTCCTCTTGAATTTTTTTGGAAGAGTCTGAGGAGGATAGGTTTTAGTTCTTCTTTGAATGTTTGGTAAAATTCCCCTGTGAAGCCATCAGGCCCAGGGCTTTTGTTTGCTGGGTATTTTTTGATTACTGCTTCAATTTCATCAGTAGTTATCAGCCTATTCAGGTTTTTTGAGTTTTGGAAGATTATATTTTTCTAGGAATATGTCTATTTCATCTAAGTTGTCCATTTTGTTCTAGTAGTACTTTTTTTTTTTTTTTTACAATCCTTTGTGTGTCTGTGGGGTCAGTTGTTACTTCACCTCTTTCATTTCTAATTTTGTTAATTTGGGTCCTCTCTCTTTGTTTCTTGGTGAGCCTGGCTAGAGGTTCATCAATTTTGTTTATCCCTTAAAAGTACCAGCTCTAGGTTTTACTGAATTATTTATTTATTTTTTGTCTCTAAGTTGCTTATTTCTGCTCTAATCTTTATTATTTCCTTCCTTCTACTTACTCTGAACTTTCCTTGTTGCTCCCTTTCCAATTATTTAAGTTGCAGGGTTAGATAATTTATTACAATTTTTCCTTGCGTTTTGAGGTACTCCTGTAATGCTATGAACTTTCCTCTCAAGACTGCTTTCACTGAATCCCATAGATCTTGGATTGTTGAGTTTTCATTGTCATTTGTTCCCAGGTTGCTTTTTATTTCTTCTTTGATCTCTTTGGTAATCCAATAATTGTTTAATAACATGCTATTTAGCCTCCAAGTGCTTGATTTTTTCCCCTGTTATAATTGTAGTTGATGTCTAATTTTATGCCATTGTGATCTGAGAAGGTGCTTATTATGATTTCTAGCATCTTGAATTTGAAGAGACTTTGCCTGTGTCCTAATATGTGGTCTATCTTTGAAAATGTCCTGTGTGCACTTGAGAAGAATGTGTTGCTTTGGGATGAAATATTCTGAAGATGTAAATTAAGTCCATCTGATCTAGTGAGTCATTTAGGATTGAAGTTTCTTTGCTGATTTTTTGTATAGAGGAGTTTTCCAGTGGTGTCAATGGGGTATTAAAATTCCCTGCAATGACTGTATTGCTGTCAATCTCTCCCTTGATATCTTCCGTAAGTTTTTTTTAAAATGTATTTGGTAGATCCTGCATTGTGTGCACATATGTTTACCAGAATTATATTCTATTATTGAATTGCTCCCTTTAGTATTATGAAGTGGCCTTCCTTATCTTTTCTTATGGCCTTCACTTTGAGATCTAATTTGTCAGATATAAGTATTGCTACCCCAGCTTTTTTTTTCATTTCCATTTGCCTGAAAAAAATTTTTCCATTTCTTTACTATCAGTCTGTGTGAGTCCTTTGTTCTGAGGTGGGTCTCTTGTAGACAGCAGATATATGATTCATGTTTTCTTATCCATTCAGCTACCCTATGTCTTTTGGTTAGAGCATTTAGTTCAATTGCATTTAGTGTTATTATTGATAAGTACTTGTTTGTAGCCATTTTCATTCTTTAAGCCTGTGTTCCTTCTTTCTTTTCTATTTCTTCTTTTTACAGCAATCTCTTTAACTTTTCTTGCATTGCTGGCTTGGTAGTAATAAACTCCCTTAGGTTTTTTTTTTTTTTTTTTTGTCTATGAAGCTAATTATTTCCCCTTCAATTTTGAATGGTAGCCTTGCTGGGTATAGTGTTCTTGGATTCAGCCCCTTGGTTTGCATCACTTTGTATATTTCATTCCATTCCCTTCTGGCTTGATGTGTTTCTATTGAGGAATCAGTTGATAGTCTAATGGGAGATCCCTTGTAGGTAACTTTCTGTCTCTTACTAGCAGCCTTTAAGATTCTTATTTTATCATTGATGTTTGCCAGTTTAATTATGATGTGCCTTGGTGTGAATTTTTTTGGGACTCTGTGTGCTTCTTGGACTTGCATGGCTTTTCCCCCCCAACAACAGGGAAGTTTTCTGTCATATTTTCTGTCATAATTTCAAAAATTTCTAATCATTACTCTGAATTCTTTCTGTGATTCGTTACTTGCCTCTATTTTTAAAAATATTTTATTTATTTTTTAATTAAATCTTTATTGTTCAGATTATTACAGTTGTTCTTCTTTTTTCGCCCCCATAGCTCCCCTCCACCCGGTTCCCACCCGACGCTATGCCCTTACCCCCCACCCCACTGTCCTCATCCATAGGTGTACGATTTTTGCCCAGTCTCTTCCCGCATGCCCCACACCCCTTTCCCTCCGAGAATTGTCAGTCCACTCCCTTTCCATGCCTCTTATTCTATTATATTCACCAGTTAATTCTGTTCATCAGGTTTTTTATTCACTTGATTTTTAGATTCACTAGTTGATAGATATGTATTTGTTGTTCATAATTTTTATCTTTACCTTTTTCTTCTTCTTCCTCTTCTTAAAGAATACCTTTCGGCACTTCATATAATAATGGTTTGGTGGTGATGAACTCCTTTAGCTTTTTCTTGTCTGTGAAGCTCTTTATCTGACCTTCAATTCGAAATGATAGCTTTGCTGGGTAAAGTAATCTTGGTTGTAGGTTCTTGCTATTCATCACTTTGAATATTTCTTGCCACTCTTTTCTGGCATGCATCGTTTCTGTTGAGAAATCAGCTGACAATCATATGGGTACACCCTTGTAGGTAACTAACTGCTTTTCTCTTGCTGCTTTTAAGATTCTCTCTTTGTCTTTTGCTCTTGGCATTTTAATTATGATGTGTCTTGGTGTGGTCCTCTTTGTATTCCTTTTGTTTGGGGTTCTATGCACTTCCTGGACTTGTAAGTCTATTTCTTTCACCAGGTAGGGGAAGTTTTCTGTCATTATTTCTTCAAATAGGTTTTCAATATCTTGCTCTCTCTCTTCTTCTGGCACCCCATAATTCAGATGTTGGTATGCTTGAAGTTGTCCCAGAGGGTCCTAACACTACCATCATATTTTTGGATTCTTTTTTCATTTTGCTTTTCTGGTTGGGTGTTTTTTGTTTCTTCGTATTTCAAATCTTTGACTTGATTCTTGCGATCATCTAGTCTGCTGTTGGATTTCTGTATGATATTCTTTATTCCAGTCAGTGTATGCTCAATTTCTAGTTGGTCCTTTTTCATATCCTCGAGGGTCTCACTAGGTTTATTGAGGGTCTCACTAAATTTATCAGCAGTTTCTAGAAAATTCTTGAAAAACCTTATAACTGTCGTTTTGAACTGTATATCCAGTAGCTTGCTTTCCTCCATTTCTGTCATTTGTGACCTGTTTGTTTGTCTCTGCATTTTGGCTGCTTTCCTGTGTTGATAGAGTGGCTTTCTGTGCTAGGTGTCCTATAGGGCCCAGTGGCTCAGCCTCCGCAATTACCTGAGGTGGACACTCTTGGTGCACCCTTTTGTGGGCTTTGTGCACAGTGTTGTTGTAGTTAAGCCTTGATTGTTATTGGTATCACTGGGAGGAATTGACCTCCAGGCCAATTGGCTATGAGAATCAGCTGTGTCTGCAGTGGGAGAACTACTGTGCTGGAGACACCCTTATGGGGCAAGACTTGCTTCAGTGGGGCTTTGGTGCTCACTGAGTATGCCCCCTGAGTGTGTCCCTTATGGATCTGAGGAGTTGTAATCTGGATGGTCCCACTCTGACCACTGGGTACACTGGCTCTTGAATCTCTAAGGAGGTGCTAATTTAGCCTCTTCCTGAGGCTACCCAGCAGGAGCTATGGAGAGATCTGCAGATTCCTCTTCTTTGTTTGGGGTTTGGAGGTGCCCAGATGAGGCCCAGCTGTGAAGCAATGCAAGCAGCTGTGGGGCCTTGGGCCTTCTTTTGGATGTTCTGGGTCTCTCTGATCCAGCTGCAGTTTGTTAGGTAATTTTAGATTGCAAAGGGCCAGGCCATTCATATTCAAAAGCCTCTGCACACAGCTTGGGTGGGGCGGGGTCTCAGGGAATCAACAGGGTGGAGCAAACAGCTTTGGCTACTCCTCAGCCCTACCCTAAGAGGCCCTGGGTCTCAGTGTCCTGGTAATTGCTGCAAGCACCTCTGAGAGAAAGCTGCCCTCGAGTTCTGCTTGATGCCAGACAGTCCAGTTTCTCCTCGTATTTGTTTGGGTCCCCAGAGACTTGCCCGTAACTGGAGTTCAGATCAGTCAGGAGCTTGTGTCTCCCTCCCGATTGAAAAAGACAGCCGCGTCCTCAGTTGCCAACCCTTTCCACATGGGCCTCCGTACCTCTGCACTTTACTTCCTCACCTCCTCTGAGACTAAGTGTGCTTTTCTCTTTCCTTTTAGTTGTAGAATTTCCACTCAGCCAGCCTTCCTGTGGTTCTGGATGATGTCCGTTTTGTCTTTTAGTTGTATTTTTGAAGTGGTTGTGCAAGGCAGCAATTTCCAGTGTTTATGTATGCTGCCTTCTTGGTTTCTCACTTGCCTCTAATTCATTTAATTCTTTTTCTGGTGATTCCACTTCCCCCCTCCTTTGGGGATGGTTTCTTTGTCTCCCCATTTTTTTGCTGTATCATTTTATTTGTTTCTATATCTTAGATCCAACTGCTTTGCTACCCAGGTTCTTTTGGGGGTGGTCCTATGTAGTTGGTGATTTTTGGGACACAGTGGTGCAATTTCTTAGATCTTCTGAGCTTGTTTTTTTAATGGAGCCCCCTACTTTTGCTATTTGGGTTCTCCCGATGTAGTTTGATCTGGAATGTTAGTTTCCCATTTGTGGATGAAGTCTTGTCACGGGTTGTCTGGCAACATGACTCACTCCCGGCTTTGTTGAGCAAGCTGTTGTGGATGTGATCATGGTTCCAGCTCTTGTGGAAAGGGTGCCTGATGTCTGACTGGTACATGCTCACTGTGAGATCCTGGAGTCCATGGTCTGGGAGGAAGAGGTCTCGAGGCCTGAGGCTCAGGTAGTGTGACTTTGGCCAGTGTTGTGTGACTCTTGCTGGGGTAGCATCACTCTGAAACTCACTACAAGGATCCCACAGCCCATGTCAGTGAGCGACAGCTGTCCTGTACTCTGCGGTTGAGGCAGTACGACTCTGGCCAAGGTTATTTCTCTCTGCAAATCACAAGGGAGTCCATAAACCAGCAGTGGGGGGTGTGGGAATCTCAGAGTCTGTGGCTGAAACAGCGTGACCTTGCCCAGGAAGGTGAGTCCTCAGTAACACACCAAGGTGTTCAGAAGCAGGAAGCTGAGAGAGGGAAGTCATAGATCCTGCTGAAGGAGCCATGCGTCCTTGGTTGGAGTGGCACACGCCTAGTGGCAGCTCACAGAGGTACCCAGGAGCTGCCTGCTAGGGTCATATGCTTGTGAGGCCCACATCCTTGAGCAGCATGACCATGGCATCTGGAGGCTGGCAGCCAGGGAGGTGGAAGACCCATTTCTGCTGCAGGAACCATAAGCCCTTGGTTGGGTATGCATGCCTGCCCAGCAACAGCTCACAGAGGCTCCCAGGAGCTCCCTGCCAGGGCAATAAGCTCTGGGGGGCCCGAATGCTGGAGTGGTGCGACCATGGTGTCAGGAGGCTAGCTGCTGGGGAGGGGGACATCCCAGTTTCTGCTGTGGTTGCTGCTCATCCTTGTTTAGGTATGTGTGTGCCCAGCGGTGGCTCACAGAGGCCTCCAGGAGCTGCCCACTTTGGCGGTAGGCTCACGGGGCCTGTGCGCTGGAGCAGTGCAACCACAGTGTCCAGAGGTCAGCAGCTGGGGAGGGGGAAGTCCCATTTTCTGCCGCAGGGGCCATGCCCCCTTGTTTGGGTATATGCATGCCCACCAGCTCACAGAGGCACCCAGGATATACCTGCCGGGGCAGTGGTCCCAGGGGACCTGTGCACTGGAACTGTGTGACCGTGGTGTCTGGAGACCAGCAGCTGGGGAGGGGGAAGTCCCAGTTTCTGCTGCCGAGCCCATGTACCCTTGGAGGTGGACATCCTGGGTCTGAGGTATGCGGAAAAGGCAGCATGACTTTGGCTGGAGTGGCTGCAGGGTCCGGGGCAGTGTCCAAGGCCAGAGTGGGTGGTGAGGAGGCTGAGTTCCTAGTGGAGGCCACTCTCCCCTTCAAGATGGCGTGGGCTCTGTGCCCAAGCCCCATAGCCTGGAGAGTGCCTGCAGCGGTGGCAGGAGCTCCCTGTCCAGGAGAGCCTGATTTGCCAGCCCCTGCTACTCCTGCAGGATCTAACTGCCACACACACACACACACACACACACACACACACACGTCCACACATGTCCCTTTCACCCTGTCACTCACTCACACCTCTTTCTCACCTCCATCTTGCCAGCCACCATCTTGTGAACTCCCCAGTTTGCTTTACATGTTCTTAAGAACCCATCAACCTCATTCACCACATACCTTCTTCCATGGTTATCCTCTTTCCCTCCTTCTCAGCCCCTTGCTCAAGTCCATTATTTGTACAACCTCAGACACAATGAAACTGTTGACTTTGTTGATGGGAACATCAAGAAAATACTGATGTTCATAACAGGCTGCTGTCTCCAAAGAGCCCAGAGCCACTGGTCTCAGGAAGTCAGAGGAGTGCTGGGTTGCCTGAGAAGTGGGGAAAAGTCTCTGAGCCCAATATTGCATTTTGTCAGATGCATCCCACGGTAGCACTGTCTGTGCACAAAAGACAAATTATCTCAAAGTCTCTCCTGAGGCAATCTCGGGCATTTTCTGGTCTCAACTTTCCTCTCAACAGAGTCACTTGAGGATATACAAGATCCAAGAGGAAAATAGATTATTGCTCTTTCCATTCTCTCAATTTCTCTTTCCCATGATAGAAGAAAAAAAAAGCACAAGAATAATCTTCCTGGTTCAACTCTTCATCTTTCAGATAAAACCCAGAGAGGTAAGAATCTTGCCTATGGTCATACAGATCTTGCCCATGTCTCTTGACTCCTTGTTAGCTGCTCACAAATAAAACACTTCCATAACAATTCAGTATCCAGTTTTAAAACCTAGTTTATCCATTTTCTACCACAACAGAAGTGATTTGGTTCATGAATACAGCTCTTTGCACCTGGTTTCCCTAATAAAACTTTACTTTTTTCATGAATAGGATCAGATATATGGCAAGACTCAGAGATTCCTAATAGGGTGGGATGCCTCCTTCCTCTTGGGAGCTCAACAGACCCTTAGAGTGCAGCTTTTTGACTGTTCAGACTTAATCAATACTAACACAGATATTAAGACATCCATGAGGACCAAGTGTAATGGAGTTGACTTATGGCTTAAAAAATCTATGGATGACTTTTAAAAATAACTTGAGAGGTTATTTTGTCTCTTAGTATCAAATAAATACATATTATCTTAGAAGATTTCAAAAATATACGGAAAATTTTACCCACAATCTCACTCTCAGAAAGTAATTGTCATTAGCATTTTGGCATATTGACCCTTTCAGTCTTTCTCTCTCTCTCCCCCTACATATTTCAAAAGAGGGATCATACCATTAGTACTGTCTTATCCAGTTTTTTAACTTACTATGTGGTGATCACATTTCTATATAATAAAATGTTCTGTTTCATTGCATGGATGAACCAAACTTATTTAATATTTTGACCCTCAGACCTTCTATTGCCAGCAGTATTTGTTGGCATTAAAGATATTACCTTTTTTGTTTGTTTGTTTTAGAATTTGAACTTTGTGGCCAATAAGTCTTTTAGAAAAAGTATTTAAGGTTCTCCCCTTAGAATAAATTTTTATAAATGGAAGCTGGGTCAAGGAGAACTTAAATTTTTGAAGCTTTTAGTTCAAGATGTCTCTTTTGACAATAGTTGTTAACTGAAAAGACTAAGAGAATATGAGCACATAGTGGTCTCGGTGGCTGGATCTGAGACCACAACTATACACCTATTGATGTATGGTGTAAATGGCTCTGTTTTGTGCTTCCCTAACATCCTCTTTTTTTTTTAAAAAAAAAATATTTTATTGTTTTTTTACAGAGAGGAAGGGAGAGGGATAGAGAGTTAGAAACAACAATGAGAGGGAAACATCGATTCAGCTGCTTCCTGCACACTCCCTACTGGGGATGTGCCCACAACCAAGGTACATGCCCTTGACTGGAATCAAACCTGGGACCCTATAGTTCGCAGGCCGATGCTCTATCCACTGAGCCAAACTGGTCAGGGCAACATCCTCTTTTTAAAGTCAGGTTTTCTGAGAAAAATTTACATGTAGTAAAATTCAACTTTTGGGGGGGGGGTGTATAGTTCTATGAGTTCTGAAAACACATACAGTTGCGTGAGTATCGCTACAATCGAGATATAAGACATTTTCCATCCACCCAAAATTTCTCTCATGTACATTTATTGTCAAGCCTCTCATCCTACCCTCTGCTCCTAACAATTACCCCTCTCCATCCCCATAGTTTTTTAGCTTCCAGCATGTTATTTAAATGGAATGATAGGGAAAGTAGCATTTTAAGTCTGACTTTTTCCCCTTAACATAATGCATTTGAGTTTATCCACATTGTTACCTTTATCATTAATTAATTTCTTTTTATTTCTGAGTCATATTTTATTGTATAATTTATCCATTTACCAGGTGGTGGTTATTTGGGTTGTTTGTTGCTTTTGGAGATATGAATAAAGCTGCTATAATCATTAACATACAGCTTTGTGTGCAGGCATATGTTTTCACTTTTCTTGGGTAAATGCCCAAATGCTCCATCATATGACATTTAACTTTATAAGGAACTGTCAACTGTTTTCTAAATTGGCTGTCCTATTTCTCATTACTACAAGCAATTTATGAGGGTTCCAATTGCTCCACATTCTTATTAGTTCTTGATCTTGACAGTTTTTAAAATTTTATTTATCAAATAGATATGTATTAGTATTTTATTGTGGTTTTAATTTGCATTTCACTAATGACTAGTAATGTTGAATATCTTTTCATTTGTTGATTTGTCATCTATCTTCTTTCAGGAAGTGTTCAAATATTTTGCTCATTTTTACTGGTTTGTATATCCTTACTTTATAGTTCTTTATATTTTTTGGATAGCAGTCTTTTATAATAAATGTGTTTTGAAAATATTTTCCCCAAGTCTATGGGTTGCCTGCTCATTTCCCTTTACTTAACAGTGCATTTCAAAGTGTAGAATTTTTAGTTTTAACCAAGTTCTCTTTGTCATTTTTTTCTTCCTTAGTTTATTATTTTTTGTGTTACAGTTAAGAAATTTTTGCTGTATCCATGGTTGCAAAGATATTTTTTTTCTGTACTTTCTTATAGACATTTTATGTTGTTAGGTTTTGTGTGTGAGTCTATGTTTCATTTTGAATTGATTTTTGTATATGATGTAAAGTATGGGTCAAAACCCATAATTTTACTATGAATGCCCAAATTTCAGCACAATCTGTTGAACAATGATCCTTTCTCTATTGAATTTCCTTGGTTTCCTAGTTTTTGAAAAATTTTAATGAAGTTGCCATGTATTTGCATCTACTTTGGATCCAGTTTTATCCTATTGGTTAGCATGTTACTCTTTCATCAATACATGCACTCTTGATCCCAGAAGCTTTATATTAAGTCTTGAAATACTTTGTTCTCTTTCAAAACTGTCTTCACTGCTATTTCCTTTGCTTTCCCATGTAAATTTTAGAATTATCTTGGCAATTTCTATAAAAACAGCTTGCTGGAACTTTGACTGGGATTACTTTGAATTTTACAGGTCAGTTGGGGAAGGATTGACATTTTAACAATATCGACTCTTTCTGGACATCTTTCCATGCCAAATTATTTGTTTTAAAAAATATGTTTTTATTGATTTCAGAGACGAAGGGAGAGGGAGAGAGATAGAAACATCAATGATGAGAGAGAATTATTGATCGGCTGTCTCCCGCACACACCACACTGGGGATTGACCTGCAACCTGGGCATATGCCTGGACTGGGAATTGAACCGTGACCTCATGGTTTATAGGTCAACACACAATCACTGAGCCACACCAGCTGGGAAAATTATTTCTTTATTCTACCTTGGATTTTGAGACCAGCTACCCAGATGACTGGGTTCCCCCCTCCAAAAAGAAAAAAAATTGGCCTCATTATTGAATCTGCAGTGGACAGTAGTTATTGGCAGATAATTCATACTGCCTTTAACCCTATAGGGAATAGAATTTCTGCTCTGGTATATTGAAATTGTATGCCTAATTTTTTACTCCTCCCTTTAACTCTGTTTTGCTATGTAATATTGAAATGCCCTTTGACTGTGGTTAGGGTAACCTGCTCTACCTCTTGAAAATGGACTCAACCATGTGACTAACTTTGTCCCATCAAACTCAGCAGATGTAACACAAAGACTTGAGATGATCTTGTACATTGGGACTTGCTTTCTCATGCCTTTGCCTTGAGAATATGCCTGCTAGAGAATGAGAGGCATGTGAAACAAAACCAAGTTGCCAAGTCATCTCAGTCAGGGACAGAGTAGATCAGCTGACAGCCAATGGATTCCCAGATATGGAAACATGCATAACCAAGATCAGCATTAACAACTGTAGCCAATCACTCCAAATGCAGGATTTATAAATGTTTATTATTATATGACGTTGAAATCTTGTGTTTATTTGTTATGTAGCATCATCATGGCAGAAGATAACTGATGCTGGTGGGTAATACACAGGCCCTTTAGACTCTTTAGAAACAGTATTGGGAAATAACTGACCGGGGTTGGGTCACTCTTTAACAAATGTAGTTAATTTCATGGGTTAATCATCTCTCTTGATATTTTTTTTAATTGTTAAAACCAAGCATTGAAGAAAGAAAATTATCGTAAGAGAAAGCCAGGTAATTCCTGATCATTACTTCCAATCTTAGAATCAAATAAAAGTATAAAACTATGGGGAACTCTATTTTACTTCATTTTAACTTTTTAAAATATATTTTTATTGATTTCAGAGATGGAGAGAGAGATAGAAACATCAATGAAGAGAGAGAATCATTGATGAACTGTCCCTGCATGCCCCACACCGGGGATCGAGCCTGCAACTCATGCATGTGCCCTAACTGGCAATTGAACCATAACTTCCTGGTTCATAGGTTGATGCTCAACCACTGAGCCACGCCAGCTGGCACCTCATTTTAATTTTTAATCACAAGGAGGTTATATTGTCATAACCATTTGGTAAAAGATTGACCATCCTGACTATGTTATGGGGATGGATCTAGAGTGAAAGGTCAAAGAAAAGACAAGCAACTAAATATAATTAATTATCTTTAAAAAAATAAAACTTCTTAGAACTATTTGCTGAATTATGTTTTTTTAAA
Source organism: Myotis daubentonii (assembly GCF_963259705.1). NCBI lineage: Eukaryota > Metazoa > Chordata > Mammalia > Chiroptera > Vespertilionidae > Myotis > Myotis daubentonii. Next base: position 130,993,710 of record NC_081841.1, read on the forward strand.
AATAACTATTCTTTGAGGTAGGAATGCCATGGCATTAAGATAAGAGTCATAACATTTAATACATGTTTATGAAGTTTAAACCACTAACTTGGCTGCAGTTAAAATGCATTCAGCTTTCCTGCTGTGCTCAGAGCCCTCCCAAATGTTGGGCTGGCAAAGGCTGCTGCTACTGCTGCCTCTTCCTAGGCTGGCACCACAGGCTATAAGAAAAATGTAGGCGTTTAACCCACATTAAAGTGCAGTTAGAAGTATAAAAATTTGTGTTTCTCAGGTATTTGACATAGGACACATTTCTAAAAAGTGGGGTGTATATAGATCAGGAGCCTTTAACAACAGAATGATTTTGCATGGCTTAAATTTCAGAGTCTTCCAGTGGAGCCAAGGAAAAGACAGATGACCCACAGCCAGGCTGCTATCAAGGGCAGGGTCCTCCAGGGCCCAGGACAGAATTTCTTCATCGTTAGGAAAGTCTAATGTGGCCTGGAGTACTTGAGACTTTGGCTCCTGGCTGTTGTCTCATCTGGTTTATTTTGTTTACTCACTCCTACCCAGTCTCCTGGATGACTTTGTCATTTACCTAAAAATCACATTGCCTCCTTATTGAAAGAAAATAGATTTTGAGAATTTAGATTAAGTTCTTAGGGGGAAAGTAGAAAGCACTAGCCTCTGCAGCCAGTCTGCAGCTATGCTCATAATTTAAAGGGAGTGGTCAAGAAAGGCACGGCTTGTAAAATATTCTGAAAAGTAGGGAAGGCCTAAGTTGATAAGTTCTACTAGTGTGTTTACATGAAATGAATAAATCAAAGCACATTAAATAAAAATGATAGAAGACAGATGGTGCAATGGAGTCATATACATTTGGGTTCAAATCTCTACCCCTTACCAACTTTGGGATGGAGTCTCAGTTTTCCCAACTTTAAAATTTATATATATTAAAGCCTAAGTGACCAAGCTACCGAATGACCAAACAACCGGTTGACGAGTTACTATGATGCACACAGATCACCAGGGGGCAGACGCTCAGCGCAGGAGCTGCCCTGTGGTGGTCAGTGTGCTCCCACAGTGGGAGCGCTGCTCAGCGAGCATACCAAGCAGCGGCAGCGGCAGGCACAGTGGAGCTTGGATGAGTGGAACAGCGCAGTGCTGGGCCTTGGCTCGGGCTCCTCCCCAGCCGTGTACCACTTTGTGCACTACTACATTCCTTGAGGGATGTCAGACTGCCAGTTTTGGCCCAATGCCTGTGGGGATCAGGCCGAAACCAGCAGTCTGACATTTCCTGAAGGGCCCCAAATTGCGAGAGGGCGCAGGCCAGGCTGAGGGACTCCACCAGTGCATGAATCCATGCACCAGGCCTCTAGTGGGGATAATAAAAGAACCTACTTCAAGGGGTTGTCATACACTTGAAAAGAAGTAGTAAATAGAGAGTGCTTGATGCTGACTGCAACTGGATGCTCATAGTATCATTGAAAATGCATGTAATGTGATGTTATGTCAAAAACAACCTATGCTAAGTGAAATAAGCCAGTCAGAGAAAGATAAGCATCACATGGTCTCACTCATTTGTGGAATCTAATGAACAACATAAACTGATGAACAAAAATGGACCCAGAGTTATAGAAACATCAAAAAGACTGTCAAACCTCAGAGGGAATGCAGGTGAGGGTGGTTGGGTGGGAAGAGATCAACCAATGAACTTATATGCATATATGTATAACCTATGGACACAGACAATAGGTGGTGAAGGCCTGGGCTGGGGGAAGACTGGGAGAGGTCAATGGGGGACAAAGGGTACATATGTAATACTTTCAACAATAATGATTAAAAAAAACAACACAAAGTTAGGTTGCAGTATAATTAAAACTGTTAAAAATAATAATAGGAAAAGTATTGAAGATACATAAAAATTTTATTGTGTGAGTTAAGACAATGGGATTGCCTTCTTTTTTATTTTACAACTAGAGGCCCGTTGCATGAAAATTCGTGCACTCTGGGTTGTGGGGGGGGGGTGTCTCTCAGCCCAGCCTGAACACTCTCACAATCCGGGACCCCTGGGGTAGGGCCCAGTCCCATTGCAGCATGGCTCTGGTTCCCCGGGGCCTGTGGGCCACGAGGGAGGGGCCAAGAGGCCAGTCCCATCACAGCATGGATACGGTTCCCTGGAGCTTGCAGAAGGGGGAGGGACTAAGATTCCCAGATTGCAGCGTGGAGCCTGCGGGTGGGAGGAGGGACCAAGAGGCCAGTCTGATGGCAGCATGGCTGTGGTTCCCCTGAGCCTACGGGCGGGGGGAGGGACCCAGAGGCCAGTTCGATGGCAGCATGGTTCCATTCCCACAGCTCCCTCCCGCCATTGTGCCACAGGTGGCCGGGACACAGGACCTACTCCCACCACGGGCAACCGGGACCCAGGACCAACTCCCACCACGGGCCGCTGGGATCCAGGACCGACTTCTGCAATGCCGGCCAGGACCCAGGAAGGACTCCTGCCACGTTGCTGGACCCAGGACTGACTCCCACCGCAGGCCACCAGGACCCAGGACTGACTCCCACTGCGGGCCACCAGGACCCAGGACTGACTTCCGCAGCACCGGCCGGGACCCTAGCCTGGTGTTCTGTCGTCTGTCCCAACGTTTCGGTCGTGACGGACCCTGACGCTTTATATATTAGGATTCTACTGCTATAGCATTAGATTATATTTATGATGAAAATACTTAAAAATAAATGAAAATTATTTCACTATGGATAAATCACTTGTTAACTTATATAGTATTCTTATATAATATTTTACCAAATAGTTTAACCTGAATCTAATCATAAAGAAACAAGCATATAAAACAATACAGTGGGACATTCTGGAAAAGAACTTCCCTGAACTCTTCAGAAAGATAACTGTCAATAAAAACAATAACAATAAAACAAAGGAAAGAGAACTGAGAACTGTATTATAGTAAACAGATCAACAATATATAGCAACTAAATAGAATATGTGAATATTTACTGGATGCTGAATGAGAGAAAGAACTAAATAAAGTCAATTTTGAGAAAATTGGGAAATTTAAATAAGCCCTGCATATTATATGATATATGTTAATGCTTCTTAGCTATGATAAAGGAAATCTCGTTATGTTGTAGAATGCCCTCATTCCTAGGAAATGCATGTTGAAGTCTATGTGAGTGACTTGCCATGATATAGGCTACATATTTACATCTTCTTTCTTTCTTCCTTCCTTTCTTTCTTTCTTTCTTTCTTTCTTTCTTTCTTTCTTTCTTTCTTTCTTTCTTTCTTTCTTTCTTCCTTTCTTTCTTTCCTCTCTTCCTTTTTTTCAAACATTGATTGATCAATCTACCTATCTATCAAGAGAAGCAAAACAAATCAAAATAAATAATCGTACTTAAAAACTGAAAGGAAATTTAGAGCTCTAATCCAATTATATACAGAGAAATCAAGTTAGTTAAAGGTTGAAGTGAATAAGATTAAGCCCACAGATAGACAAAACCTCCTTAATATGGTTAGTCACTACATTTTCAAGATACTAGGTTTTCTGAAGCAATAGGAAGTTCTACTACTAAAGTTCCAAAGCTCTTGGGTGTCTGAAATCTCCTCTGTCTGAGAGAAATAGAATGTCATTTTTAAGTCACATTGTATTGTATTAATAATATATTACCTATGGATTAAAAGTGTTGTGTGTTTTTGTTATTATTAAACATCACCCCAGGATATTTTTTCCATTGGTTTTTAGAGAGAGAGTGGAAGGGAGGGTGGAAGGAGAGAGAGGAGAGAAACATCAGTGTGAGAGAGACAGATTAACCTGTTGCCTCCTGCATATGCCCACCTGACCTGGACTGGGATGGAACTTGCAACCCAGGTACATGTCCTTGACTGGGATTCGAATCCACAACCCTTAGGTGTGTGGGCCAGTACTCCAAACACTGAGCAACATTGGCCAGGGTTAAAAGTGTTAAGTTTTATAAGTAATTTTTACATCTAAGTGCTTTCAGTCTCACAAGGAGCCAATTGGAAAAAAGAAGGATCTTCCTGGCCTGTGTGGCTCAGCAATTGAGAGTTGACCCAGCAACCAAGAGGTCAAGGTTCCATTCCAGGTCAGGGCATATACCTGGTTTGCAGGCTCCATCCCCAGTAGGGGCATGCATGATGTTTCTATGTCTCTATCCCTCTCCCTTCCTTTCTTTCTAAAAATCAATTTTATATATATATATATATATATATATATATATATATATATATATATATATATATATATATATATATTAAAAGAAGGATGCCTTACCCTTTAAGACAGCATGGAGGGACTTGGGGAGTATTATGCTAAGCAAAATAAGCCAGTCAGAGAAAGACAAGTATCAGATGATTTCACTTATGTGTGGAATCTAATGAACAAAATAAATGGATAAAATAGGTCCAGAGGCATGGAAGCATAGAACAGACTGAAGATCTCAGAGGAAAGGGGGGAGGGGTGATGGACAGAGAATAAGCAAAGAACTTTTATGTATAACCCATGGACACAGACAATAGTATGGTGAATGGACTGGGTAGACGGGGGCTTGGAAGGAGGAATGGGGAACTTCAGTAATACTCTTAAAAGTAAAGTTAACTATGCCCTGGCTGGTTTGGATAGGCGTCGGCCTGTGGACTGAAAGGTCCCAGGTTCAAATCTGGTCAAGGGCACATGCCCAGGTTGTGGGCTTGATCCCCAGCAGGGAGCGTGCAGGAGGCAGCCAATCAATGATTCTCTCTCATCATTGATGTTTCTATCCCTCTCTCCCTCTCCCTTCCTCTCTGAAATTAATAAAAATATATTAAAAAATAAAGTTAACTAAAAAGATTCATCCATGTGATAGTAAAAAAATTATATCAGTTAATTGAAGTATACATTATATTTTTTATTGCAAGAGTAGAATGTAAGAATAATTGGTAATTGTAAGAATTGCAACATTTCTGGACAAATTTAAGAGTTTTACAGACTTAAATAGAAAAATAAGTCAATATTTAATGTAAATATTAAGAAATAATGTGTTTATCATTAGATAGGTTTAGAAATAACATTATACCCTTGTAAAGCTAATGAATATAAAATTTAAATATGGGAAGCAGAATAATAGAAATTAGCTATCAGAATTCTAATCTTTGTAAAATTTTCTGGTGTTCTCTGTAATATCAAATAAAAACAATCTCTAAAACCAATAAAGAAAAAAAGATTGTGTAGTCTTGTAACATGCTTTTACTATGTGCTTTATTTCACACAGATTTATTTCTTCTACCAATAATTCCTAGAGGATCTAAATCATGTCATTTAAATATATCTATGTATGTATATATGCAATTCTACATATATATACTTACATATTTATTCCTGATTCCCTGAAATGCTCAGCACCAAATTTGGGCTTTGGTCACTTCTCATTATTGTATACTTGGTTCAGCAGGTAATACAGAATACTAAGATGCAGTCCCTGCCCTAAGGAATGGATAACCAATGCATACACCAGCAATCAGAGTGACGTGTTATGATGGAGATCAGCATGTATTGCTACAGGAGAAGAGAGGAGTGTCTAATCCCAGGCTAGGGGCAGCGAAGGGCCAAAGGGCAGCAGACTGAGGAGACGACCTCTTCGCTGGAACTGCCTGGGTTCCTGAATAATGGCTGCCATTCCTGAGTCAGGGTGTATTGGAGCAGAAGCATCCTGTTCTCATTATCTTGGCGTCCCAGTGAGGAGATAATGTTCAAAGAGACAACCACCAGACTCAGAGTCCCCTTGATTTTTTTCTGCCATTCCCTCAAAGTCATTTGAGCAGACAGGAAATGAGTGCCAATGAACATGTCGCTGAGGAGTAATTGATGTTTAAGGACTAAGAAAGATAGGAAATTTCTTGAGCTACAAGAAGGAGAAGAGGAGGACTGGGGAGACTCCTGCTCACTCATCCCCAATGGATGGTACAGGGTGAAAAATTAGAATAAAACTGCTCAAATGTCCCTCTAGTCATCCCCAACCACATAGCATTCCACTTAGAGAATTTCTGAAGAATTTCAAGGATCCGTGCGGGTATTCCAAACAAGTCAATGATTTTATCATTTCAAAGAAAGTGCCCATTTTGATTATGTTTATGATAAATTGTTTATAGACTGTTTCCAGCGATTGTCCTTCAGTGGACTTTCAGCTCTACAGCTTGAGTACATCATAAACACTCGAGCATGTCCCTAACATTTGTGTCAGTGCATGCCAGACTTACAACAAAGGGAACATTGCTGACCCAGAGCTGCTTTTTCAGTCCCTTTACGAGAGCTAGAATCATTATAAGCTCACCCAGACTGAAAGAGCCACTTGGCAGAATTCCGATATTTGAACCTTGTGAACAAAAACACTGATGTACAGGGACAAGTATCATTTTATCATAAAAATTCACAATGAGAATGAAAGCCAAAATGATTGCTTGCAATTGCTCACATGTTTTATGATTTTCCAAAATGATCTCTGCCACAGATACTGATGAGAGCAAACATGAAGGAGCCTGTTCCATGAGCATGCCAAGGGAGTGAGAACTCACAACTGCTTTGCCAGTGAGGCAGCGTCCAGCCTCCCCACTCTGGAATGCACACTGGTGATGCCTCTCATCTGTGGAAGAACACGGGGGAGAATGGACTTAGGGAACATTTGAGACAAAGCAAAATGCATTAAATATTTTCCCTTGTCCTCCTGAACTGCAAAATGCAAAGATAGGAAGAGTCTGACAAATCTCTCAAATGGATAGCAAAACATTTAGTCACTTTTTGGAATATAATTTTGGTAAATAACAAACCCTTGTGGAGGTGTGGGCTGATTAGGAAAATAATTAAAAATAATTTTGGAGACAGGGTTGGTGAATATTGCCATTAAGGCGTATTCTTGAATACACCAGAAATGAGGTGTACTGGTGTGTGTGTGTGTGTGTGTGTGTGTGTGTGTGTGTGTGTGTGTGAGAGAGAGAGAGAGAGAGAGAGAGAGAGAGAGAGAGAGAGAGAAGAAATGAAACTGTCAAAGTATGATGAGATAGAGAGAGAGTGAGTCCACTATACAACCCTATGACCCTATCTTGGCTATAAATTCAATGCTTACAAAAAAAAGAATGCCAAAAATATTTTGAGTAATTACAGTACAGTATCATTGAAATATATCTGAATTCTCCAAAGAGAATACTTGAAGAGGGCAGCATTATTCAGATGTGTAGGTTCTGGTATGCTTTTGTAAATAACGAGTCTTCATATGTCTATTATACATCTGTGAAAATAAACAGACTATCCAAAGCGGGACACCCAGGCTATTTGTTCAGCTTGTTGTGTAGCAGGGGAATTAGCCCTCATCACTTGCATTTGGCAGAGACTCATAGACAGGCAGAGGAGTGGGAAAGCCTTGGAGTGAAAAGGATAAGCTTCTGTGCTCTGACTGGATGCTGTCAGGGAACCTGGAGGCAGGCTAACTAGAAGCATTGCATCTTATGTGAATGGTTGGAGGACCATATTTGACTTTCTCTGATTGGTACTGAGTTGGAAAAGGGAGACAAAACATAGGGAAGAAGACAATTATTGACCAGGTCCTGCCACTCTGGGCCTATTGCTTCAGAGCCAATGGGTCAGAGCTCTATGAGCATCTAGGGATTGGCCATTGTTCATTTGCATATTCTCCCGGGGTTTGGCAGGTCTCCAAAACCAGTTGGGTACTTGAAAGTGTCCCCTTCCCTTAGCCTTTTTCATCAGTCACTCGTTTAGGCACAAGGCAATCATCACCACATTAAACAAACCATGGAAGACAAACCTGGAAGACAAACCATGACCAGGGAGCTTCTCCAGGCCTCAGCTGGGCTCTGACTGCACTTGATGATTTGACCTCCTGGCTCCCCATTCTGGGCTGATCATGTTGGACTGTCTCACTGAGGCTGGATACCACACCTCTAATTCTGGGTCTTGATTCTGAGAGTGGAACCTCAGAGGACCCATCTGGTAGATCCTTTCACCTCACCTCTAACTATGCCCAGACCTCACTAGCTGGACTTCCCAATGTATCCATCCATGAGGACTATAAGATAAGGCTATTTTGTAAAGCTCAAAGAAAACCCTAAGGCCATCTGGACTATTACTTACAATATGGTACGTGCTTAACAATCAATATTTAAAGTATGGAGTTTACGAAGATAAAAAGTGGGAGAACAAGAGGAAAAAATGAGTCAGGGGCTGGGGAAACTGTCAGGACCATACAAAATTGCCTTCTAGCTGTGACATAAACAGAAATACCAAAACCACTCTTAGTCTATTTTCTCTAAACCCATAAAGCAACTGTGTTACAAAAAAAGGGAGTTCCAAAAATATTTTCTTTATTTTAATTTCTATGTTAAAATTTCTAATCAAAAGCCAGGCTGCCAGTCTGGGAGGTGTATTCCCAAGGCTCGCCTGAGAAGGAAGGAATGTGGTTCATGAGGCCCCTCTGCTGTCTTCTTGGATGTTACATTGCTTTGCTGTGAAGTTTCATTAGTTTTTAAAATGGTATCACTTACAAGCAAGTCCCCATGCAATCTAGGGTCCAGCTACACTGAAAACTCAAAAGCCCCTATTACCCAGAGATAAACTCTCTGCTTAGGAAGAAAATAGATTTTTGCTTTTCCTTTTAAAAGAGTAAACCGAAAAAAAGAAGCGGAGAAAAAGGAAAGACTGAGTTTAGACAGTGCTCCTTGCAGAGGGTTTAATCATCAGGATGCCTACGACCGGATGACTCCTTTGCAGGCAATGAATTCCCAGTTTCCTCTGAGTTGTTTTCCAACTGAATGCTGTTTTCTTCCTTTTTGCAGAAACCTAGGCACCAGGTGGTTTTATAACTGAAAGTGATATTAATCCATGCTCCAGGTTCGCCCCCTGACAGTTTACAGAGAGGATGGGTGGCCGGATTGGGCTGGCGAAGAAGCTCTTTCCTCACCAATGGCTTCTGCAGAGCCCAGACTATTGATCCATCATATTATGAAAGTGACAAGAAACAGTCAGGACTAGAAGAAACCATTGAAATGAGTTGCTTAGAAAAGCATAACATTTGAGTTGAATAATCTAGGAGTGAAAGGAGAACTGAATGGAAGTAAAAATAGAGTCAGTGGGGGAAATAAAGCTCTGTATAAAGCTGTTTTTATTAGCTAACATAACTTACTTATAAGCTCTATTGGTAAGGTTAAAGATTACAAGCTGCTACCCACACCAGCAGGAGAATACTCAGGTGGCATGTGGAGTGGCACAGACCCTGCCCTAAAGAAGCTTGGGCCCTGGGTTTGGGGCTCTGGGGTGGGTAGAAATGTTTATGTAGGAGCACATACCTCCTCTTTGAATTCCTCTTACCTCCTGAGGCTTTTGACATGGCAAATAAAGGCAGTAAGATGATTGTGTTTTAAAAAACACTCCTAGTTATATGACTAGCAAGAAATCTGTGGGTTTACAGTTTAGTCCCACTCAGCCATCTACTTTCTCCTCCGTCTCATCTCAGAGTTTTTTTGTTTTGTTTTGTTTTTAAATATATTTTATTGATTTTTTATAGAGAGGAAGGGAGAAGAATATAGAGCTAGAAACATCGATGAGAGAGAAACATCGATTAGCTGCCTCCTGCACACCCCCCACTGGGGATGTGCCCACACCAAGCTACATGCCCTTGACCGGAATCGAACCTGGGACCTTTCAGTCCACAGGCTGACTCTCTATCCACTGAGCCAAACCAGTCAGGGCTCATCTCAGAGTTTTAATATCCATTGATCAGCTGTGCCAGATCAACTATTTCACTAGACTGTAAAATGATGATTCTTTATTCCTACCACTCCTTCAACATTTACTAGATGGTATTCTTCTGTAAAAAAATTCCTTTTATAAAATTTATTTTTAACATGTGTTCTCTTTGTGACTAGCAAGTGATGTGTGGGTTGATTTTTTGACAGTTGCCACAAATCAGTGGAATAACATTTTAAACATGCTACCCATTCAAGTCAGTGTCTCTCTTCCCTCTTCCTGCTTTTTTTAAAACCAAAGACACAGTGATAGGTGCTTTAATTGTTATAATTTAATATCCACCCATCTAACAAACAAATATTTATTTACTTAGTGCCTACTATGTGCCAGCCACTCTTCCAGGAGCTTAGTGAACCGGAAAAAAAAATCCCTACTATTATCATAAGCTTCATTTAGGAAGATAAAGGCAGATACCAAACATAATAAATGAGCAAAATATATATGCTAAGTGGTGATAAGTGTTATGAGTGGGGGTCGGGGGAAACAGTATGGAAGAGCAAAGGGGTTGGGGCAAGGAAGAAAGAAAGTTTGCAATTTTTAATAAGATTGATAAGGTGACATTTGAGTTAAAAATCCAAGCCATACTAACATCTGGAATAAGGCACTCTACTCAAAGGGAATAGCATGTGCCAAGGCCCTGAGGCAGGCATGATCTTGGCTTGTTTAAGCAACAACAAGGAGGCCAGCAAGGTTAGAGGAAAGCTTAATAAGGTCATAGAAGGAAAAGGGGAAGCAGATCCTGTGGTATATCTCTCATAGGCCACTGTCAGGATCTTAGCTTTACTTCAAGTGACATGGATAGCTATTGGAAGATTTTGAGTAGAAGAGTGATATGATGTGACATATTTCAGCAGGGTCTCTTTAGCTGCTTATTATTTCAACAGTCCAAGAGAAGCCTGTTACTCCTTTCTTTTTTACACAAGGAAAAAAAATCAAAACTCACTGAGGTTAATAATTGATGTGCTCCAGGTCACCACCTATCAAGGAGCAAAGCCATTATTCAATTCAGGCCATTAACTATCTGTTTATAAAGTAGAGCAAACTAAAAGATCTTGTTATTAAAGAACAAGGGGGGGGGGTGTTATCTGTGCTAAGGGATGGCACAGCTTCCCAGCCCGTGGGCCTCTGCAGATGTGTTTTCTGTTCTCTTCTCTGTTTGGCAACAAAAGCTTAGCACTGAGCAAAACTATGCTATTAATCTCTCTCTTCTTTTTTCATTGAAGCATCTCATTTTTCCAAAAGATGACATTTCTAAAATCATGAGTGCCATAAACTTAAGGCCATAGAGCATGTCTCTTTAAAAGACAGTTTCATGAGCTGTAAAAAGTAATCATGATTTGTCAAGTCAGCAAATGCCTCCCCTTCAGCCTTCTAGCCACCACTAATGCCTTTTTTGGAGAGATCATGCTTTTGTTACTAGTATTTCACTTCTCAAAGCTGTTGATGGAGGAGAATGATTTCTTTACTAGAGGACCCTGCATGTCAGCCCTGACCACTTGGGACTACTAAGAGAATCTTACCAACAGTTTCTTTTCAGCCTCTCTGCTGGCGGGCAGGCTGCTGACCAAGAATTGCAATAGCATTTGGAAGATGGTAAGTTCCACAGAATAATCTAAGGGAAGTCCAGGTTTTCAAAAAAATCAAGTGATCATTTTGGTAAAAAATATTTTTGTAGCCTTTTTGGCATTACAGCAGTCTATTAGAGAAAAATCAGCTTGCTAGCATAATTAATACAAAAATAAGCATGTTCCCTTTATTAAATAAATAACACATATGCAATGCCATATTTGACAGTATACTGGAAATGTAAGCATACTTTTTGTACTCAAACTATATCAATTTGAAAACAGATTTGTATCTGTTATTGAGTCTCTAATGCTGAGTGCTCTGCTTGGAGGAAGAATTCTTTATAAGTAAGGGAAGGGCCACGTTCTGTCATTTAGCTGGAATAAGAGAGTGTAGATCCCAAGTTCCTGCATTGCCAAAATACCCATTTGGATGAGGGGCATAACCATGAGGCTCATGCCAGTGCATCCAGCTCTGTAGTCTGAGCCAAGGTTACAAGGCACGCTCACCAAAAGATCTTTGGGGCTCATAATGAACCATGGAAGGACTACTACCTCCTCTTTCTTATAGCCAAAACAACAGGCTCAGAGAAGTGAGCAGCTCATCTGAGGATACTCAGCAAACAAGAGGTAGAGTTTGGATTTTAACTCAGGCCTCTGAGGCTATAGCCTGTGGACATTAGGCACCTGCACTGTAGGTGTGGCATTGCTATAGTTCTGATATAACAAAGCAAACTGCCTATCAGCCCTATGATCCTTCTCAGTTGTCTTTTGGTTGTGAAGATGCATTCAGTGTCCTGTTTCATATGTCTGAAATGGCGCCCAGGCCTAAAACCCACCCTGGAGACACTGGTGAATTGGAAGTCACAGTTGGGCCCTATCTGGGGAATGTAAGAGGTCTCAGTCCTAATGACTTAGCTCATCATCCAACTATGAAAGTTTTCTACCAAGCTGTTGCTTTTCAACAGAGCCTTAATCATTCTGTGGGGGAAAAACCTGTTCAGTGATCAAAAGAGTTTATTTTATACTAGGGGCCCGGTGCATGAAATTCGTGCACTGGGTGTGTGTGTGGGGGGGGGGGGAGTGTCCCTCAGCCCAGCCTGCCCCCTCTCACATACTGGGAGCCCTCAGGCGTTGACCCCCATCACCCTCCAATCGCAGGATCGGCCCCTTGCCCAGGCCTGACGCCTCTGGCCGAGGCGTCCGGCCCGGGCAACGGGGACCTGCAGTGGCAGCGGGGGGCACTGCGATTGCGCGGGCTCTGCCCCTGCCCCTGCAGGATGCCTCTGGCTGAGGCATCCGGCCTGGGCAGCGGGGACCCACAGCTGCAGCAGCCCCGCGATCGTGGGCTCCGCTTTAGGCCCAGGCAAGGGACCCCTAGCTCCTGGGACTGCCAGCTTCGACCGTGCCCAGCTCCCATCGCTGGCTCCACCCCTACTTCCTGCTATCACTGGCCAGGGCAGAAAAGGCACCTGATTCTCTGATCATGGCTGGGGGGCAGGGCAAAGGCGGCCCTAGGGCAGCCTTTGCCCTGCCCCCCAGCTCTTAGCTCCCCCCTGGGTTTCCGATCACTGTCAGTGGCAGGGGGCTTCTTCCTGCTTTCCCTTTCGCCTCCCTGCATTGTGCCTACATATGCAAATTAACCGCCATCTTGTTGACAGTTAACTGCCAATCTTAGTTGGCAGTTATTTTGCATATAGCCCTGATTAGCCAATGAAAAGGGTAGCTCGTACGCCAATTACCATTTTTCTCTTTTATTAGTGTTGATTGCCTACTATATTCTTACATTGGAAATTCACAATGCACTTTCAAAGAAAAACCCTGGATATCCCACAACAGTAAACAAACAAATAAACAAAAACAATTTCACTTTGTTTAGCACACAATTTCCTAACCTCACTTGAACACAATCTTTGTTTGTCTGTGTGATCTCTATTAACATTTTGGAAACTCTAATTTCTTGCTTTGGCAACTCTACCAAAGGCTCTCCTCCTGCATACAAGCTTCTTTGGAAGAGAGCTTTTTGTTTCCCTTGCTTATTACCGAGTCTTCACTTTCTAGAATAGTGCCTGCCAACAGAACTGATAATTAAATATCATTTGAATGAATATATAGAGCCTTGTCCTTAATTTTAGCCTTGGTTTTCCAATGTTCTGCATAAACTACCCAAATGGAAATAATCTATAACTAACCATTTAATGTCAATTGAACAAAAACCTTTGATGGATACATTTATGCCAAAATCTTCAAATCAAATGACTAAAATGATCTTTTCTATACTGCTTATAATATTAAAAGGTAAAGGCTGTAGTTAACTAGCTAAAGATCAAATTCAAATACCAAACGAAATATTTTTCACATGGTAACTGTAAGACACCCAGATCTTTGGAAGAAAAGTGCAAACTTTGGTCATTCTGATACCCTGCACACAGATGCCAAGAATCTTCATATTGAAAACAGCTGCTTGACTGGCAATTTTTCACACATCTTCCAAATTCTGGGTGTAGGGAGAACTTCATTGCCATAAATTTTTCATGGAAAGGAAAATAGTAATACGTTTTCTCTTCTTTGAATGGGTGTTGTGAGAATTCAGAATGTTTTCAAAGAAAACAGTATAGACTACACAGAACCAAAATCTGGTTGATTCAACCTCATTAGCGAGGGATATTTTTTGAAAGTTTAGAGCAAAACAGGCCTTGGAGATCATTTAGCTCAGGGCCTTCATTTATTGAATGAGTGAAGAGACTCCAAGTAATTTAGTGACTTTTCCCAAGTTCTGTAACTTGTGCTCATGGAGGTGGGATTAAATAGAATTCTGTAGGTTTCAAGACAACCCTCCCCCCAATTTAGGTGTCTTTCTCATCATATGGCTTTTCCGAGAGTTTTCTTGTATATGTGGCCCTCAGGCAATCAGGAAAGTACTTGGGAAAGTACTCAGAAGTAGGAAGCCCCTAGAGACTATGTACTAGTAACTCTACCATCTTACTTCCCAGGTGAGAAAATGCAGAGATCAAGTGTGAGCAGCAGGGATAATTATCCCTGAATTCAGGATTCTTTAGAGCAGAATTTTCTAAAGAACTTCCTGCAAGGTTGAAAATGTTTAACATGGTAGCTATTAAGCACTTGAAATATGGCTAGTGCAACTGAAGAACTGAGCTTCAATTTTAATTTAAATAGGGACAGGTGGCTAGTGGCTACCATATCGGACAGCAGGACTATAGAGAGCTGATCTAGATATATTCCACTCACTGGGCTTGTTATATCTCCACCAGGATTTGGTTATACCAAAACTACCAAAATGTACCAATTGTTATAGCATTGCATTATATATCTATATATATAAAAGCCTAAGTGACCATTATGACCAGTTGACCAGTTGCTATGACACACACTGACCACCAGGGGGAAGACACTCAACTCAGGAGCTGCCCCCAGGTGGTCAGTGCGCTCCCACAGCCAACCTTGTCGTCGGCCAACCTCCCATGGTCCCTCTCCCCAGCTGGCCAGCCCTGATCAGCCCTGATTGGGACTGGGTGAGATGGCCCCAATGGGCCCCAATCACCAGCCAGGCCAAGGGACCTCACCCGTGCATGAATTCATGCACCGGGCCTCTAGTGTTTTATAAACACCAATAGTTCAATATGAGGAAAAAGAGAAAACACATCTACATTTGTGATTTTACAATACTAGATCCAACATAAGTCATCACAAGTAGTCATTTTGCTTCCAATGAATCTACCTTTTCTGTAATCCTGGTAAGGAAGTAAAGCCTGCCTTTTATATTTTAACTGTTCAAATGATTTCTAAAATGAATACTTTACAGATTATTTCTAAGTATAATCTCCAAATAATTTGTAAAGGTCAATTTCTTAGCCCCTTTTTCGTTAACACCTTGCAGAGACATGCTGATCACATCGTTAAGAAAATAGCCATGGGATTTTACTCTCTCCTGCAATGTATTGTCTCAGAAGCTAACTTAGACATCTCAACTTGCTCACCACTTAGCTGCATCCTGTATCCAATTAGTTTCAGTAAATTATTAGAATAAAGGAGCATTGTTGAATCAAGAGCTGCATGCAATATTTAGATTTATAAACTTATACAGTATAAAGGCTTCTTAAGAAGCTTTTATGTTTCCATCGGAAAGACTGGCTCCTTCAAATGATATAATTGATCTTGACAGAGTCAGCTACAGAGAAGTCAGGCAATGGACACTCAGAAAACTAATTCAAAGGCAGTGGCAGGATGCTAGCTCCATGTTAGGGCCTAATGGACTCAAAAGGTCAACGTTTTTTATCGTCACATGCTTTACCAGACAATTTGGCTCCCATATCCCAAGAGAAAAGAAAAGTTTTAACCAGATAAAATTCGCCTATGTAAACGTTTCTCCCCTCTTTGGGTGGCTGAATCTCTTCTTAAAATATCTTTGATGTCTTTGTAGAAGCCAAGAATGATCTACTGATAAAATACTCTCTTTGCCACATTTGTAGTAGGAGAAAGTTAATGCAGATCAAAATTGGAATTTCAAGATTTGTCCTATTTTGTCTAAGCATCTTCACTTGATAATGGCGAAGGTCACAGCTGGAAATCTGAAGGGAAGCTGCAGATGTTGTCTCTAGAGAATTTGTGGTAAAAACTGTCTCAGAAGCAATCTGACCACAGAGATGAGGAGACCGGGGGCTGTGAGCACAGAAAACTACGTATGGACCTTTCTTTGGACACAGATGAAAGAGAATAAAGCAAATTGTAACAAAGTTCTAAAAGTTGAGACACTCTTTGATCTGCTTCATTAATTTAAGGAAAGGGGAGAATCATACATAAATTATTTTAAAAAATCTTTGTTACATTATGTACTTTTTAAAAATCTCAACCAAGATTCCTAATATGAAAAAAACTCTCTCTCTCTCTCTCTCTCTCTCTCTCTCTCTCTCTCTCTCTCTCTCTTTCTGTAGATAAATATCAGTAGATGAATATAGGTATTTGACAATTCAAATGTCAAATCATTGAGTCCATTCTCTAGGTATTCCTGCAGGGAGTATTATTTTCCCCAATCAAGCAATAAAGATATATATTTGAATATTTTACTGACTTGTGAATACAGATCATTACTTCTAACAATCAGGCAGAAAATAGCATCTTGGTTCAATGTGATGCTGCATGATATATAACAACAAGCTGCTTTGAAGGATTATTACTTTTATAGAAATATAACCCTTTCACATTTTGTTTTGTTGACAAATAGACCAAGAAGCTGCCAGAGAAGTGTGGATGGAACACTTTTCTCAGAAGCATATGCCTCACTTTAGCCAAGAAAGAATAAAAAGTGATTAATGTATAAGTGTGTATCATGAAGCCCTTAATCAGAAAGATATACAGATATTTCTTTTCCATAATCATGAGACCTGAGATTTTTCTCAAGGGAAATGTTCCAACATGAGAAAGAAAAATACATAGTTCAAAAAGCCCACATTTTCAATTTACTTCCACATGGTTTAAATTATCTATGTATTTATTAAGGGCACTAAATAGGCAGCTTAATTTAGGCAGAAGGGTCATTCAAGTTGAGAAAAATCATGTTTAATCCCTTAGCTCACTACAGGTTGATTGTGCTTTTTAAATGCATACAGTCTCGGCTAACAAATTCCCCATGCTAAGAAGGTCCCCTGTCTGCTTCTAAATTTGTGGGCTGCCAATAACAATGGAAACTTGTTAAGCTACTGGCTCCAGGCCCAGCCAATCTGGGCATCTTCCAGAATTAGGGATTTGCCAGTTACTTTCTCTTTATGTTGCCAATGTACTTGCTTCCAATTTGGAGGTCATCCTTTCTGTTCCTGGCATACCACATATTTGTTACATTACTATAGGTTAGAAACAAAAGGGCCAAGGCATCAGAACTTCTTTCCTTGCATGATAAGTCTGCCTTGGTTTTTCTCTCAGAATGGGGAATACAGTAGGTCTGAGGGGAACCATGAAGAGGACATGGTTAGATGTAAGGGACTACAAATTGGAACACTTCTGGATATTTGATGATATTACAGAATTATAATTTTTAAGGCACCATAATGAAATAGTTATTTTTTTATAAAGAGTCCTTATGTTTCATAAATACATCAAATATGTTATATCAAATTATATGTCCATAATTTGTTTCCAAATAATATAAAGTGATGAAATAGATGGAGACTATGGATGAGAGAAGATTGGCCATGAATTGATAATTGTTGAAGGATACACTTGGATTCATTAAATTGTTATGTTTATTTTGATATACATAGTTGACATACATAATACAAACAAAACTAAAAAACAACAACAACAAAAACACTAAAGGGAAAAACAGTGCCTGAGAAGAATACAACATCCTCAAATAGCCTCTGGACTATTGGACTGTCAACAAATCATGGGGAAATAGGGTGAGAGTCTAGGAATCCTTTAGAACCTGGCTTTCAACCTTTGTTCAGCATTTATGAAAAGTACTTCGAGTGCTCCATGCTGTGCCCTAAGTGTTATATCAGACTCTAGTGTTTATTTATTGCATCGTACTCTGTTCTGTCAAGCATGCTGGGTGAAATCCATCAGCTGAAAAACTCCCCTCTAGATGGCTAGACCATGGTTGGAGTTTATCAGCCTCTCTCCTTGGGTTTCTGACCTCCATGTCATCCCATGCTCACAGGACTAACATGCCCTGAGTCATTTCTTAATTGCCCTTATACACAGCAAAAATGGATTCTTTGTGTGGATATGGCTCCAAATGCAAACAAGCCGTCTTTAAATTCCATCTATTTTTATTTTCAACCGACCCTGTGTAACCAGACAATGGCAGGAAGCCTTTCTCCCAGTGACCCCACGGCAGCCTTCCTTCCTCCTAGGCCTGTTACTATGGCTTCCGTTCTCATTGCCCTCCATGTGCTGTTAAAGCAGCCCCTTTCAGGACCTCCCTAGACTCTGGCCTGTGTCCTCCCCTGCCTTAGTGGTTATTTCAACTACCACAGCATAGACCCCATTCTTAAGCAAGCCAAGCACTGTCAAACACTTGAGCCACAGCTCCAGACATAGGCCTCTTGGTCTCTTGTACCCAGTTCCGGGGGCATAAGGAATTCTGCTTCCTTAGGGAGGGCAGCTGCTGCGAGCCTCATCTTGGAAATTAAATGTTGGATTCATCTTAAATAGTAGATATTGTGAGCTTCAGATTTTGACATCAGAAGCTCTTAGGAGAAACACAACAGACACCAACTGAACTAAATAATCAAAGTTAAAATCATAAATAATAAAGCATAGCAACATCATTTACCCCAGACATAATGCACTAAGAAGGACATATCACTTCTGGAACATTCTTGAGAAATGCATAACCTCAACCTAATTATAAGAGCCATTAGATAAGCCCAAATTGAAGGACATTCTATAATATAAGTGATCAGTATTATTCAGGTGTCAATATTCTTAGTCCCCCCATGAGGTCTAGGAGACTTGAACAACTAGATGCAAGTGGGATCCTGAATTGGATGCTGGAACAAAATGAGTATATTAGTGGAAAAACTGATAAGATCCAAGTAATGTGTGTAATTTGATTATTATATTAAACCACTGATACTATCTCTTGATAATTGTCCTATGATTATATAAGATATTAATTTTAGGGGAAGTTGACTGAAGAGCACATAATAATTCTCTGTAGTATATGTGTAATTGTTCTGTAAGTCTAAAATTATTTCAAAATAAAAATTTAAATAAATACAACAAACAGACAAACAAAAAAGCTCCTATGACGTACTCTGGGCCTTTGTGTAATATTTTCCTCCCTGGTTTGGCCTGAGGCACCTCTACCTGAATAATAATCCAAGCAGAGGTTCTTGAAATAAAAGGAAGAGAGAAGTATGTTATAAGAATAAATTGTCATTAAACACCAAGAGACTGAAATAGCAGAACAAGTCTGAGCAGATGACATCATACATCTCCGGCACTAGTTTTGTGATTCCTGGCTCAGTGCTCCTATCAGGCACTAACTCAGTCTCAGTGTTAAGTGTAGCCTTGCAACACTAATTAATTCAAATATGTCTGCATATTTCATCCAAAACAAGACTTGAAAAATCACCAGTGGTTCTCAGCTTGAACCTAATTTTGAATGAAGGGAAAGAACTGTTCTGCAAACTCTCTCCATTTTCCTCACAGCACATGATGAGCACTGGGGCTCTTTGCAGAAGTCCCTTATGGTAAAAACAAAACAAAGCGTAGTGCTGATTCCAATAAACTTGCAGTCAACCCTAGCCCAGAAGCAAAATCCCATGCAGAGAATATAACCTCTTGTTCCTCACAAATCTAAAAGAGAAAAAGATTTGTGAGTAGAGCTTTCAGCTGTGCGAATAGACCATTGTTAATCAGGCATCTTGTTAAAAATTCTCTTTAAAATTTGTTTTTTCCACTGAAAACTGATTTTTTTTTCTTGTTTACCTATCAATACCAAAAATTAGAGTTTCAAAACCAGAAAGGCAATGTAGAGAATGAAGGTAGGGGGAGACACACACACACACACACACACACACACACACACACACACACACACACGGGCGGCGGGGAGGAGACTCACTATGAATTCAAACAAACCTGTAGCCAATGACATCAGCACTTAGCTAACACCAGTTTGTCCATACTCCATTAAAATGTCACATTTAGGAGTTTACTAAATCTTTTTGAAAATTCTTTATTGTTGAAAGTATTACATATGTCCCATTTCCCCCCCACCCCATTGTCCTCTCCCAGCCTGCGCCCCCGCCCCCATTGCTTGTGTCCATGGTTATGCTTACGTGCATACAAGTTCTTTGGTTGATCTCTTATCTCCCAGAAGTTTACTAAATCTTGATTTCTTGTCAGGTTAGCCAAGGTTTCACTATCTGAAACTAACATTTCTAATGCTTACATCTCAAAGGCTTAAAGCTGAGCAAAACAGGGATCTTAGAAGAAAGAAGCAATTATACAATGTTCTCTGGATTGCTCACCTTTTAGTTTCTAAGACCTTGGTTGCAAGGTATGGCAGATTGCTAATTGTGTCCTCAAATCTCTTCTCCCAGTTTTAGCTGAGCACCTGGCTATCCAAGAAAACTTCATTTTCTCTCCTCTCTTGCAGCTAGAGGAAACCAATAGGTTGTGATCTAGAATGGCATGTGCCACTTTTGGATCTTGCGTTTGAAACAATTGATATAGGTACTACCAGATTATTTCCTCCTTCCCATGATCTGAAAATTATGAGAATAGGCTAGTCACTTTGAACCCAGAAATGGAAGCCATGTGTTGGGAATGTAGGAGCCACCTCAACAGCCCTGACCATTCTTATCTGAGCAATAAAGTGAGAGACAAATTTCCATCTGATTTAAACTAGAGTATTGCTATAGAAGCTTGCTTCCACCCTAACTAACAATCCCATGGTTTGCGGTCAGAGTCTGGAGTAAAGATCCATACATGATTTCTCAGTAACATAGATTCACTCTTTATCCTTAGCATTGAGAATGGGCAAAGTGTAACTAAGCCAGCTTTCAGAGAAGTTACCACATGAAGTATTCATTTCTAGATGTTCATTCTAAAGAGATACTGAAACAAAAAATATCAACACGGTATTCTTTATGAACCTAAAAATTGAACTCTATTAACCCGAACAACAATAATGGAATGATTAATTAAAATATGGGCTAGTACATACATTTTATCTTATTCCAGAAAAATTTAAGTGTGTATATGCACACACGTGCACTCGCCGTGTGACCCAATGGCTTTATTATATTTGAAGCCAGATAATTTTTTTTAATTTAAAAATAGTTTGACTTTCCTATTTGACTGCAGTCCTAGTCACCATTATTTAATGATGTACATTTGAAATCATGACTCTCTTTGATCATTGTAAATGTCAGTAGGATGGTAGACACAAATAAGAAGATTTAGAATCATAATTCCTAGTTATTTTTTCCACCAAATCCTAACAAAGTATAACTTTTTTCTTTATTAGTTAAGGTATTACATATGTGTTCTTATTCCCCAATTGCCTCCTCCCCATCTCACTCCCGTTCTTGCCCTCACCCCCCTGGTGTCTGTGTCCATTGGTTATGCTTATATGTACACATACAAGTCCTTTGGTTGATCTCTTGCCTTACAGTATAACTTTTTGATTAGATAGTTAACTAAGTATTTTTAATGTATATTTAGTTCCAGGCTTTAACCACCTGATGTTTAGAATAACTCATCTTTTTACCTCCCTATTTCTTCTAGTGACATTTTCTCCAAACTTTTTATTTTGAAAAATTTTAAACCTACTAAGTTGAAAGAATCTACTTACATAAAAACCATGGGTGGTGTTCATCACGACAAGAACAGAACCTTGACCAAGCGAAAGGAAGTCAGGGGCTGTCTTGGCAATGGCTGAGCCCTCCTCCAAGCTGTTTCCCGGAGCTGTTTCCTGTAAGGGCGGAGTTTGAGGCAGGAAACCGCCCTCGGAGCATGGAGGCAAATCTTTCTAAAGTGTGCCATTTGCCAGCATGGCTGAGGTGAACCTGAGTGGGGGCGGCTGAAAGGCTTAGAAAAGACAGACAAGAGAATGAAAGCTGGGTCTCAGTGGGACACTGCTTCTCTGAGAGACAGCGACCATGACCACAGCCATGCCTTTATTTTATAGCAGATGCTACGAGGCAAAGTAAGGGCGTAACCAAGATGTTTACAACATTCTCCTGGGTTTCAATCCTACTCAAAACTACATGCACCTGAACTCTATCAAGCCCACATCATTCAGGCGCATGGGGCCACGTGTTTGGACCATAGGTTCAAGCTTACAACTACAGCTGTTGGCTATAATTGTGCTGGGAGGGCCCTCCAAGCTGGGACTTGCACGTGGCAATGAGAGGACTGTGCCCTCTCATCAGTCCAAGGCTTGAATTTGTCCAAAACACTGTAGCGTCTCCCCACAATAAAGTTTTAATTCTGTTTCTTTGTTACTAATGTTGTGGCCCCACCCCATAACAAAGAAACAATTTCCGGAGGATCAGGCCCAGGAATCAGGATTTTAAAAAGATTCCCAGGTGATTCTAATGTGCAGCCAAGGCTGAGAACCACTGCTATAGATAATATTAAAAATATATCTAAACGAGCAATTCTTTGTCCAAAAAATGAGCATGTTCAAAAATTAAATGAAGAAAATTTGGATATACTTGATGGAGACTTTCACACATATTTGAGTGATGATTCCATTGATTCCACAGATGATGCTGAAAAGGAAAATTTTCCCATTGAATTTCTTATAGTATTACTCCTTCGGGAATGCTGTGTCATAAATTAAAATTGAAAGTGGGTGCAATCATCATGCTATTGAGAAATCTCAATAGCAAATGGGGTCTTTTTAATGGTACCAGATTTATTATCAAAAGATTACGACCTAACATTATTGAAGCTGAAGTATTAACAGGATCTGCAGAGGGTGAGGCTGTTCTGATTCCAAGAATTAATTTGTCCCCATCTGACACTGGCCTCCCATTTAAATTGATTCGACAACAGTTGCCCGTGATGCCAGCATTTGTGATGACTATTGATAAATCACAAGGACAAACTCTAGACAAAGTAGGCATATTCCTACCTGAACCTGTTTTTGCACATGGTCAGTTATATGTTTCTTTCTCTCGAGTTTGAAGAGCATGTGATGTTACAGTTAAAGTTCTAAGTACTTCATCACAAGGGAAATTAGTCAAGCACTCTGAAAGTGTTTTCACTCTTAATGTGGTATGCAGGGAGATATTAGAATAAGTTTAATCACTTTATCAGTCATTGTTTGCATCACTGTTGTTTTTATATCATGTTTTTGTTGTTTTTATATCATGTTTTTGTTTTTTTTATATCATGTTTTTGTCGTTTTTATATCATGCCTCTTGTGTCGTTATATCCTTTTGTTACTGTTTATTTATTAATAAATTTATATATTATTTTCATATACATTTTACTAATTTCCTTTCATCTCTCACACTTCTATTATAGAGAAAGGGCAAAAAGGAATATTAAAATATCTCCACTAATTAATTCCCTTTTTAAAAATAATATATTTTATTGATTTTTTACAGAGAGGAAGGGAGAGGGATAGAGAGTTAGAAACATTGATGAGAGAGAAACATTGATCAGCTGCCTCCTGCACACTCCCCACTGGGGATGTGCCCACAACCAAGGTACATGCCCTTGATCAGAATCGAACCCGGGACCCTTGAGTCCGCAGGCCAATGCTCTATCCACTGAGCCAAACTGGTTAGGGAAATTAATTCCTTTTTAATGTGCATGAATTTCGTGCACCGTGCTACTAGTAGTATAATAAATACCAGCATACTTTTCACCTAATCTCTCTCTCTCTCTCTCTCTCTCTCTCTCTCTCTCTCTCTTCTGAGCCATTTAAAAGTAATTTGCAAGTGTAATTTTTTTTAATTAAATCTTTATTGTTCAGATTATTACATTTGTTCCTCTTTTTTCCCCCCCATAACTCACCTCCTCCCAGTTCCCGCCCCACCCTCCTCCCTCACTCCCCACCCACTGTCCTCATCCATAGGTGCACTATTTTTGTCCAGTCTCTTCCCGCATCTCCCACACCCCTTTCCCCCCCAAGAATAGTCAGTCCATTCCCTGTCTATATCCCTGATTCTATTATAATCACCAGTTCATTCTGTTCATCAGATTATTTATTCACTTGATTCTTAGATTCACTTGTTGATAGATGCATATTTGTTGTTCATAATTTGTATCTTTACCTTTTTCTTACTCTTCCTCTTCTTAAAGGATACCTTTCAGCATTTCATATAATCGTGGTTTGGTGGTGATGGACTCCTTTAGCTTTTCCTTATCTGTGAAGCTCTTTATCTGACCTTCAGTTCTGAATGATAGCTTTGCTGGATAAAGTAATCTTGGTTGTAGGTTCTTGGTATTCATCACTTTGAATATTTCTTGCCACTCCCTTCTGGCCTGCAAAGTTTCTGTTGAGAAATCAGCTGACAGTCGTATGGGTATTCCCTTGTAGGTAACTGAGTTTCTTTCTCTTGCTGCTTTTAAGATTCTCTCTTTGTCTTTTGCTCTTGGCATTTTAATTATGATGTGTCTTGGTGTGGTCCTCTTTGGATTCCTTTTGTTTGGGGTTCTCTGCGCTTCTTGGACCTGTAAGTCCATTTCTTTCACCAGGTGGGGGAAGTTTTCTGTCATTATTTCTTCAAATAGGTTTCCAATATCTTGGTCTCTCTCATCTTCTGGCACCCCTATAATTCTGATGTTGGTACGCTTAAAGCTGTCCCAGAGGCTCCTTACACTATCCTCGGATTTTTGGATTCGTTTTTCATACCGCCCCTCCGGTTGGGTGTTTTTTGCTTCCTCGCATTTCAAATCATTGACTTGATTCTTGCGCTCCTCTGGTCTGCTGTCGGGAGTCTGTATAATATTCGTTATTTCAGTCTGTGTATGCTTAATTTCTAGTTGGTTCTTTATCATAACATCGAGGGTCTCATTAGTTTTCTTGTAGATCTCATTAAGTTTATCGGCGGCTTCTAAACAGTTCTTGAGAGACCTTAAAAGTGTGGTTCTGAACTCTATATCTTCCATTGACAATTTTGTCCTGTTTCTTTGTCTCCGCATTTTGTTATGCTTTCTTGGTGCACCCCCTAGTGGTCTTTGTGCGCAATCTTGTAGTTAAGCCTTGATTGTTGTAGCTAATACCAGGGAGGGTTTGACCTCCAGGCCAAGTGGCTGTGAAAATTAGCTGTGTCTGCAGTGAGAGAACTTCTGTCCTCTAGGGAGGTGCTAATCTAGCCTTTGCCTGAGGCTATCCGGCAAATGCCTTTGTGCAGGGCTTGGGCGGGGCGGGTGGGTCTCACTGGATCAACAGGGCGGGCCGGAGAGAGCAGTTATGGTGGCTCTCAGTCCTGTCCCCAGGGGCTCTGCCTCTCTGAGTCCCAGCGACCGCTGCAAACCTTGGAGAGAAAGCTGCACTCGCTCCGACTGAAGCCAGACAGTCCCGCTTCTCCCGTTTGAGTCAGGGTCCCTAAAGACTCGCCCGTATCTGGAGCTCAGAGTCTGCGACTCCCTCCCGATTGAAAACAACAACCGCGCCCTCCGCCACCAGCCTGCTCCGCACACTCCGCACCTCAGAATTTGACTTCAGCACTGTGCCTCCTCTGAGTGTCCGTATGCGTTTCCCTTTCCTCCTAGTTGTAGGACTTCCACTCAGCCAGCGTTCCTGTGGTTCTGGGTGATGTCCGTTCCGTCTTTTAGTTTCACTTTTGAAGTAGTTGTTCAAGCCAGCAAACTCCGGCGTTAACCTATGCCGCCATCTTGGTTCTCCCAATTTGATTTCCGCAAGTGTAATTTTTAATGAAACAAAAAGTGATTATAACATAAATTGCATAACATGAATGAAAAAAAACAATAGTTAACTATGAAAATACCAACTATGGTCATTTCTGAATGGTAAGACTAACATTTTTTTCTTGTGTTTTCCAAATTCTCCAGAGAGAAACAGCTTGAAAACCCTATACTGTATTGAACCAATAATTCATTTAGAAGTTTGATTAAAATTTACTACTACTATATCTGCTGCAAATATTTTTATTTTGTGAATGTAAACAATATGAAGTGTAGTGCCAGAGGAATGATAAATATTCAGTTACATCCTCAGGATGATAGTATTTTCATACCAACCAAAATGTGATCATCTATATCTTTTTCATTCAGCTGAATAGATATCCTTCCTAGCTTTCACACATGCCTTAATCAGTGCTTTGGAGGGCTGTGACTCATGGTGACACCTCCTGAAATGACTCACCCATAATCCTTACTTGGTTTTCTCTAAGACCAATACCATCAAGGAATCTATGAACGGTTTTGTTCAGGATGAAGCTATTGCCATAAGTTTTTGCCACAATTATTAAAAGTCTTTTTGTATGAAAATCTGTCTATTTAGTGTTTTGCTTTACAGAATTTCTCGAATAAAGCGGTTCTTCAATGCTGGCTGTGTATCAGAAACACCATTTAGAGAAACCAAGATGGCGGCATAGGTTAATGCTGGAGATTGCTGCCTCGAACAACCACTTCAAAAAACAACTAAAAGATGGAACGGACATCATCCAGAACCACAGGAAGGCTGGCTGAGTGGAAATTCTACAACTAGGAGGAAAGAGAATATCATACCCAGACTCAGAGGAGGCGCAGTGCTGAAGTGAAATACTAAAGTGTGGAGCGCACGCGGAGCGGGCTGGAGGCGGAGAGCGCAGTTGTTGTTTTCAATTGGGAGGGAGTTTCAGACTCTGAGCTCCAGAGCCGGGCGAGTATCTAGGGACCCAGACTCAAATGAGAGAAGCGGGACTGTCTGGCTTCGGTCGGAACTCGAAGGCAGCTTTCTCTCTGAGGTTTGCAGCGGTTGCTGGGACTCTGTGAGGCAGAGCTCCTAGGGACAGAACTGAGAGCAGCCATAACTGCTCGCTCCGGCCCGCCCTGTAGATCCCCTGGGACCCGCCCTGCCCAAGCCCTGTGCATAGCCATTTGCCGGATAGCTTCAGGCAAACGCTAGATTAGCACCACCCTAGAGATCCAGCACAGAAGCTCTCCCACTGCAGACACAGCGGACTCTCATAGCCAGTTAGCCTGGAGGTCAAATCACCCCCGGTATTGCCGACAACAATCAAGGATTAACTACAACAAGACTGCGCACAAAGACCACTAGGGGGTGCATCAAGAAAGCATAAAAAATGCGGAGACAAAGAAACAGGACAAAACTGTCAATGGAGGATATTGAGTTCAGAACCACACTTTTAAGGTCTCTTAAGAACTGTCTAGAAGCCGCCGATAAATGTAGTGAGATCCTCAAGAAATCTAATGAGACCCTCGATGTTATGATAAAGAACCAACTAGAAATTAAGCATACACGGACTGAAATAACGAATACTATACAGACTCCCAACAGCAGACCAGAGGAGCGCAAGAATCAAGGCAAAGATTTGAAATGTGAAGAAGCAAAAAACACCCAACCAGAAAAGCAAAATGAAAAAAGAATCCGAAAATACGAAGATAGTGTAAGGAGCCTCTGGGACAGCTTCAAGCGTACCAACATCAGAATTATAGGGGTGCCAGAAGATGAGAGAGACCAAGATATTGAAAACCTATTTGAAGAAATAATGACAGAAAACTTCCCCCACCTGGTGAAAGAAATAGACTTACAGGTCCAGGAAGCACAGAGAACCCCAAACAAAAGGAATCCAAAGAGGACCACACCAAGACACATCATAATTAAAATGCCAAGAGCAAAAGACAAAGAGAGAATCCTAAAAGCAGCAAGAGAAAGAAACTCAGTTACCTACAAGGGAATACCCATACGACTGTCAGCTGATTTCTCAACAGAAACTTTGCAGGCCAGAAGGGAATGGCAAGAAATATTCAAAGTGATGAATACCAAGAACCTACAACCAAGATTACTTTATCCAGCAAAGCTATCATTCAGAACTGAAGGTCAGATAAAGAGCTTCACAGATAAGGAAAAGCTAAAGGAGTCCATCACCACCAAACCAGGATTATATGAAATGCTGAAAGGTATCCTTTAAGAAGAGGAAGAGTAAGAAAAAAGTAAAGATACAAATTATGAACAACAAATATGCATCTATCAACAAGTGAATCTAAGAATCAAGTGAATAAATAATCTGATGAACAGAATGAACTGTTGATTATAATAGAATCAGGGATATAGAAAGGGAATGGACTGACTATTCTTGGGGGGGAAAGGGGTGTGGGAGATGCGGGAAGAGACTGGACAAAAATAGTGCACCTATGGATGAGGACAGTGGGTGGGGAGTGACGGGGGAGGGTGGGGTGGGAACTGGGAGGAGGGGAGATATGGGGGGAAAAAAGAGGAACAAATGTAATAATCTGAACAATAAAGATTTAATAATTAAAAAAAAGGAAAGAAACACCATTTAAAATATTTAGGGCCTCAATGCTCATCCCCGACCTGTTAAGGCATAACATGTTTGCGTGTGTGTATGTCCATGTGCTTGCCTGTGTATACTTATGTGTGTAGATATATGTGTATACATGTCTGTAT
Organism: Myotis daubentonii; assembly: GCF_963259705.1. Taxonomy (NCBI): domain Eukaryota; kingdom Metazoa; phylum Chordata; class Mammalia; order Chiroptera; family Vespertilionidae; genus Myotis; species Myotis daubentonii. Next base: position 131,022,164 of record NC_081841.1, read on the forward strand.
GCATATGTGCATATATCTGTATGTGTATCCATATGCATATGTGTACAGGTGGGGGAGAAACTATGCATCAGCTCCCAATTGATGTTGATGTACACTCAGGTTTGAGGACCACTACCCTAGACCCATGTTTCCATTCCAAAGATAAAAGAAATGAGGCCTCTATAGAATCCACATTGTTTTCTCAGTCCAAGACTGAAAATCAGACATATTTAATAGAGGAGTGAATGAATGAATGAATGAATGAATGCCAATTCTCAGGACCTCAGAACCTTCCTTAATCTCTAATGTTGGCCATGTAGAACTATAAAGTGTTGCTCTAGTTACCTGATTGTTATTGTACATCCATGTTCACTACATAATTAGGTTCAGTCTTGAAAACCATAGAGAACACAACTCTCAGATCATTATAAATAAAGAAGAGGGATATTTTATAAGTAAAGAAGAAGAATGCTTGTAGTCTATATGTTGAGCAAGTGTCATACAATAGATTTTGAATGCCTTATATAGACTATTTGTAAGTTTAATATATCTTAATTAATAAAACTAATTGGTTTTTAAAAACAGCCCCCCAAGAAATCCCAGTGGTTTCAATTCCTGTGTGCCCAATAATCACCTCCAGGGCTTATTTTAAGCTACTGAGTCTGATTTCAAGTCTTTTCTGACATTAGCATCACCAACGACACACACACAGGACTGGCGGCGTGAGGACTGCTCAGACAGCCACCCATCATGCTCCTACGTGTAATTCACAAGTGACGAGAAGCCTGACAGCCATCTGAACACTACCGCAGGACCAAGGACCCAAGAAGAGCACAGGCAAGGCCAAGTGTGTGCATTGTGTGCCTTCAGTTTGCCTTTTAAAGTGTTGGGAGAGTTCTCAACAAGGGTCAGAGCCACAGTTTTTAAGAGACATTAACAGTTTTCAGTTTTTGCTGAATCTGCTTTGTGTCTTAAGTGCTATACCACTCTTACCTCAAAACTGAGGAGACATCATGGAAAAGAATACTCCTGAACCAAAGTTGCTGAGATTGGCACCATGATTTGTAATCCAGAAGGAGAAAGCCAGTTTTTTGTTTTTTTTTCATTCCTATAACCCCACCCAGCCCCACCAGCCCCACATCCCATTCACGGCCTGCTCAACACCCTGTTGTAAGCAGTCTGAACTCTGCCACCTTCTCCACTTTTCTCTCATAACATTAAGCCCCATCTCCCCCAAACACCACAAAACCTAAGGAATTTAATGAACACAGATGACACACAAGGCCATGTGTGACCAACTCAGGTTCTGTAGTCACACAGTCCTGGATTCCAGTTCCCACTGGTCACTTATCACTGCATCGCCTTGAGCAACTTATTTCAACTTCCTAATCCTCATTTTCCTCATGGCTGGTGGTGAGAGCAGTGGTTAGAGAATTGGTCTTCTGACAGAAGGGTCTCGGGTTCAATTCCCAGTCAAGGGCACGTACCTCAGTTGTGGGCTACATGCCTGGCCCCGGTGGGGGCATGTGTTGTAGGCAATCAGTCGATGTGTTTCTCTCACATCGATGTTTCTCTCTGTCCCACTGCTCTTCCCTTATACACTATAACCTTGAGTGAGGATTTAGAAAAAAAAATCAACTTTGAGATTTAAACAATTCAATAAATTCAAGGCATGCAGTGAGGTTCTAGTGAGCTCTCAACGCTAAGCTCTCAGTAAAATGAAGATAATAGTAATAGTTCTAGGAATAGTGGTAAAGATAGATGCCGATACATTGTTTCATCATGTAGTTTATCAAGCTTTCCACAAGAAAAGAACACAGAAAATTATGATTACCTAAAAATGAACTTCAAACCAAGCAGGCTTTTAGATACTTGTATGCCTGACAAACCTCCAGAACAAATTCCTGACTTATTGTAGCACCTTGTTCTCTTTCAAAGTCTTCCATTCCATTGACGTTATTCTGAAGAATGAGGCATCTTTTTCTTTTTAACCTAGTCAATGTAGCCACTCTGAAAGGGGGCAAACACTGCCAATAATCCTGGACACTCTTGCAAGGCCCCATAAGTCTCATTTGTCCTCTGGCTGCATCAGGAGTCACCAATGACGTCAGTCAGAGAGCTGCCACCACTCACAACCCCCAGGCTGCTGAAACTGAAAGGGTCTCCACTTTCTCTTCCTTAGTTGCTGATGGAAAATTTGGAGTCTCTTGTGTTGGGGAGTGTGGGGGAAGGACCCAGCTAAGAAAGGGAGTCAGCGGAGAGAGGAGGCAGCAGTGCCAGCTATTCATGTGTCTGCGACTCACCAGGGACAATGTGGGCATTGTTTAAAATCACATAGAAATTGTCCCACATGGCCCTCAATCTTATTAGCTGCGTAGTCACTTTTCCACATTCATCATTCAAACTGACATGAGTAAATAATACCACATGTGGTAGTGATGACAGTTGTCTCCATAATGTATTCGTCTCAAGGTACTCATGGTTTCTGCTGAAAAAAAAATAAAAGGGTCAGTGAATGACTTAGAAAATTCCACTGTTGGGATAGCTGACTATCTTTAAGAGAAGCAGTATAAAAACTCAAAAATGTATGTTGGGAGAGGCTGAGGGCAGGCAAAAGTGATGAGTTGTGCTCTCAGCATGAAGCCTTATGACTTTGATGAGACAGAAAAAATTAGTAACACTCACTCCCTGTACATTTCACACACACACATGCAGTCCCACTTCCACCTGTCTATCACTTGCATTTTTGCACAAACTCAAACAATCTTTATTGAAATTAGAGATAATTCTTGAGACAAGCATACCCTTTCTTAACATCCTCCCTCTAGGCACATGGTTTGTGCCTAGTGCAGTGGTTCTCAACCTTCCTAATGCCTCGACCCTTTAATACAGTTCCTCATGTTGTGGTGACCCCCAGTTTCATTGTTACAAATTGAACATAATTAAAGCATAGTGATTAATCACAAAAACAATATGTAATTATATATGTGTTTTCCAATGGTCTTAGGTGACCCCTGTGAAAGGATCGTTCGACCCCCAAAGGGGTCTCAACCCACAGGTTGAGAACCGCTGGCCTAGTGTTTTTGCTAGATGCAGGAAACCCCAAGATAAAGCTATAGTCCGGTCCTAACTAGAATATAGTAGGGTCTGGGGAGAGGATACACAACTAAACCAGGACCACAAATTGAAACATGTATGTCAGGTCCAAACCCCAGGTAAACATTATGTATATATAGTTGAAAAAATGTATCCATCTTTTTAGGGAAGACATAACACCTTTTGAAATGAGTAACCTAAAAAGATACATCCTGGTTGGGGAAGTTGGAGGAGAAATGTGGTTGCGGTAGAAGACTGATGGCCATCAAAGACCATGACAATGGTAAGATGCCAATGGTCAGTGAGTCTAGAACTTACCAAAGCAGAAACAGGGGCACCTTTGTAGGGACAAACACATGGATCAGAATAAGATCATCTGACATAAATTTACAAGCTTGATAGATTAAACGCAAAATAATCCTTTCCAGCCTGTCCAGTTTGGATCAGCGGTTAGAGCATCAGCCTGCAGACCAAAGGGACTTGAGTTTGATTCCTGGTCAAGGGCACATACCTCAGTTGCAAGTTTGATCCCTGGCCCTGGTAGGGGTGCATGTGGGAGGCAACCAATCAATGTGCATCTCTCATGTGGATGTTTCTCTCTCTCCTCCACCCCCTAACACTCTCTAAAAATCAATGGAAAAAATATCCTCTGGTGAGGATGAAACTAATATATCCTTTCCAGTTGATTCTTAAGGATTTGGTTGCAGCACAGCTTAGAAAAGTGTTCCCAACTTGACTAACCATCTGTATCACCTGGAAGTGTTTTTATAACCTTTCCCCTGAGCTCAATCAGTATTGCATCAGAGGTCTTGGGAATCTATTTTTTTAAAGCCAGCAAATTTGTCTAGAAGTTGGTTTTCAGAATAATTATACTGGCTCTACTGGGACTACTAGCTAATCTATAAAAGTTGATTGACTGAGCAAGGAGCAAGCTAAAGCCCAGCCAAGCTCCCCCTAATCATGGCCACTACCAGACGTGAAACTTTTGAGGCATGAACAATCTAGTGAGAATTGTTAGTGTTTGCTCGCTCAACAGGTGTGTGTATGTGTGTGTGTGTGTGTGTGTGTGTGTGTGTGTGTGTGTGTGTGAAAGAGAGAGAGAGGGAGAGAGAGAGAGGGAGAGAGAGAGAGAGAGAGAGAGAGAGAGAGAGAGAGAGAGAGAGAGACAGCTGTGATCTGCAGTGTGGACATTCATGCACTGAGTCATACAAGTGAAGGGGACATCACGGGTTTAAAGACTCTCAGAGTTGGATGAGACTTTCTAGTATGTGCCTCCACTCAATGAAAAGTCCCCTCAACAACATGCCTGCAGACCACAACTCAGCTTTGCATATATCTAGAGACAGGAAGCTCACTTCCTCCAGTAGAAACCTGTTCCACTGTGCTATACCTCTCAGGGTTTAAAAAACACACACACACACACACAGGAAAAACTAATGCAACCTTTTGCAACTTCTCCTTTGTTCTTTCTGCCGATAATTTAAAGAATATGCCTAATTTTTCATTCAAATATTTGAAATTTCTCAGATTCCCTACATCTTTTCTCTCAAGTCAAGCTTCTAGATTTTTCTACCACCCCTTTTGTCACAGGTTTTGCAAATCTTCTTAAGGTTTATAGTGGTTTTTTTTTAATCTCTAACTTATGGTTGAGGAAACTGAGGCTCAGAGAACTCAGGCCACTCAAAGAAAGCCATAAAGTTAGAAATCAACAAAGGCAGGGTTTTAATTCTATTATTCGAACTCCAGATTTAATTTCTCATTTTCTAGGATAGGCACTACTCTTTATTTCCACCTCCCACCAAACCAACACACACAGAGCTTCTCTTGGCCATAACGGGCTCATGGTCATAAAGACCATCAAGGCAGGGAAGTGGCCTCTGAGGTGGCAGAGAAATTGAAGTTCCATCCTCCATCCTCAGCGTTGTTGGAACACTGCAGAGAAGGAGCCTGAGGTTCTACCAGTATACTTCCTGTTATCATGATTACAGCAAACACACAGCCTAGATCTCTCTTTCTGCAGAAGAGCCATCGGCCTTTCTTACCAGTGTGCTAAAGAGATCAGACCCCGCTGCTCAGTGCTGGATTCTGGGAGTTCAATAATGAAAGGAAAAAAAAAAGCTGGGTAAGTAAGTCTAATACTGCTTCCCTACCCTAGACTCTGCAGTGAGCATTAGAGTTTGGGGCTTCCCAATAGCAATGTTGCTTGTAAGTGCACAGCCCAAGCTTGCAAGGAGCACAAGGCCACAGCAGAAGGGCTTTGCCTCCGAGCTGGGGCAGGATGGTGACTGGTGGTGACTTGAGGGTGAATGATAAGTGAGCCACAGCCCAGATTCTTGACATTGGCTTTCTGGGAAATTGAGTGGAGAGTCCTGGCTTTCCTCACCCCACTGCACAACATATTTGAATGGGGGGATATGAGAAAGTTCAGACAGAGCAGCCCTGTTTTCTGCATAGCTCATTACATGGGTAACCTGTATCACTCTAGAGGCAGTGACTCCATTTTGCTGTTGTACAGATTACCTTATTCCTCTGTACCAAATCTGCTTTGGGTTTAGAACAGAGGGACCCCACTGTTCAAGAAGAATTGGGTTTCAGAATCACCTGGACAGATGTTTAAAAACATTCACAGCTGGGGGAGAGGTGGGAGAGGGTTTGCATTGTAGATGATTCCCTGTGCCCTCTCTGTGATTGTAGTGTGGAGAGACACACACAGTGTTAGTTGCCAACCTTCCCAGCTGTCTAGTCCTTGCTGATAATGGCTGGTTTAGACAGGACTGTGAGCTAAGTAAAAACTCACATGTTTGCCATTTATGTCAAAGTGTGCAATAAAGCTACCACAACTCTTAGAAAATCTTGTAGTGAGGCCCCATCATACTTGGATGCAAAGAATTGAAGCCTCCTAGCTATCCGATTGCATGCAACCTTCTCTTTCTGCACATTTCTATTATCTGCTCTGGTCAACTTCATCCCCATGCTGGGATTCTCAGATAACATAACAGCAAAACCCTCCCGGAACTGGAGTTCAGAGCAGTTGGGAGCTTGTGACTCCCTCCCGACTCAAAAAGACAGCCTTGTCCTCAGGTACCAGCCCCTTTCCATGCGCGCCCGTACCTTTGCACTCCACCTCTGCAGCTCCTCTGAGTCTCAGTGTGCTTTTCTCTTTTCTTCTAGTTTCAGAATTTACACTCAGCCAGCCTTCCTGTAGTTCTGGATGATGTCCGTTTTGTCTTTTCATTGTATTCCTGAAGTTGTTGTGAGAGGCAGCAATTTCCCGGTGTTTACCTATGCCACTATCTTAGTTTCTCTGTTCTTCTTTTAAGTGCTACTTAATAAGGCAAGAAAATGTCCCACGCAAACATTTTATCAATGTTTTCAATTAAAAGAATGAAAAGCTCCTGTTTATTCAAGATTTCACAATGTGGTCATAATCATAAAATTTTCAAAATCAATGCAAGGACTCCCTATTTTATTCTGAGGGAGAACTGACTTCTGAAGAGGGGCCAGCATATAGCTGAGCATTGATGATGACCCTTTTGAATTGAATCATCTTTTATAACTTTTATAATTATCAGGCATCCTCACAGTGCTTTTATCTAACAATATTTGATTCCCAATTAAGTCCCACAAATACTCTCTAACTCAGAGAACTCAGGCCACTCAAAGAAGGACATGAAGTTAGAAATCAACAAAAGCAGGCTTTTAATTCTACTATTCAAACTCCAGATTTGATTTCTTATTTTCTATGATAGGCACTACTCTTTATCCTCATGTGTCCTAAATTAGGTTGGATTTGTGAAAGAGCAATAGATTTTTTAAAATTGATTTTTAGAGAGAAAGGAAGGGAGAGGGAGAAAGAGAGAGAAAACATTGAAGTGAGGGTGGAACAGCTATTGGTTTCCTCCTGAACACCCTCTACCTGGGATCGAGCTCACAACCCAGGCAAGTGCCCTGACCAGAAAGTAATGGGAAACCTTTCAGTGCACAGGGTGACAACCAACTGAGCCACACCGGCCAGGGCAGCAACAATAGACTTTTAAGAAGGAAATTTATACAACTTGTGTGTGTGCAGTGGGGGAATGAGGTACCTTTGCTTATGTCAGCTGTACCCCCAAACCCCAATTTCCCTGTAACTCCATCCAGCAATGGTGACTCCCTTGTTTCAAAGGGATATAAACTGATTTGACTGAATGATAGATTTAAAATGTGACCTAAACAAACTCCTTTGTAATGGGACCACTGTGCTATCTCTTAGAGTCATCAGATTCTTGAAGCTCTCCTCCCCATCTCCTAAGTCCCTTTTCCAGTTCATGTGACCAGAGCAGAACAGATCCTCCCTTCTCTCCTTCAAAGCAGCCCCTCTTGCCTCCTTGCAGTGGTAGATGTGGGAGAATTTGTTCCAGATCATCTTTGAAGGACTTAAGTTTTACTTTTCCACTTCTGCTCAATCCCAAAACATATCATAATTGCTTTTCTTTTGTCTCTTCTTACAGTCCCTTATGACAAAAGAGGGAGAGAATAACAAATTTGGTTGTGAGTGAAAATGAAAGAGGAAAAGTCTCTCGCCTTTGTCCCTGCCTAATCCTGTAAAATTCCCTCACTACAAATTGCCTGGGTGACTATTTCTTTTTTATCATTCCCAGAGATTTTGAAGTCCCATCGTTTGGGCAAAACCCATATGGAGCTTCAGGAAACCTCCTGCCCCTCTGGTGCTTATAAATGTTGGGTATGTGGGTGACAAGGGGAAAAGGAGGGCGTGAGCCTTCTGCCAATGATATAACTGTGCCCAGGCTCTGCCAGGCAGTTATTGTAAAGGCAGTTTTACTCAAAATGTAGGAGAGTGTTTTTTTAAAAAATAGGCTTAGAAATAACAAAAGGCAGATGTTGGCTTGTTTCATGAGAAATGGAATTAGAAAATGAGATGTTCATCGACTCTGCCAGTGTAATTTGAGACAGAAATACTAAATGTTGGCTTCTAGCCCTCTCGATGCCCACAACACTCCATGGAATTAGGTTAGGAACCATGTAATGAAAATACTGAAGTGTCTGACCCACTTTGGGGAACTGGAGGGAGTACATTAATATTTCCAAAAATTTATTCCAAATAGCAACAACTACACGAATCCTGGGAAACGAGGACTATTTTGAAGATGGTGTCAACTTAACAATTGTTTTTAATGTTGTCTTACAGGTAAGTTACTCTTGTGGGGAGAGTTCCAGGCGTCCCTTTCGTCCTCCTTAGCAATTCTCTCTCTGGGGAGGGTAATGTAGTACAACACACACTGGACGTGGGGTCAGGACCTTGCTCTGCTCCTTGCTTGCCAGCTGTTTATCCTGTAGAGCCATCCTGAGCAAACTCCCAGGCCTCTTGTATCTTTACTTATAGAACCAGAGAACTACAAAATGGGGGAAAAACCACCACCACCACCAACAACAACAACAAAACCCCACCTCATTTTCAGCAACAGCCTGGTTCTCATGTCTTCACTGGCCACTTTATCTGCTTTATTTATTTAGCTAAGATTTTCTTTCTCCTCTATAAGAATAGAGAAAAGAAAACTAAAGTAATGCCCTATTGCTGTTCAATTTTGAGTTGAGTGTTTCACATTAATCACTTGGATTTTTCAGGACATTTTGTTGAAGAACAACTAGAAACTCTCCTGCAGGATTCACTATGGTGTTTTCTACTCAGTGGGATAATTTGAAAAGAAAATACTTTATTAATTTACCAACTTGTACACTTACAGATACATATAGTTTAGCGAATACTACAACTGGAAAACTACATGAATTTGTACAAGATTTTTATCTTTTCTTAATTATCTGGGAGTTGGAGTTAATCTCAGCAAAGGAACAACCTGATTTCCCTTAATATTCTGGAATCTGCTGCATCATATTCAGTTCCTCTAGCAACGGACACTTCCAGGCTTGGCTCCCTCTGTCATGGACTGAATAGTCTTAGGAAACAACGTGCAATTGGCAATAACACTGGGGCAGGTGGGCACTGGTAGCCTTTACTTCATCTTCACCCCAGGGAAAATGGGAAAATTCATGAGACAATTATACTATTTATTTGCTTAAGAACTTCCCTTCTGCCATTCCCTCCATATGGTTTATGTTTTCCTTCTGAATTGGTGCTTTCACAGTACAAAACCGCCTTTGTCGAGAGGCAGTAACAGGTGTGTTGTGAGAGAATGAGCACGTGTGAGAGAATGAGAGAAGGTGTGCATCTGTGTGTGAGAATGCAGAGGGCAAAGTTCTGTGTGTGCAGGTGTCCGTGTAGTCTAAGGCATGAAGACCCAGCATGCTCGGTTAATTCCTCAGGAGAATATATTTATGTAATATTTAAGAACTCTTGGCTGAGAAATCTCTGCACCATCTGTGAACACATCCCTTCCAGAGAGATGTTGCAAAATCGCATTTGATTCCTAAGATAGATGAATCACATGCATTTTAGCAAAGGAGTTCATGGATAAAACTAGCTCCGCAATGCTCACTTTGTCTTGTGTTTCTGCCTAAATAGTGTATTAGACAACGTGTGAGCTCCCAGACAGACAGATTAGACTAGAATTTCAGTCTGGTATTCCTCAGTGTGGGGATGTTGGTTGATTTATTAAATTTCTCCAACTCCCATTGTCCTTACCCATACATGCTGGATAAGATGCCTAACTCCCAGTGTGACTGAGAGAACCATTTGTAGAGTTGCTTTGCTCAGTGCCTGGTGCACAGTAGGTACTCAGCAAATGTTGGTTCCTGCCCCCAAAATGCAATTTTCAGACCTGGTTAAGCAAAAATGGGAAAAATTATTTCCATCTATTGAGGTAAATAATTGACAAGGTTCAAATTGCCTTCTAATTTGCCAACAGAAATTTGGATCTCTTGCCCTTTGGCATGATGAAGTTGCTGAGATGTTGCAGCTGCGTGTGTTGGCTTCAAGCTCATCTTCACCATGGAACACTGGAATGACTGTGCACTCACTGGTTTTAATATACACGAGCACCCCTGCCCTGCTTTCGGCAGGTCCTGACCTCTGAGCTAGCATCACGGGAATGGTTGTGAAGCTGCATTTAGCCCCCAAGTCTATCTGGATTAAACTCTGAGTTTCATCATCCCTACAGAGTAAGCAGCTCCAGCTGACTTTGGTTGAAAAGGAAGGCTTTCTCTCTGCTTTTTATAGACATCACAGTAATGTGGAGAGAGAATGGGCTTAGTACTCAGAGGAAAGTTCAAATCCCACAACTGCCACTATGATACAAAAACAAACAAAGCAAAAATGATTTAACTCCTGAGTCTGTGTTTCTAGTTTTCTAGGTAGTAATACCAGAACAGAGTTGCTATGAGCATTTGTTAGGAAATCACCTCATACCATGCCTGACACAAAGTAAATCATCAATGAATATCAGTGTCCTTCACAAAGCCCTCAAGTGCACATGATAGACAATCATCCTACACACATATTTAAACAATTTGCTATGTGGCTTGTTGGCAGTGATTGGCTAACTCCAAAGGAGAAACCATTCTGTGCTGACAAGTAGGGCAACAAAGACATTGGAGTCTACTCAGGCATTCTCTGATCCATGGTATAGTAATTATCAGCCACCATTTCCTAATTTAGAAGGCAGATCAGCATACCAGACTGGTACATATTTTTATGGGTTGCCATGGTGGACACTGTGGATAGATTTCCCTGAACACAGTCTAGTCCAACTCAGGCATGCTTTCTAGTAATTCAATTTGCAAGGCTTACTAGTACATTTCCCTTATAGTAAGAATTTCATATGTGATGGAGCTTGCAGTAATCAAAAGAACCACATGAAACTTGAGTTTGAAATTAAGTTACATAGTATCCTAGAATTGGATTACCTGGACACAGAGTCTGAGGCAAAGATTGGCATATATCAATTTTTTTAGGAACAACACTCGGCAGGAAAAGAGGGAAGCAGGACTGGCCAGAGTTTGGAAAAGTTGAACTGCAATATAGTTTGCAAGTGAGACCTCAATCAATCCCCACAGGGCGCTGTGCCCTGGGAAGACCATTCAGAGGTGTCTGTAATTGAGGCAGAAGGAACCAGTACATTGCATCTGCATCTATTAGTCATTGGGTGTAAGCTGCCCCTAGAAACAAGGCTTACCTGGGGCAAGGCTAATTTGTGCAGCTAATTTGTGCCAACCCCAGATACACCACACCCATCATACAATAGATTGCTGCTGGGTCACCATATGACTTGGTGGATCTTACAGATAGGCAGCTCCTCAAGATGGCATACTAGGATCTATTCTTCAAATGGAATATGGTTTTCTGCTGTAGGTATCAGTTGCCTGACTTAGTGTGTGTGTTATGATTCCCCCATTGGGATAAACTTGGTATAAACCTCACAAGGCATCTGTTTCTGCCACAGATAGCTCTATCCTAGTGCCCTAGTATTGCTTAAGTGACAAGGCTGCTTGTATAGAAGCCCGGTCCTGCTGCAGAGCCCATATTGCTATCCCCTCCCCACTTCACCTCTACTCATCCTGGGTTCCTTGTTTCCTGATAAATGGACTGAAGAGGTTCCAAGCGTGGAATTTGCTGCACTCCAAACCAAAGAAGCCTATCAGACATTGTGCTTCCTTCTTAGTGGTGGGATTTGCGAGATGCAATAGTTGTCCTTTACTTTAGAAAAGATGCCCTGGGCGTGCCCCAGAGCCTAAGCACTGCACTGATGCAGGATCCTCTGAACTTCATAAGGTATCGCCTATCATCTGGAGCTCATTGACTTACCAAAGCCTGAAAAGTATTTATGTTGGCATTTATCTCTGTCACTATCCCTCAGGTGTGATTTATACAATTAATTATTTATGTGATCTTGGCAGGAAGAGGGAGGCAGTCTCAGAAGCTTCCATTTGCCCTTCCGTGCTGTGACAGCTCTAACCTCAGAAGCCAAGAAACCAGTGTGGAAGGTTGGCCGACTACTAAACATGTTCATTAAAAATGTCCATACATGGGCCATTGAAGAAACCAGTGGGTAGTTTTGTGGTCCCAGTGATTCACTGTGAGCCAGATCTGGGCCAGTATTGCATTTTTCAACTCACTCTCACATCTCACCATCTCACAGAAGGGCCATATCACTTCAGGTCCTAGCCATTAACATCAACTTGGAGTCCATGTCCACTAGTCTTTAAAATGTCTGAGTATTTTCATTTCCCAGCTTATAGATACCCAAGTAAGTAATTGTAGAACCCTTTTAGGTGGGCAGGGGGAATCATTACCTTATACACTTTCCATGGTGCTTTGGGATACTTCTTCCTGGTGGCTTAGCTTCTCCTTCAGTCAGTGGATTCCAGAGCTGAGTATAGGTCAAGTCTAGTCATTGAGCAAGGGGGCCATGTCTATTTCTTGAGGCTGCTGCTCCTAGTCTCCAAACCATCCATTCTTGATTTATTTTGGTTGTACAGATTGAGCAATACCCTATTGGCTGCCCATCTCGCATGCTTCCAGGCATGCCATACTCTATTAATCATCTCCATAACTCTATGTGAGTCAGGCCTCCTGGCTGTCACTCTGACTTCGTTGCTTGTTGCAATAATTGCACCCACTAACTTCTAATGGGAAGAAGATCCCATAGCAACAGAGGCCTCAGCTGATTCTGTGAGATGCTCTGTAGCTAGGACGGATCTTCAGAAGTGTCCCTAACTGAAAAAAAGAAAGCTGGGTCTTTGGTGTGAATGCATATTTTGGGCTAGGTATCTTTCTATGGCCGAGGGAAATTTCTAGTGGTGATCTGCAGCCAACACTCCTGGCATTTGGGGGACCATGCTTCAGGACCATGCCTCAAACCTAAAAGAAGTTTCTGAGTGACACCACAACATTCACTACATGTGGGACAGAGGCAGATCACAAAACATCCGTTTGCCTGTGTGGATCTTGGTGAGGGCAGTATGGTTCTGGAGCCAGGAGATGTAGCAGCCATTTTCTTACTCTTCAGCTTTTGATCATGTCAGAGGTGGCAGCTCCTTTGACTTTCTAGTTCTGGAGTGTTGTTTTGAAATGTATCCTAAAATACATCTGTTTTTGAGTCTGTTTCTTCAGCTCTCACAATGATTACGTGAACTTTTAGCTCCTCTATATAAATCCTTTCCTGCTTAAGATAGTGTACATTCTGTCATTGCAACTAAGAACTTTGAGCAAAGTTGGTATTTGATAGTGGCATCCATTCTGGTTAGATGGTGCTGTGTTGTATTGTTCATTATATAGATTGAATATTACATAAACCTTCATCAATACAGTCAATTTATGGACTAAAGGCAAAGTAGCTCATTGATGCTATATGCCAATCTTCCCAGGACCCACAGCTCTTTCATGATTGTTGATTGACATGGAGTCAGTGCCCACTTTGGGAGAGAATATGCTCATATTAGTTGTCTATTTAGGCTTACAAGGAAGGGACATGGACAGATTACTTTGGGGGAAAAGCCTTTTTTTAAGATTTCATGGAACTGTGCTATAATAAATGATATAGCTCAGTAGCTATAGTCATTCAGGATCTTGGTGCCATATGCAGTCTAAACTTGAGAACTTGCCTTCTCTTTGTACTTGAGTATTTGTTCTTTTCCAAAAGGGGGTTTCATTTGACTGGTATACCTTCATCCAATGGGAACTGTTACTATTGGGCAAAATTTCTTTCCAAACCTTTGCAAAGTCAGTTGGTTACTGGTGTGCTTAGCACATGTATGGTTACTCTTGATTTCCCCGTAGAGTCCTGGTTCAGCCAGTTGGAGACAGAATAAAGAGTCGTCATAGCACTCATAAAGACAACAGAATGCTACTTTGCTTTAAAAGTAGAAACTGTGTTGGGGCAAGTAAGTGGGTTTTTGTACAGAGTTACAGAAGCCAATCCAGTGCTGAATTCTCCCAGAAGGTGACTTGTCAGAGTCTGGACCCCACGTTTCATATCAAGGTGAGCTTCTGCTTCTCTTCCTATCTTCAGAGCCCTTTGTATAAATTCATCTGTTTTCTCAAATGGACTCAGATAAATTTAGTGTAATTTGTTTTGTAGAGAAGCTGATTTATGTAGAGGCATACATTTGAGAGTAGAACCTGCAGAGTCTTGTGTACTTACTGGAGCAGAAGAGAATAAATTGCTTCCATTTTCTCAAATGAAAAGATAATATTTTAAAATATCACATAACTTTTATAACAGTGCTTTTCAAATGTATCTGAGCATAAGTTTGAAAGTTATCTTGGCTTCTTGTTAGATCAGGCCCAGTGAATCAGAATCTGTAGGAGCAAGGCCTTGAAAGCTTTGTGTTTAACAAGTGCCCAAGGTGATTCAGAAAAAGTTTAGGAACTCAAGCTATTTGCTATACCCCTCTCTCTGGCCATTAGTATAAGATAACAAATCTTATAAATGGCCTCCATATGTCTTCACCCATTTCAGTGTCATAGATGGATCCCAGCATGTTTGAACCAATTGGATGTGCAGGAAATAGTTGTCAAACAGGCATGGTTATTCAAACTAACAAAGGGAGTGAACATCAGTGTGGTCTTTTTTTTTTTTTTTTTTTAATCAAGGTGATAAGATAAAGTTAGGTGGACAGACTAAAAAGTAAGTGTGCTAAGCTATGACCACTTTATAAGCAGCTTATGAATAATATATTCAGTGGTACTAATCCATTCCTTTTTCCTTTCATCCTATATTATTAGAAATCTCTCTGGCTTCTTTCCCCCAATGAGAAATAATTCTGTGGAACATGAACTAAATGCTAGGCTGTTTTCTTTGTTGAAAAGACAGAAGTGTAACTTGACACTAATAAATGACTATATTACACAATTACTTGAATATGATTCTTCAGCAAAATGAAATGACTCGAGGCTTTTCAACAAATACCAGCTTTAAGCTCACTAAATAATGGCTTGTGTCAAATTTGTTTATTAGCATGGATAATTTGTTCTCAACTAAACATATTTTACACTTGAAGTAATGTTTTACTAGAACTACATAAAGCAATTGTGCAATTGATAATAAATATGTCACTACTGGCACATAATTAATTCAGATGAAGTTAGTTGAAACCATGGTAGCACTGCCTAGAGAGAATAGCAAAAGAATGCATAAATAACCAGAGCATTCTAGTTATTTGCTTGGGAGCAAGCAAATCACAGATGGTGTAGAAAAGATAATAAGAGAAATAGACATGAACAAAATTGTATGTGTGTGAACATATTTTTTTCAAGCACCTTTGACATACCTGACATCATGCAAGACCCTTTCCTTGGAACTTTTCAGGGAGATATTGGATTCAATTATTGTGGATAAAGGAACTGAGAGTTTGAAAGGTTAAGCAGTTTGTCCTATAATACACCATTAAATTGTGGGGGGCTGTTTCTCTCTTCTCCATGTCCCGCATGGAAAAGGAAACAGACCATTTGCTGAGTGGAGGAGCTGGGGATTAAGAAATTAAAGAAAGACCAAGATGCAGAAATAGATTTTAAGCTGGGGCCAGGTGGGCGCCATCCTCTCTGATGGAGAGGAGGCAAAAAGCGGCCTGAGCCACACAGCAGGTTTATTTTAAAGGCCTAGATTTACATATCTAGTTCCGCCCCTGCCTGATTAACATGTCCACCCTTATTGGGGAAGCATGTTCCCAGGGCGTGGCTCTGCCTGTGCTCTGAGTTCAATTGACAATAATTATAAGAAAATGCCTAGGTGCCTCCCAGGCAGCCCTCTACATCTCCCCCGTTTTTGTTTTTAAGCTACTATAATAAAAGTAAAATTTTAAACAATAGTAGGGCTCTAGAATTAAAACAATTGCAAACAATGCAAATGCAAAAACTATACTACATACATGTTATCATTTTCAAAATTTGAACGTTAAGAACAAAACTGGCTATTAAATAATAACAAAACAATGCCAATGCAAAACAACAATATGAGAAATCAGAACTATAGACATATTAACATTTTTGCTACTAAATGAAAAAAAAGTCTCTTTTGCTACTGGTGTATATTTACTCAGAGTCCTTGGACTTGGCTGTGCAAGACTTTGCAGAAGACTGACAGCTAACAGATGCTAGCACGAGCAGGAACATGGTTGAAGAAGTAGCTTCAACTTCTTACTTTTCCACAATCTGTTGCACTTCAGTCGTTAACTTCTTCAGATGACTCCATATTGGCACAACAGTCCCTTGCATCTTTCAGTTTTCTTCTTCCCCTTTGCTGTCATTGGGGCAGTACTTAGTCCTTTTGAGTGAATGTCTGAGTCCATTGTGGTGACGGATGTAACGCTCTGGCACCCGAATTGGCTGCATTGCTCCTTCTTCCTTGCTCTTGGTCCTGGGCAACCTGCAGCAATGCACAGGTGCTGACTGCTATCATGACAAGGCGTCTTCACCATCTCTATCTTTGAATTGTCTTTCCTGTCTTTGTGGCTGGAGCAATCTGGTCAGTTGGGATCTGTTGTTGCAGGAATCCACATGGTCTCGGAGCTGTTCTTCTGAAAATATACAAATGTATTCTCGACCAAAGGTTAATAAACAAAACCTTACTTGGGGTTTTTTCTTTGAAATGATCTTCTCCTGGCTTTCCCTGACATAATGTGTGTTTTTTTCTGGGTGTCTCGCTAACGAAAAAATTTTAATTTAGTTATAGGAACTATTTTCTTACATGGCATTTTTCCACTATCCCCCCCTTTTTTTTATTTAATTAGGAGGATTTTTGGAAAATATATAATGCAGTCTAGATAACTTTTTGCATGTTAAGCAATTTTACCACGAAATGAAAAGTTTCGTTAATACTTTTTGAATAATTACTTATTTCAAGTTAGCCAAATTTAATTAATTTGAAAATTTAACTATTATTTTACTGTCAAATTCAATATTTTAACAATAATCTTAATTTACACTGTAAATATTAATTGAAAGGATCACTTTACATCCTTGAGGAGGCTTAAGCATTTCTGTTGTTAGGCTAGATTTAAATTTAGGGTCTGTTAACTAAGTCTTCGTTTTTCTGGGTACCATTTTCAGCTGGACCAAGTCTCTTGTTATTTGGTTCCTGATCTGGGCTGGGCATGGGAAGCAAGAAGCAGCCATGGGGACAGGAGAACTTCCTCAGAAGGGGCGAGTGTTCAAGCCCCTGCACCATTGGGGGGGTGAGGATCTGTGCCCCACCTCTGTTGAACCCCAAGTTTTCTCCTATTGGCCCCCGACTGTGCCTGTCTTAGGTCGCCCCACCCTGTGAGGTCTTACCCGTCTTTGACTACCAGCCATCTCTGGGCCAAGTAGGGTGATGTGAGGTTCAGTTTTGTCTCCTTGGTAGCCTATGTCCCTCTGGCCTCCATGCCCAGCAACTGCCTTTGGATCCCCCGGCCTGCTGGCGGGGTCCTGGCATTGATCACAGGGAACCCGGGTTTCTTCTCCAGAGAGGGCCCAACTTACGCCATTGGGCCAGAGACAGATCCATGGTACCAGCTTTTCATGATCTCAGCTTGAACGGAGAGCTCAGATAACAGCTATAGACAATTGGATTGTGAGAAGAGGAAATCCTCTTGGCAAAAAGGTCAAGAGAGGTCAATACAGAATGCTTAAGTGCCTTCCCAGGGGGAATAAATCCCTTCATGTCCTTAAATATTAATTGAATTATTTGTAAGTTTGGGATAAATGCACAATATACTGTTTTAAAGCATCAAAATTATTAATGAAACTTGTAGAATAATACCATGTAAGAATATTCTTTGCGCTAGGTCATGACAATTCAATTTTAAATTGGCTGTCTCAAGTTTGGAATGAGGAACCTCGTTTGCAAAAAAGGGCAATTTACAGAAACAGAGACAGCATGCCATCCAAACTACAGTTTTGGGTAAATACATTATCTAGAGTCCTTGGGTAACCTAGGTTAAACTTAGGCATGTTATCTAAATTACAATTTTGGGTCTCCAGAACACTGAGTTGACACACTAACTGGAGCCCTCTGACCTTGGGATAGTTGTGCTGTCCTTCCCAGGTAAAGGAAAAATGTGCCTTCTAAGACCAATATGAAACTTACAATTTTTACCAGAGTTAATTGTTACCATACTTCACTTTACTGTGCCCCAGGTGGTCTCTGGGCTGTTGATTGTCTGGTTTGTCTTCTTCCTGCTGGATTACACTTGGAGAACTTCAACTTAAAAAAGAAAAATCTTTCTCTTTTACACCAAGTAACCTATAGGATTACTTCTTGGATGTTGACTGATAGTGCCACAAGGCCATGTATTTCAAGTCAAAGTCATTAAACATTTATGGTGACTGTACTTATTTTCAGATTTGGTATTTTAACAGCAAAGCATTAGATTATCCTATAAATATTAGTGGAAGATATTTCAAAATATTAAAATTTCTCCTTTTTATTAAATTTAAAATAATATTTTTAAACAGCATTCCCTTTCGGCTTATTTGCATATACAGAGGGATCATGGGAAGCCTTCAGTAACTTTTTAGAAGAATTTTACTTTACTAGGATTCAATTGCTTACAAAGATTAGTAAATTTAGTAATTTTATGTCTGATACACGAGGTGCAAACGCTGCCCCACCTCCATCCTAATTTAAAATGCAGCAGCATGGTGCTTTCGTTAGTTTAAATAAAGACATTGCTACTAATAAATCAATTTTTTCTTTTATTTGGCAGAAATTTCTTATGCAACCAAGCATATTATATTTTGAAATATTGCACTTGGGAAAAACTGTCAAATACATATCTAATTAAAAAATTTTCAACATTTAAAAGCAGTTCTCAACATAATAGGATCTAGTCTTGACCATGGAATCAATTACTCTTTATTTGTTTATGATATATGTATAACTATGGTTCTACTGAGAATTTAAGATGACTTAAAAATGTCTCTATCTACAAGCCTTTTAAGAAATACGAGCTCTATTGTCGGCCCTTATAAAGCCAACTGCTGAAAACATTGGTCTATCATACCACTGAAATTATATTAAGACCGTGATTGCTAATTTATTAAGTATTAAAAATATTTTCTTAAAAATAGTATTAAATAAATTCACGAGGCAAGCACACTTTCTGCCCCATCCGCATTTCCGTAGTAAAACTCCGCCTTAAAGCTCCACCCCTGAAATTCCATCCTGCCTTAGTGAGCAGACACTCCTTTTGTGATTGACTAAATCAGAGGGCGGGGCCTTTGCTGTTTCAAGATGGCAGCCCCCAGGGGAGCGGCAGGCCATGCGGCCAACATGGTGGCTGCCAAGTCAGGCAGCTCAAAGTGGCGGCTGTCTACACTGTTCTTTGACAGAGCAAACCAAAACCCCTAAAAGATAGATGGCCAACATTATATTGTAGACAAACAGAAATCTCATTAGCTGTTTATATCCTTTACAATTATCTTAAAGAATATCAATCAAATCCAAACTGGTTTTTGTATTTAAAAAATTTTCAGTTAAGATCATAAAATTAATCCTCTTTTTTTAAATCAGACCAATGAGTAACATATTTTGAATTCCTAATCATTTAAGAGAAAACACATTTTATTTTTTCAAAAACAAGTTATACATTAGATATTTAATTTCTCCTGATTCAAATTTGCACTTTAAACTTTCAGAGCTTACAAGTCAAATATTAGCAGTTCTTTGATTAACTACACTTTTATATTTTTAAGAATAAATTTTAAAATCTAATAATTAACTTTAAACCATGTTTTTTCTGCACAGAGAAACTGAGAAGAAAACTTGTATTAAAAAATGACTACTGGCGGAAAGCTGATTTCAAAGGAGCCACCTTTTGGCTGCTTGACCTTTTCTTGGAAGGTCTCTAGCAAAAGGTATAGCCATTGAAATGCAAATTAACATTCCTAAAGATGGCTGCTGGCGGGAATTGGATTACCTACATGCTAGGGGAAGGGCGTGTCTACCCCTCCTTCCATTAAAAAAAGTATGTAGCTTTAAACTTTTTCAATGGCAAGAAAAGAGACTTTTACATTTAAGGATACATTTCAAATAAAATATAAAGCATTTTCAATTAATAGATTAACTTCTATCATCTAGACTTCATACTAGGCATACACAGATCAACATTTCAGTATTATAAATCTCAATACTTTTATATGATTTGAACTTAAAAGTTTTAAGTTTCCAGCCAATAAGCCTGGCATAACTGCTAAATTTCAAAATGGTCACAATTTTCCTGCTGGGGAAGTCAAGAAATTTCCAAAGAGCTACTTTAGATCGCCTTGGGAAACCAGCCTGTATTTCTTTCTCAGGTTCATCTCCGCCATTTTTAAGGCCAAAACAGTCTCGGGTTTTTATTCTGTACACAGCAAAAGGTCAAGATCAGCTCAAAACTATGCACACTCGTTTTTAAACTGGCCTTTTCCCTTTACATGTGCACAGAAATCCCAGATGCATTTATGAATTTGTAAAAGCTTTAAGTCATTAGCTGGAAAAAAAGGATAAAGATGGCGAAGATGAGGTAAAGAAGTGGCTTTCTTGGGGAGTGACGTCCATATTGGATGACCACGTGAGCTTCCCCACCTCGTTGTTTCTTAGGGGAAGATTCAGAAATGGTCTGGCATTTACTCTTTTTACTTTATTTTTCAATTTTTATTTATTTTTTTTTTTAAGGAAAGAAAAGATGTTTTAAGATAAAGAATCATCGGCAGTTGCTGAGAAATTCCTTTAATCCTTTTCTACTTGGTTACAAGTAGTTTACACGTGGAGGCAGAGGAGGTGCAGATGGTATTCTTAGAGACTCGCGCCATTCCACTCCAGACTGTAAGGCCATGGCTGCACCCCACTTAGACATTCTTAAACTCTCCTGTGCTGAATCAAGGCCATCACCGATTAAAATAGGAATTTTCTCTGGACTTTTTGCTGAGTATTGGTCACACAACTGCTTTCTAACCTTTTCCCAGGTTTCATCAACAAAGCTTAAGAAAGAAATCGAGAATTTGACTACAATTAACAGAGCATAGTTTAAAGCATTTTTTGGAGGATTACCCACGTTTTACACCTAGCTATTTCATATCAATTCACAACAATACACTCCCCTTACCTTATTCCTTTGAATCTGTGTGCACACGCTTCTGGGAGTGACCCCCTCGCTTTCTTCTCTTGCCTTCGTACTCAGTCCCTGTTCGGGGGCGCCAAATGTGGGGGGCTGTTTCTCTCTTCTCCATGTCCCGCATGGAAAAGGAAACAGACCATTTGCTGAGTGGAGGAGCTGGGGATTAAGAAATTAAAGAAAGACCAAGATGCAGAAATAGATTTTAAGCTGGGGCCAGGTGGGCGCCATCCTCTCTGATGGAGAGGAGGCAAAAAGCGGCCTGAGCCACACAGCAGGTTTATTTTAAAGGCCTAGATTTACATATCTAGTTCCGCCCCTGCCTGATTAACATGTCCACCCTTATTGGGGAAGCATGTTCCCAGGGCGTGGCTCTGCCTGTGCTCTGAGTTCAATTGACAATAATTATAAGAAAATGCCTAGGTGCCTCCCAGGCAGCCCTCTACATTAAATATTGATGAAATTGAAGTCTGAGTCCAGGTATAGCTGACCTTAGAGCCATGCTTTTCCTACCAATGCTTAATATAGTGTTAACAAGCATGGGTTTTAGGGTCAGATATACCTTGGTTTATGTCCTGGCTCAGCAACTCACCAGATAAGTGATCCCGGTAAAATTACTTAACATCTCTTAGCCTTAATAATAACAGCATGTAGTACATAAGATTTTTGTGAGGATTAAATGGGAAAACACTTGGGGAAAATAGCATAATGCCTGGCGCATATCAAGCACTAGTAAAGTTAGCTAATATTATATCTCCAGGGAAGTCAGCACAAAGTAAATAATTAATCAATAGACTAGGAATTGAGCACCACTTCAAATGATATTTTTCTCTTTACTAGTTCAGGTAGATATGGACTGAGTTTAACCAAGACTGTGGTTAAATACAGACTTCCTATTTCTGAGATAGTTTTACTTTCATGAAATTTTATTATTTTTGAAAAAATATGTTTCATTTTACAACTATTATTTAAGTACTTGTGTCAGACACTTCTTTCAAGGAGCTCACAACCTTATGATTGGGTG
Organism: Myotis daubentonii; assembly: GCF_963259705.1. Lineage (NCBI taxonomy): Eukaryota > Metazoa > Chordata > Mammalia > Chiroptera > Vespertilionidae > Myotis > Myotis daubentonii. Next base: position 131,044,290 of record NC_081841.1, read on the forward strand.
TGGGATTGTGGCAGGAGCACAGAAGAGGAAGAAATGGGAAGCAACTTGAAGGAAAATAGATAAGACTTTAGGGTAACAGAACATCCCAGGGAGCAGTGAACAGCTTCAGGTAAGCTAGGAACCCTGCTTCACAAACTGATGGAAAAGACATAACAGTTCTTTGAAGTAAATGCAGAAGTAACATTTAAAAAAAAGATATAAAGGAAAAGTAGGAGTGGGCCAGGCAGAGAAGTATGGTAGATACAAAGGGCTGAGTCTAACAGAGAACACTGTGGCCTCTGGAATGTCAGATATTGTAAGGCTGGAATGCATGTGGGCTTGGGAGCAAGCAGGTAGAGAAAGGGCTGTGGTCAATCATTAGAAAACATAAGTTTGAAGGAGTCAATTCAGGAAGAATCTTGCATTTGCTTTATGCTCTATGTCAGTGGTTTGTTACTTCAGTTGCCCATTAGAATCACCTATTTTATTTGGAACTACTGTTGCATCCAAAAACAACCATCTACACTGTTTAGGCCCCACTCACTTACTAAAAAATTAAATTAAAAATTAGACAAAATGCCTTTAAAAGCCTGTTTGAGCACCTGAAAACTACCAAGAGAGTGAGAATTTAGAGAGCCATGATCCAGAAAAGGAGGAACTCCAAAAGTCGTGACTTGCCATTTGGGACAACTTTTTTCCTCAAGAGGATTGAACACCCATTTCAAAATCAGTGCCTGAGAGATTGAGAAGTGGAAGAGTTTTCAGTAGCTTAGATATGGGGCCTTGAAAGTTGGAGTTTAGAGCCCACCAAAGTAGATTAGACCTGATATATATATATATATATATATCCCTAGACACTTCATTTTGGACCCTCAAATTTTATACAGTAGGAGTGAGGATTTTCTAGAAATAAACCAGGCCTCATAAGAACAGAAGCCAAGATTTAATCATCTCATTCTGATTGGATTAAGGTGAAAATGTTGTAGTATAGCTGTCTTTCAGAAGTAAAATTAATTTCTTTCTGGCGAAAATTAAGATTATAATATCATCCAGAGACTTATATATCTACAATATTCCAAAGACAATTTCCAACACTCAATCAAAACTAACAAGAAAAAGCAAAGGAGAAATTCACATTGCTTCCGAAATATGAATGGCCACTGCACCATCTTATTCAGGACATCCGTTCAAATGGAACACATCATTTCATATGCTCAAACAAATCATTGAACAAAAGAGGGCAATTAAAGAGATGCCAATTGAGTGTAATTTCAGAGAACTGATCATTTATGACCAGTGGGAAATCAGGCAGTCTATGTGTCTCAATGAAGCTCTTCAGATGCTGTGAGTTGGGAGGTGAGTAGCCACAAGTCCACCCTCAGCCAGATCATCCCAATGATCCACATCCCAAACAGGAAAACTGAGATGCTGTTTGGGGAGACTCTGGTCATTGACCCCAAGCTGAAGTCTTTAAAGGACTTCACCACCAACTGTCTGCCACCCTCCATGACCCCAGGTACATCTTTACTACACTGTTGGACCCTCATTACAAAGCCTCCTTGTTCTCTGAGAAAGAAGTAGAGCAGTATAAGCAGGATTTAATTAGGTAACTAGAAATGCTGGATTCTATCCCAGAGGACACATCTATCTCCAATGGGTGTGATCTAAGGTCTCCATGGAAAGACTCCGGTGGGAAGGAGAACCTGTGGTCACTCATTGCCAAGATAAAAATAATGGCTCGAGAGAAAAGATGAAGGTGTCTGAGGCTATGGGCTCAGGTACCTGGAGGAGGAATTGCTATACACAGTGTTGATCCGTTTATCTACTGAAACCTAAAGAAGGCAGCCTGGCCAGGTCCCTCAACTTTGGCCATCAGTTTTGGGCTGATCCTTTCAGAAAAACTGTTTACCACACCCACTGAGAATGGTAGCTTTGACCAATCCAGGCTCATGATGGGACATTTTGAAAAACTTATCATTTTAAAAGTGAATCTTCCCTTAATATTGTTTCAGTATTGAAACTTACAATGGAGCCACTAGGCTAAAGATATTACTGCTCATTAAGCACTAGCCATTTGTTCCAAGGCTGGTGACTTACTCCAGTTGGAGCCATGGCAGACCTCAGACTAGGCACTCTCAGGTCTATGCTGAATTTCCCTTCTAGGTCTCACCATAATGTCTACATGTGCCTTCCTTCTAGTCCTTCAGTCCAGGTATCTCAGTGTTGTTTTTTAAGAAGTCCACTAAAATAGCCTGTCTCGTCAATTATGAAATATGATGATTAGGTTTTAACCCATAACTGTACAGTTGTTTAAAAGTTGGGAGCTAGTGATTTGTTTTACTAGAATGACAGAGAAGATGTAAACAACTTTATTCTGTAGGTTTTTATTCAATTTTGTAAAAACACACAAATCAGGTACTGTTTTATAGTTTAAAAATGCTTTAATTGCAACAAAACCGTTTTTTTGGCTGTCAAATAAAATCTTTAAATAGGAGGTATAGTTGAAGCCATCCTGATTGAGTGGTTTTTAACTGCAGCTCTAAAGTATGTGAGGAGTGCAGAGAATGTTCTGGAAGATAACTGTTTACTACAACAGAGACATGGCCATTGAAGACAAGACTAAACTTAGATGTATCATGACATGCCAGTTATATGATGATTGATGAGAAGAGCTTTCCCATTTCTTGTTTCTGCGTTCAGGTTTCACGTGGCCAGTGAACTAGGAGATGTCCCGACTGTTGATGATGAGCTCCTTGCTGCCTGTTGTTAGCCAGTTCATAACATGACACATTTACAGCAGTCCTGGTGAGCAAACCTCCATGCTCACCAGGACTTAGTGTCTCTATACTTTGAAGTTATCTTTTGAAATTGATGTAGTGACCCCAAATTTGATCAAATTATGTATAAAATTCTTTTTAGAAGTTTCTTATCAATATGGAAGAAGATTGTTATTTTACAGTTGTAAGAATAGCTTTAGGTGCTTTGAATTTGTTTTGCATAATAGGAAAGGTTCAGCCATCACAGGTATTTAGAATCCCAAGAACATCAGAATGAAGTGTCATTTATCAGGTATTTTTAACATTAATATGTATTTACAATTTTCACATCAAGAAAATGGTTCATTTTCTTATTTCATACCAATTAAATATTCTGGGTGAAGCAAGCCACTCACTTACAAATGACTTTTTAGAAAAGTTGTTACATTAAAATGCCGTACCTATTATTAATTAACTTTGCATTGACTATGTTTTATTGTATTTATAAATGATGACTCAGTTTATGAAATTAAAATTTTAATTGCAATTTTCTTAAAAAACACAAAACAACAACTAACAAGTATAAATGAAATACAAATATTGACAGAAAATCAAGAAAAAAATCAAATATTAGAAACAAAAACAGGACAGTTATTATAAAGTCTATTTCCTAAATTATCAGACATAGACTTTTAATCACTTTAGTTAATATATTTGAGTTAATATATTACTATCTCTATATATAAAAGCCTAAGCAACTGTTACCACCAGACAACTGGCTGGTAGCTCTGACATGCACTGACCACCAGGGGCAGACGCTCAATGCAGCAGCTGCTGCCTGGTGGTCAGTGCGCTCCCACAGCCAACCTCCTGTGGCTGGCCAACCACCTGTGGTCCCTTCCCCCAGCTGGCCTAGCCCAATCGACCCCAATAGGCCCTGATCCAGCCTGTGGTACCCCACCCATGCATGAATTCGTGCACCAGGCACCTAGTCTTGAATAAGAGTGTTGAAAGCAGACATCCCTGTCTTGTTCCTGTTCTTAGGGGAAATAGTTTTAGTTTTTGCCCATTGAGTATGATATTGGTTGTAGGTTTGTCATATATGGCCTTTATTATGTTGAGATATGATCCCTCTATTCCCCCTTTTCTGAGAGTTTTTATCTAAAAAGGGTGTTGGATTTTGCCGAATGATTTATTTCTGTGTCAATTGATATTATCATGTGATTTTTGGCTTCCAGTTTGTTTATGTGATGTATCACATTTTTTGATTTGAGAATATTATGCCAGCCCTGCTTCCCTGGAATAAATCCCACTTGATCATGTTATATGATCTTTTTAATGTATTTCTGGATTTGATTTGCTAATATTTTGTTGAGGATTTTAGCATCTATTTTTCATCATCGTTATTGGCCTATAATTTTCTTCCTTTGTAGTGTCTTCATCTGGATTTGGAATGAAGCTAATGTTAGACTTATAAAAAGAGTTTGGAAATATTCTTTCCTCTTGTATTTTCTGGAGTAAATTGAGGAGGATAGGTCCTAGTTCTTCTTTTGAATGTTTGGTAAAACTCCCTTCTGAAGTCATCTGGACCAGGGCTTTTGTTTTCTGGATGTTTATTATTATTATTATTATTATTATTGCTTCAATTTCATCATTAGTTATCAACCTATTCAGGTTTTATGATTCTTTCTGATTAAGTTTTGGAAAATTTTATTTCTCTAGTAATATGTCCATTTCATACAGGTTGTCCAGCTTGTTGGAATATAGTTGTTCATAGTATTTTTTACAATTCTTCGTATTTCTGTGGAATCAGTAATTACTTCACCATTTTTGTTTCTGATTTTGATTATTTGTGTCCTCTCTCTTTGTATCTTGATGAGTCTGGCTAAAGGTTCATCAATCTTGTTTAATTTTTCAAAGAACCACATCTTGGTTACATTTATCGTTTGGGTTTTTTTTAAATATATTTTTATTGATTAAGATATTACATATGTGTCCTTGTCCCCAAGTTACCCTCTACCCCCCCCCCCCCCGCTCATGCCCCCCCCCCCCCGTTGTCCGTGTCCATTGGTTAGGCCTATATGCCTGCATGTAAGTCCTTTGGTTGATCTTTCCCCCTTGCCCCCACCCTCCCCTACCTTCCCTCCAAGGCCCGACAGTCCAATCAATGCCTCTCCGTCTCTGGATCAGTCCTTGTTCATCAGTTTATGTTGTTCATTATATTCCACAAATGAGTGAGATCATGTGGTATTTATCCGCTCTCCAGTTCCATCCATGCTGTGGCAAATGGTAAGAGTTCCTTTTTCTTCTTCCTCTTCTTAAAGAATACCTTTCAGCATTTCATATAATGCTGGTTTGGTGGTGATGAACTCCATTAGCTTTTTCTTATCCGTGAAGCTCTTTATCTGACCTTCTATTCTGAATGATAGCTTTGCTGGATAAAGTAATCTTGGTTGTAGGTTCTTGCTATTCATCACTTTGAATATTTCTTGCCACTCTCTTCTGGCCTGCATGGTTTCTGTTGAGAAATCAGCAGACAGTCATATGGGTACTCCCTTGTAGGTAACTGACTGTCTTTCTCTTGCTGCTTTTAAGATTCTCTCTTTGTCTTTTGCTCTTGGATTTTAATTATGATGTGTCTTGGTGTGGTCCTCTTTGGATTCCTTTTGTTTGGGGTTCTCTGCACTTCCTGGACTTGTAAGTCTATTTCTTTCACCAGGTGGGGGAAGTTTTCTGTCATTATTTCTTCAAATAGGTTTTCAATATCTTGCCCTCTCTCTTCTTCTGGTACCCCTATAATTCTGATGTTGGTACGCTAGAAGCTGTCCCAGAGGCTCCTTACACTATCTTCATATTTTTGGAATCTCTTTTCTTTTTTCTTTTTCAGTTGGGTATTTTTTGTTTCTTTTTATTTCAAATCTTTGACTTGATTCTTGGGATCCTCTTGTCTGCTGTTGGATCTCTGTAAATTATTCTTTATTTCAGTCAGTGTATGCTTAATTTCTAGTTGGTCCTTTTTCATGTCCTCCATGGTCTCACTATACTTATTGAGGGACTCATTAAATTTATCGGCGGTTTCCATAAAATTCTTGAAAAACCTTATAAACGTGGCCTTGAACTCTATATCCAGTTGTTTGCTTTCCTCCGTTTCTGCCATTTGTGACCTGTTTCTTTGTCTCCGCATTTTGGCTGCTTCCCTGTGTTGATAGAGTGGCTTTGTGTGCTAGGTGTCCTGTAGGGCCCAGTGGCTCAGCCTCCCCAGTTACCTGAGGTGGACACTCTTGGTGCACCCCCTTGTGGGCTTTGTGCACAGTCTTGTTGTAGGTATGCCTTGGTTGTTGTAGGATCACTGGGAGGAATTGACCTCCAGGCCAATTGGCAGTGAGAATCAGCTGTGTCTGCAGTGGGAGAACTTCTGTGCTGGAGACACCCTTCTGGGGCAAGACTTGCTTCAATGGGGCTTTGGTGCTCACTGAGACTGCACCCTGAGTGTGTCCCTTATGGATCTGAGGAGTTGTGATCTGGATGGTCCCCCTCTGACCACTGGGTACAGTGGCTCTTGGATCTAAGGATGTGCTAATTTAGCCTCTGCCTGAGGTTACACAGCAGGAACTACGAAGAGAACTGCAGATTCCCCTTCCTTTTTTTGGAGTTTGGAATTGCCCTGATGATGCTCAGCTGTGTAGCAATGCAAGCCGCTGTGGAGCCTTGGGCCTTCTCTTGGAAGTTCTGGGTCTATCTGGCCTGGCTGTGGTTAGGTAATTACAGGTTGCAAATGGCCGGGGCATTCATATTCAAAAGACTCAGCACACAGCCTGGGCGGGGCGGGGTCTCAAGGAATCAAAGGGCGGAGCAAGCAGCTATGGTGGAGCCTCAGCCCCGCCCTAAGGAGTCGCGAGTCCCAGTGTCCCGGCAATGGCTGCAAGCACCTCTGAGGGAAAGCTGCCCTCAAGCTTGCCCGCTGTCAGACAGACCAGTTACTCCCCGTATGAGTCCTGCGTCCCCAGAAACTTCCCGGAACCGGATTTCAGAGCCGTCGGGAGCTTGTGTCTCCCTCCGGATTCAAAAAGACAGCCGCGTCCTCAGGTGCCAGACCCTTTCCGCACGCGCGAGCCCCCGTACCTCTGCACTCCACCTCCGCAGCTCCTCTGGCTCTCAGTGTGCTTTTCTTTCCTTCTAGTTGTAGAATTTACACTCAGCCAGCTCTCCTGTAGTTCTGGATGATGTCTGGCTTGTGTTTTTGATGCATTTATCAATTGTTGTGGGAAGCAGCAATTTCGTGGTGTTTATCTATGCTGCCATCTTAGTTTCTCCGTTTGGGTTTTTTTGTTTTTTCATTTATTTTTGTCTCTATGTCATTTATTTCCACTTTGAACTTTATTATTTCCTTCCTTCTACTTACTCTGGGCTTTTCTTTTTTTTTTTAATTCTTTAAGTTGTAGGGTTAGATAGTTTATTAGAAGTTTTTCTTGTTTTTTAAGGAAAGCTTATAGTGCTATGAACTTCTCTCTCAGGCAGCTTTCACTTAGATTTTAGGTTGTTGTGTATTCATTTTCATTTGTTTCCAGGAAGTTTTTGATTTCTTTCTTGATCTCTTTGGTAACCCCTTCATTGTTTAGTAACATGCTATTTAGACACCATGTATTTGAATGCTTTGGGGTTTTTTTTTTTGTAATTGATTTCTAATTTCATGCCATTATGATCTGAGAAGATGCTTGATGTGATTTCAATATTCTTGAACTTATAAAGAATTAGTTTGTGTCATAACATGTGGTCTATCTTTGAGAATGTCTCATGTGCACTTGAGAAGAATGTATATTCTGTAGCTTTGGGATGAAATGTTCTGTAAATGTCAATTAATTCCATCTGATATAATGTGTCATTTAGGTTCAATGTTTCCTTGTTGATTTTCTTTGTCTAGAAGACCTCTCCAGCAATGTCAGTGGGGTGGTAAAAAAACTCTACTATGATTATATTGCTGTCTATCTCTCCCTTAAAATTCTCTATATTTTTTTCTATATATATTTTTTAGCTATATATATTTTATATATATATGCTCTTGTATTGGGTGCATATAGGTTTTCCAGAGTTATATCTTCTCATTGTATTAGTCTCTTTAGTATTATGAAGTGGCCTTCATTGTCTCTTGTTTTGGCCTTCATTTTGAAGTCTATTTTGTCAGATACGGTACCCAGATATTTTTTATATCCATTTGCTAGAAAATATTTTCCATCCCGTCACTTTCATTCTGTGTGAGTCTTTTGTTCTGAGGAGAGTGGTAAACAGCATATATATGGGTCATGTTTTCTTATCCATTCAGCTACCCTATATCTTTTGATTGGACCATTTAAGCAATTTACATTTAAGGTTGTTATTGATAGATACTTATTTTTTGCCATTCTTATTCTTTATGCCTGTGTTCTTTGTTTTTCTCTCTATTTCTTCTTCTTACAATAGTCCCTTTAGTATTACTTGCAGTGCCGGTTTGCTCATAATAAACTATTTTAGCCTTTTTTTTTTTTTGTATGTGAAGTTCCTTATTTCACATTTGATTTTGAATGATCGCCGTGTTAGATATAGTAGTCTTGGGTTCAGTCCCCTGGTTTTCATTATTTTGTATGCTTTATGCCATTTCCTTATGGCCTGAAGTGTTTCAATTGAGAAGTCAGCTGACAGGCTAATGGGAGCTTCATTTAGGTTACTTTCTTTCTCTCTTGCATCTTTTAAAATTATTTCTTTGTCTTTTATGTTTGCCATTTTAATTATTATGTGCCTACATGTGGGTATTTTGGGATTCATTTTGATTGTAACTCTCTATGTGTCCTGAACTTGAGTTTCTTTTTCCTTCACCAGGTTCAGAAATTTTCTGCCATTATTTCTTCAAACAGGTTCTTTATTCCTTTCTCAGATTCTTCTTCTTCTGTTCCTCTAAAATCTGAATGCTGTTACTTTTCATGCTGTACTAAAGGTCCCTTAGACTCTCCTCTTGCTTTTTATTTATTTATTAGTGGCCCAGTGCACGAAATTTGTGCCCATTAAAAGGGAATTAATTAGAGAAAATATTTTAATATTGCTATTTTCTCTTTCTCTATAATAGAAGTGTCAGAGATGAAAGAAAATTAGTAAAGTGTATATGAAACTCTTCCTCCTTTCAGAGTCTGGGGCATGCCATGGGACCCAGAGTCAAGTCCCCACTCACCTGCATGCACCTTGAAATTGTGCAAGACCCAGACCCAGCCCACCCCAACCCCATTGGGCGAGATCCAGACCTGGCCGGCCTCACTCCCGTCAAGCTCTGCCAGGTGGGGGGCATGTCCTGAGGTCCCCCATCAAGCCCCACCAGGTGGGGAGCACAGCCTCAGGTCCCCCGCCCCAGCCCGGCGCCACACAGCCTCAGGTCCGTACTGATCACTCATTATGGCTCATTAAGGGAACCCTGCCTCTGCTGTGGGTGCAGCCATCTTGTGTTATGGGAACCTTCCCTCTGCTGTGGGCGCAGCCATCTTGTGGTAGTGTGATGGAGTGAGGGTCAATTTGCATATTACCTCTTTATTATATAGGATTTATTTTTCCATTTGCTTCTCTGAATAAGTGTGTTGTTGTTTTTTCCACCTTTTCTTCTAATTCACTTATTAGGTCCTCACCTTCTTCTAGTCTACTATTGAATCCTTCCAGAATATTCTTTATTTCAGTTTTGTTGTTCCTCATTTCCAATGGATTCTTATTTAATGTATCAACCTCTCTTTTCAAGTTGGTAAAGCTCTTATTAAGTCCCTTATAATTCTCATTAAGTTCCTTATAATTTTCATTAAGTTGCTTGTAGTTCTCACTGAATTGTTTGAGCCCACTATTATCATTACTTTGAATTCTTTATCTGACAACTTGCTTGCCTCTGTTTCATTTAGTTCTTTTGCTGACACTTTCTCATTTTCTTTCATTTGGGGTTTGTTTCTTTTTCTCCCCATTTTTGCTGTCTATGTATTATACAAACTGCTATGTCTCCTAGGCTTTGTGGGATGGTTTTATATAGTAGGTGTTTTGTGGGACCCAGTGGTGTAGTCTCTTAGTTCTCCTTAGCTGGATGCTCAAGGAAACCCCCTTACTTGGGTTAATTGGGATCTCCTGTTGTAGTTGGGTCTTAAATGTTATTGTCCTGTTCATGTAGATAGAGTCTCTTCTCAGGCTGGCTGAGGATGTTACTCACCCTTGACCACATCATGTGAGCTGTGTGGAGGTTCTGAGCAAACAGAACAAAATACAACACAAGAAAACAGGAAACAAAACAAAAATATACACAAAACCTCTACAGCACCAATGAATGTAACTACAAGAGACAGAAAATTAGGAAAGAGAAAAGAGAGCACAAATGATAGAAAAAGAGAAATAAAGAAAAAATACTAAGAGAAAATAAAACAAACAAAAAAACCCAAAATCAACAAAAAAGGGGGTGAAGGCATATGTAGATGCAGAGCTCAAATAAAAAAAATAATATAGAATTAGGGAAATAAGGGAAGAAAAATGGTTTAAAATAAATCCCTGATTCCCTATGAATTCATACTAAGAATTCATAAAAATGGTTTAAAATAAAGGAGAACAAAAAGAAAAGAAAAGACAAGAAAAGAAGAGAAAAGAAAAGAAAAGAAAAGAAAAGAAAAGAAAAGAAAAGAAGAAAAACATTTGAAAGGAAATTAGAGGAGAAAATAGATGGAACTAAAATAAGAAAAGGAAAAAAGATGAGAAAGCAGGAGAAGACAGGGAAGATGGCGACCGGCAGGAAGGCAGGGAGGGAGAGAGTGTGAGAGTGCGAGGGAATGATAGAGGAGTGTGTGGACATGTGTGGTGTGTGTGTGTATGAGCTAGCGAGAGTTAGATTCTACAGATCCTCTAAGGGGCTGCTAAACCGGGCAGTCTTAGACAGTGGAGCCCCGCTCCCAGCACAGACACTCCTGGTCATCCAGCACGGGAACAGAGATTAGGCCATCTTGAGAAACAGAGCTGCTTGAGACTAGGATTCTGGCTTCAGCATCACCCAGTCTGGTCTCAGACGCAAACCAGGACCCTGCAACCACTGGGGACAGAGACCTGCGACCACAGCTACAGAGCCACAGACACCAAGAGTCCAGAAATTCCCGTGGCAGATCCGTGAGTTACAGAGCCCATCCCCCACCCCGCAGACTCATGGGCAGCGCCATAGTAACTGATAGACCCACCCCTTGCCCGGGCCTCAGTGCTGCTACAGAGACCTTAGCCTGGAAGTGCGTGAACACCAGGAACCCTTGAAGCTCAGGCTAAGGGAGCCTTGGCCTGAAATGTGCGAACACTGGGAACTTGTCCCTGGCAGCACAGGCTAAGGGAGCTTTGGCCTGAAGTGCGCGAACACTGGGAACTTGTCCAGCACAGCACAGGCTAGGGGAACCTTGGCATGGGAGCTAACGAGCAAACACTGGAAACTTGTTCCTAGCAGCATGGGCCCCAGGACCCCGATTCTCCAGGCAGGAGGCAACACCAAGCACCAGTGACTTGACTGTGTTTCTGATCACCTGCGCCTGGGATCCCTGAGTCCCTGTGAATTCATACTAAGAGCCAGTGACTCCAATTCTTGGTACATGTGCACACAGGGGCCCTGATTCTCAATGCAAGTCTCCATGAAGCAACAGAGACTCTGATACTGGATTCTTGGCGAACCCTGACTCCTGGCACACGCTAGGGGGCTCTGATTTTCAACACACTCCAGGGGGTCTCTGTTTCAGAATGGTGCAGGTGGGGTCCTGGATTCTAAGTGTGCACACGAGGCCACATTGAGCGCTAGTAACACTGACTCTGAGCGAGCCTGGTTCCCACCAACCCACCACAACCACACATCTTAGTGTCAGAGCTCTTCAGTGACACTAGGGTGGTGCGAAGCTCCCACTGCACACAGCCCAGGCCCACTCAACTCGACGTTTGAACCATCTGGGGATAATCAGAATGGAGAGATGACACAACCCCCAGAGGAAAGACAATGAGGAGTTGCCAAGAAATGAAATTGAAGCATGCAAAATGACAGAAAAAGAATTCAGAATAATGGTTGTACAATTCATTCACCGGATGGATGAGAAAATCAACAACCTATGCAAGAATCAGGAAGAAATGAAAAGTGATATAGCTACAATCAAAGACACCATGGAAGGTTTCAACAGTAGAATAAAAGAAGCAGAGGACCGAATCAATGAGTTAGAAGATAAGGTAGAGAAGCAAGCTCAATCTGAACAGCAACTGGAGAAAAAAATTAAAAAACAGGAGGAAGGCCTAAGGGAGCTTTGGGACAACATGAAACAAGGTAACATACACATAATAGGGCTGCCAGAAGGACAAGAAGAGCAGCAAGGATTAGAAAATCTATTTGAAGAAATAATGACAAAAAACTTCCCAAATATGGGGAAGAAAAAAGTTACACAAGTACAGAGAGTCCCAAGCAAGATGAACCCCAAAAGACCCACACCAAGACACGTCATAATAATGATGGCAAATGTACACGACAAAGAGAGAATCTTAAAGACTGCAAGAGAGAGACAAAGAGTTACCTACAAAGGATCCCCCATCAGATTATCAAACGATTTCTCAAAAGAAATATATCAAGCTAGAAGGGAATGGAAGGAGGTATACAAAGTGTTGCAAAGCAAACGACTGGATCCAAGAATACTCTATCCAGCAACACTATCTATCAAAATTGAAGGGGAAATCAGGAGCTTTGCAGACAAAAAAAAGGCTAAGGGAGTTTATCACTACCAGGCCAGCAAAGCAAGAAATGCTAAAGGGAATGCTGTGAAAAGAAGAAATATAAAGGTAAGAAAGAACACAGGCACAAAAATACAAATGACTACAAGCAAGTACCTTTCAATAATAACTTTAAATGTAAACTGACTAAATGCTCCAATCAAAAGACAACGAGTGGATGAATGGATAAAAAGACATGACCCATATATATGCTGTCTACAAGAGACCCAACTCAGAACAAGGGACTTGAACAGTCTGAAAGTGAAGGGATGGAAAAATATCTTTCAGGCAAATGGAAGTGAAAAAAAAGCTGGGGTAGCAATACTTATATCAGACAAAATAGACCTCAAAGTGAAGGCCATAACAAGAGATAAGGAAGGCCACTTCATAATACTAAAAGGATCGATACAACAAGAGAATATAACCCTTATAAACATATATGCACTCAATGTAGGAACACCCAAATACATAAAAAACCTCTTGGAAAATAACAAGAGAGAGATCAACAACAACACAATCATAGTAGGAGACTTAAACACATCACTGACATCACTGGATAAATCCTCTAGAAAAAAAATCAGCAAAGAAACAGCAATCCTAAATGACTCACAAGATCAGATGGACTTAATTGACATCTTCAGAACATTTCACCCAAAGCCACAGAATATAGGCTCTTCTCAAGTGCACATGGGACATTTACAAAAATAGACCACATATTGGGTAACATGCAAAGTCTCCCCAAATTCAAGAAGATTGAAATCAGACCAAGCATCTTCTCAGACCACAATGGCATAATATTAGAAATAAACTACAATGAAAACAATCCAAAAAACTCAAACACTTGGAAGCTGAATAGCATGTTACTAAATAATGATTAGGTTACCAGTGAGATCAAAGAAGAAATTAAAAACACCCTGGAAACTAATGAAAATACCAGCACAACAATCCAAAATCTATGGGACACAATGAAAGCAGTCGTGAGAGGGAAGTTTAGAGCACTATAGGCCTACCTCAAAAAACAAGGAAAAATGATAGTAAATCATTTAACTCTACAACTCAAAAAATTAGAAAGAGAGCAACAAGAAAAGCACAGTGTGAGCAAAAGGAAGGAGATAATAAAGATCAGAGCAGAAATAAATGACATAGAGACCAAAAAAACAATACAAAAGATCAATGAAAGCAAGAGTTGGTTCTTTGAAAGGATAAACAAGATTGATGAGCCTCTAGCCAGGCTCACCAAGAAGCAAAGAGAGAGGACTCAAATAAACAAAATCAGAAATGATAGAGGCGAAATAACAGACACCTCAAAATTCAAAGAATTGTTAAAAAATACTATGAACAACTCTACTCTGACAAACTAGACAACCTGGAGGAAATGGACATATTCCTAGAAAAATACAATCTTCCAAAACTCAATCTGGAAGATTCTAAAAATCTCAATAGGCCAATAACTATGGAAGAAATTGAAGCAGTCATCAAAAAGCTCCCAGCAAACAAAAGCCAGGGCCAGACGGCTTCACAGGGGAGTTTTACCAAACATTCAAGGAAGAACTAAAGCCTATCCTCCTCAGACTATTCCAAAAAAATTCAAGAGGAAGGAACACTTCCAAGCTCATTCTATGAAGCCAGCATCACCCTAATACCAAAATCAGATAGAGACAACACAATGAAAGAGAATTATAGGCCAATATGAACATAGATGCCAAAATACTCAACAAAATTCTAGCAAATCAGATCCAGCAATACATCAGAAAGGTCATACACCATGACTAGGATTTATCCCAGGGATGCTAGGATGGTACAATATCCGCAAATCAATAAACGTGATACATCACATAAACAAATTGAGAGATAAAAATCACATAGTCATATCAATTGATGCAGAAAAAACATTTGACAAAATCCAACACCCCTTCTTGATAAAAACTCTCAGCAAGGTAGGAATAGAAGGATCATACCTCAACATAATAAAAGCCATATATGACAAACCCACAACTAACATCATAATCAATGGGCAAAAACTAAAACCATTTCCTCTAAGAACAGGAACAAGACAGGGATGCCCCTCTCACCACTCCTGTTCAACACAGTACTGGAAGTATTAGCCATTGCAATTAGACAACAAGAAGAAATAAAAGGCATCCAAATTGGAAAAGAAGAAGTAAAACTGTCCTTAGTTGCAGATGACATGATACTGTACATAGAAAACCCCAAAGACTCCATTCAAAAATTATTAGACTTAATAAATGAATTCGGCAATGTAGCAGGATACAAAATGAATGCCAAGAAATCTAAGGCATTTCTTTACACCAATAGTGAACTTACAGAAAGGGAGACTAAGAAAGCAATCCCATTTACCATTGCACCAAAAAAATTAAGATACATAGGAATAAACTTAATTAAGGAGGTAAAAGACTTATATATGAAAAACTACAGGACACTGAAAAAAGAGATAGAGGAAGACATAAACAGATGGAAGACCATACCGTATTCATGGATTGGTAGAATCAACATCATCAAAATGTCCATACTACCCAAAGCAATCTATAGATTCAATGCAATCCCCATTAAAATACCAACAGCATATTTCACAGAGCCAGAACGAACATTTCAAAAATTCATCTAGAATAAAAAGAGACCTCGAATATCTGCAGCAATCCTGTGAAAGAAGAACAAAGTAGGTGGGATCTCAATACCAGATATCAAGTTGTATTACAAAACCACTGTTCTTAAAACAGCTTGGTACTGGCACAAGAACAGACATATAGATCAATGGAATAGAATAGAGAACCCAGAAATTGATCCAAACCACTACGCCCAATTAATATTCAACAAAGGAGGCAAGAGCATACAATGGAGTCAAGACAGTCTCTTCAATAAATGGTGTTGGGAAAATTGGACAGATACATGCAAAAAGATGAAACTAGACCACCAACTCACACCATACACAAAAATAAACTCAAAATGGATAAAGGACTTAAATGTAAGACGGGAAATCATAAAAATACTAGAGGAATCCACAGGCAACAAAATCGCAAACATATCCCGAAGGAATTTCTTCACTGATACTGCACCTAGGGCAATGGAAACTAAAGAGAAAATAAACAAATGGGACTACATCAAAATAAAAAGCTTTTGCACAGCAAAGGAAACCATCAACAAAACAACAAGAAAGCCCACTGCATGGGAGAACATATTTGCCAATGATATCACCGATAAGGGTTTAATATCCAACATTTACAGGGAACTCATGCAACTTAACAAAAGGAAGATAAACAACCCAATCAAAAAATGGGCAACGGACCTAAATAGACACTTTCGAAAGAGGACATAAGGAAGGCCGAAAGACATATGAAAACATGCTCAAAGTCACTAATTATACAAGAGATGCAAATCAAAACGACAATGTGGTATCATCTCACACCTGCCAGAATGGCTATCATCAACAAATCAACAAAGAACAAGTGTTGGAGAGGATGTGGAGAAAAAGGAACCCTTCTGCACTGCTGGTGGGAATGCAGACTGGTGCAGCCACTGTGGAGAACAGTATGGAGCTTCCTCAAAAAACTAAAAATGGAATTCCAATTTGACCCAGTGATTCCACTTCTAGGAATATATCCCAAGCAGCCAGAAACACCAATCACAAAGGATATATGCACCCCTATGTTCCTGGCAGCACAATTCACCATAGCTAAGATTTGGAAACAGCCTAAGTGCCCATCAGCAGATGAGTGGATTAAAAAACAGTGGTACATCTACACAATGGAATACTACGCTGTGGTAAAAAAGAAGGAATTATTGCCATTTGCAACAGCATGGAATAAGCCAGTGAAATAAGCCAGTCAGAGAAAGATAAATACCACATGATCTCACTCATTTGTGGAATATAGAGAACAACATAGACTGATGAACAGGGACAGATCCAAAGACAGAGAAACAGCGATCAGACTATCAATCCCCAGAGGGAAAGTAGGGGAGGGAGGGGGTAAAGGGGAGAGGTCAACCAAAGGACTTGTATGCATGTATATAAGCCAAACCAATGGACATGGACAACAGGGGGATGAGAGCATGAGTGGGGGTGGGGGGCGGGGAGGTTGGAGGTTAATTGGAAATGAGGACACATTTGTAATACCTTAACCAATAAAGAAATCAAAAAAACAAACAACAACAACAAAAAAAAAACCCAAAAAAAAAACAAAACAAAAAAAAGAAAGCAGGAAAAAAAGTAAAGAGAGAAAGAAAAGAGAAAAAATAGAGTATTGAAAAACAGTAAAAAATTTGAGTAGGAAAAGGGAAGAGGAAAATTATATATGGGAATGAAACAACAGAGACTAGAATAATAACAAATCAATAAAGCAGATAGGTAAAAAAGATAAATTTAAAAAGAAAGAATACTAGATGCCCAGTGCACAAAATTTGTGCATGAGTGGGGTCCCTAAGCCTGGCCTGTGATCAGGGTTAATCAGGGTTCCCCACTTCCCCCCTCGTCCTTCCCTCACCACCGCTGCAGTGAGTTGGCAGCAGGCCAATTGGGGCCTGCAGGCCAAGGGGAGAGACGGGGAATGGGAGGGTGGCCACTGGCCCAGAGGAAGGAGCTGGCCCTTGGCCTTCCTGGGAAAGGGGCTGCATCTGCTGCCACCCACTCCTGGTTCCCCATCCCAGCCTGGGGGCCAGCCCTGATCAGGTGATTAGGGCCTGCTGCCCACGGGGTGGGGGGACTGCGGGAGCTTGGCTGGCTGCGGGGAGAGACCACGTGAGGTTGGCCAGCAGGCTCAAAACGGGCGATTGGGCAATCGTGGCCTGCTGGCTGGGGGGAAAGACCATGGGAGGTTGGCTGTGGGAGTACACTGACCACCAGGGGGCAGTTCCTGCATTGAGTGTCTTCCCCCTGGTGGTCAGTGCGCATCATAATGACCAGTCATTTTGATCGTTCTGGTTGCTTAGGCTTTTATATATATAGACTAGAGGCCTGGTGCAAAAAATTTGTGCATGGGGGAGGGGTGTCCCTCAGCCCAGCCTGCACCCTCTCTAATCTAGGACATCCCCCTCACAATCCAGGACTGCTGGCTCCCAACTGCTCGCCTGCCTGCCAGCCTGATCACCCCTAACCACTCCCCTGCCAGCATGATCGACGCCTAACTGCTCCCCTGCTGACCTGATTGCCCCTAACTGACCTTCCCTGCTGGCCCAGTCACCCCTAATTGCCCTCCCTTGCCAGCCTGGTCTCCCCTAACTACCCTCCCCTGCAGGCCTGGTCCCCTCAACTGCCCTCCCCTGCAGGCCTGGGTTTCCCCCAACTGTCCTTTCCTGAAGGCCTGGGTTTCCCTCAACTGCCCTCCCCTGCAGGCCTGATCGCCCACAACTTCCCTCCCCTGCTGGCCATCTTTGACCACATAGGGGCAGCCATCTTGTATGTTGAAGTGATGGTCAATTTGCATATTACCTCTTTATTATTTAGGATAGTATTTATTACATATGACATATAACCTTCAAAATAAGCAACTATTTATGTTACACATAGGCTTCCGGTTAACAGTAGGTTATTAGTAGTTAAATTTTGGGGGAGTCAAACATTATACACAAATTTTCAACTGGGCAATGGGTCTGTGCCCCTAAACTCTTCATTGTTTAAGGGTCAACTGTACATTTTTGGGAAAAAAATTATTTTCTGTTACCTGAACTGTGTTATTGAGACCTCATCCTGATTTTATGAGAAAAAAACATGGTCACCCCACCTGTGGTCACATGTATGCTGGAGCACCATAGACCCAATACCATGCCCAGAATTCTGGCTTTTGTGTGTCTTACTATTTAACAATTAGAAATGTAGGGTCATCTACTAGCATTTCAGCCAGCAATATGATATAAGAAGTTGAACAGCTCTCTATCTTGTGGAGACCTATTTTCCTTAGACAATTTAGAATGGAGTTGAGAAAAAATGGGATAAACCCATTGCTTCTTATTTTGTTTCTTCATTTATTTGAGGGAAATAATGATAGTGCCTTCCTGCTCCACAAATAAAATGAAACATGTTCTCTGTATCTATAATTCTGTTTCTATTGTTAGTTTATTTTGTTCAGTACAGAGAACAGGCTGACAACTGTCTGAGGAGCGAGGATGGGGGGCTGGTTGAAAAAGGTGAAAGGATTTAAAAATAAAAGAGAGAACACTCTTTTTAAAATCCATGCATTATCTGTGAAGAGGCATACTGTTACCTGTGGGGGATATATTTCAAGATCCCAATGAATGCCTAAAACCACAGATAGTACTGAACCCTACATGTACTATGTTTCTCCAATATATAGGTATCTATGATAAAGTTTAATTTTAAATTAGGCACAGTAAGTGATTAACAACAGTAAGAAAATAGAACAGTTATAATATACTGTACTTAAAAAAAATGAAACATATAATACACTGTGTGGAAGTAACCTGAAGCAACGAAATCGGGAACATCTGGGCATAACACAGTGCAGTCGTATATATCCTTGTTGAAAGACAAATCAGATCAGCTCACAGGGAAGGCAGCGGCAATGCACAAACTTCTGAAACTCTGAACTTGCCAGCTGGAGACAGGGATTGTGCTGGGAGAACTTAGGAGTCACTGGAGTGTATTTAATTCTCCAAGTGAGCAGCAAAACTGTGCTAATGAGGTCTTTAACACCTGCACTCCAACAGCAGCGAGGCTAACCAGAACCAGGTGGGGCAGCCAACAGCTTGGAGGTGGCGAAGGGAGCTCAGAAACAGAAGGATCAATCATTATTCCTGGTTGGTAGGATGCAGATATTGTCTTCCTTTTTATGCTTTTCTCTAGTTTCCAAATATAAATAGGCATTTATACTTCAAATCAGAAAAAAAAATATGCTGAAAATAAAATGTTCTTTTCAATTTATGTTTTCTAGTTATTCATTCCCTGGTCACTTGCTTTTGTCTGTGAGTATACAATGGTTCAGGCACTGAGAACAGCTCTGATTCTGCCAATTGTCACTTCCAGAAAGTCTTCCCAGAGACAGCAGCAGGTGGCTAGGGCAGGAGAGCTGGGACGAGGGATATTCCAGGATATCCCTCCTTGGCATGCCTTATCTTGTTTTTCATTTTTTTCTTTCTTCTGAGAACTAAGCTTCTATGTCCCTTCTCCCCTCATTTACCCCCTATTATTTGCCTTTCTTCTCCAGAGCAAATAATAACTAGACAAGTGAAGCATATCAACTTAATAAAAAGCTAAAAACTAGAAAAGATAAGACTTCAGGTACACTGGATAGAGAAAAGGTGACCACAGCAAATGTGAATCTTCTCACCTTGGATCTAAATCTTGGATTCTGTACAGTGAGGTGTCCTAGAGAGAGGGGGGGAGAGGAACTGTGTGTGCCCCTGCTGGGCAGACTTGGCGGCTAATGACCCACCCGGGCACAGGAGAGCAGCAGAGGGTGCCCTTTTGCAGATCTTGTTCCCTGAAAATGTGCTCTGATAAATTTCAAACTCTGACCAATCAGATTAATGGCTCCTTGTGCAATGGAAAACATTCAGGAGGCCCCCAAGTGGGCAGAGTGTGAGAGCCCCTTTGTGGGCTGGGGCAGGGAGGGGCTGGGAGTGAAGGACGCAAGGAAGTGATTTTCCTTCCTCCTTATCTCCTCTTCCCAACATAGACTGGAACTCACTGCAGCCCAATTGGTTAAAAATGTTTTCCTGAACCAAATCCTAATTTTAACAAAAATATAAATGTCACAAGTTGTAACTCCCCACAATTGTTTCAGCTCTAAATCCAGCTTCTATACAAACCTGTTATAAACTGTTTTCATCTACCATTTTTCAAAACTAGAAAAGTTATTGCATGATATGATAGCATTTGGTAAGAGCTATGCATTATGAGCAAGACTAAAGCTTGCAATTAAAATGCTCACTATTTGCTTTTTCTAAATTGAGTGTAAAATGTTACAATTCTTTGAAATTTTAAGCAAGACTCCAGATGTCATGGCAAACTAATAGCCCAAGATTACGTTTCCATTGGCAATTAATGTTAGCTTTTAAATCAATATTTGTTACTTATATTTCATATTACATTTACATTTATTAAGTAAACAAATATTTATGTTTATTACACAATGTTTTTTGAATTCTCACAAGAATGCTGATTGATTATAAAGCACTGTTTGGGCAAATATTTCTTGTAGTGAGAATATTTAGATACATGTTTTCACAGTCTGAGTTTGCACATTGTGTTTGCTAAAAAAGAAGAGTCCCACACACTCGAACTTAACAAAGGTGGTTTTCACCTTCAGTTTAATTGGATTGATGAATTTACAAGAAATACCGATTACTTGGAATGGGAGGGTAAATATTTTTCTGGTTATTCTTGGGAATGGTCCATGAAAATGTTTTTTTTGAAATTGATTGGAAAACAAATTTATACAAAAATAGATGTTGTTTTTTTAACTGAAAGAACAAGGAAACTTCTTTTTTAAATTTTTTTAAAATTTATTTCAGAGAGAAAGAGAGAGGGAGAGAGAGGTAGAAACAGTAATGATGAGAGAAAATTATTGATAGGCTGCCTGCTGCACACCCCACACTGGGGACTGAGCGCACAACCTGGGCACATGCCCTGACCATGACCTCCTGGTTCATAGGTAAATGCTAAACCACTGAGCCATGCCAGCTGGGCAGGGAAACTTCTTAATACCTAATGTTCAAAAAGCATAAGCAAGCAAACAATGTCCACTGAATGAATTCATTTCACTGTTGAGATGGGCATCAAGGCGATTATATTGAGATAATTTAAACAACAGCAAACCTCTTATTGGGCACAAAGTGAACTTGGGGTGTTCAGATGATCTCTGTGATGTATATACTGCTTTAGACTTAAAGAAATCTATTGTGCCCCTGATACATTTCCTTGTTCCAAGCAAAGAAAGTGACATACAGCTGTAGAGCATCCCATAGAAAATGAGTGACAGAACTCAATCTAATACAATGTTCACAGGCCAGTTTACAAATTCTTGGAGCCATGGAAATCTTTTTCAATGAAATCTCATCAGGAAACATACTATTTAAAACAGAGTGAAGTTACTTGATAATTCTAAGCCAATTTCAATGCTTCCATCAATTTTTAAAATACTTGCAAGATTGGAAGAATTTCCAAGAAAACTGATTTTTCCCTTCTTCATCTCAAAATTTAAAAAAAGGACCCTAAAAAGTTTCTCAACTAAAGGTTTTATCACTGCAATTGCCAAGCAGGTAAACACCCAGGCGCCACATACACGTCAGCAAACCTGATGATGGGAAACACAAATTGTTGTTAGTAAATGGGAGCTATTTAGAGCAACTGCCATGCAGTCCTTACCATTAATATTCTACCTGGACATGCCTGACCATTTCTCCAATTACTGGCCTTGCATTCTAGACCATGCAGAAAACAGCAAAAGGGAAACCTTGCTGAATCCATCGATTCCTTTCCTTAACCCCTGAGAAGTTAACACATCCTCTCTTGGACTGACTACATAAAAAGAAGGAAAGAAGAAATCCAATATATGTGAGTGTCTGCTACGGGAAAGGTATTTTTATGCTGGATAATTTCCATATCTCATCTGACCTTTTGAGATGGGTAGTTTTGTTCTCATTTTACAAGGGAGGAAAACAAGGCTCAGAGCAGCTGCATAACTTGTCCAGATGACTGACTCTGTTAAGAGTTGGGATTTGAATCTGGGCAAGTCAAATTCCAAAGCACATGTTCTTACCCCCCCCACCCCCCCAACCCCCCCACCCCCCCGCCACACACACACATCTTTGAGCCTCTTACTGCTGGTGCCAAAATGACAGAAACAAAGGGTTATGAGGCCCTAGTCGCTTTGGCTCCGTGGATAGAGTGTCGGCCTGCGAACTGGAAGGTCCTGGGTTTGATTCTGGTCAAGGGCACATGCCTGGGTTGGGGGCTCAATCCCCAGTAGAGGGTGTGCAGGAGGAAGCCAATCAATGATTCTCTCTCTCTCTCTCTCTCTCTCTCCTTTCCTCTCTGAAATCAATAAAAATATATTTTTAAAAAAGGTTACAGGGAACAGGTTTTGTATTACAAGGTACCATTTTTATTACAAAAGCCAGATCTCCTCAGTTAGTTAATAGACTAGATGAATTGTGAGGGACTCACACCATGATAGATTTTGCTCTAAACAATGTCTAGCATAAGAAGAATCAAATTCCTTTTTTTCAAAATGATAATACTGCATGCCATAGTAATCTGAATTTATGATTATATGCTACACTGTTTATCTAACAGGCATCATTAACAATCAAGTTTTCAAATATATCTTCCATTCTATTATAGGTCTATGTTAATAAAATGAATGGGCCTGTTAGCTTGAGTTTTGATTGATTAGGGAGAAGCAGTTACTCAAATCAAGGACACAGTTGCCATTCATGTAAAGAGAGAGTTTTTGGCAGGAGAGGAATACACATTTCTTAATACATTCATTGACTTACATGTCTTGAGTTCACATAACTATGGATGATCCATTGCATCGGGTCATCTGAAAAAAAAAAAAAAAACACGCAACAAAGCAGTAATTTCTAAATGCACCAATGATGAATTTCCCCTTACGGAGTAGGTCTTTCTGGAAGAGACCCTGGAGGTATAGATCACTTGATTTCACAATAGCAAGTGCAGTTGTCCATACCAGAAAGAAAAAAAAAGAGAGAGGGTAATATTTTTCATTACTTAAAATTTTTAAAATCCAGTTCTGTTTCTCTGTTCCCTCCTCTGCTGTAAGAGTAACATTAGGAGACAGGAAATTTGGGCAATTTCTTAGAATGTAATCATTTCCCCCCAACTTTTAAATTGAACTTGGCATTAAATGATAATAAAGCATTAATATAAAATCATAAGCCTGGAGAATGTTATGCACATACACACCAATTGTTTTAATAAAATGAGATAATTTCTTTTTTTCTGAAAGTGGAGCTTCTCTAGTTGGAGGAAAAAACTTGGATCAGTTTTTCTCCCCCTGTCTCAGTCAGCTCAGGCTGATGGAATGAATGGCCATAGACTGGTGGTTTAAACAACAGACATTTATTTCTCATAGCTCTGGAGCGTGGGAAGCCCCAGATCAGGGTCCAGAAGAATCGGCGCCTGGTGAAAGCCCTCTTCCTGGTTTGCACAGACTGCCTTCGTGACTGCCTTTGTATCGTATCTGGTGGAGAGAAAGGGCTCTGGTCTCTTTGTCTTCTTATAAGGACACTCACCCATCATGGGGCTCTACCCTCAGGACCTCATCTAACCCTAATTACCTCCAAATACTATCACATTGGGTGTTAAAACCAATATATGGATTTGGGGGATGAGGACCCAAACATTCAATCTACAGCAGCTCCCTTCTCTCTCTCCATGATTTACTCCACACTCACCAGGGGACTCTGCAAAGCCAGATTTGGAAACCCTTGTGTCCTCATCCACTCTTCTTGCTTGAGGACTCACCCTGAATAAGGAGGTCATTCTCCTTTTCCCTTTGTTCTAACAACACATAGGTTTGATGAATCAATGCAGCCACCCCCATACTCAACACCAGTGCCAGAATAGCCCCCCCCCCTTAAAGGAAGCTGAATTCTGTAGGTGGCCCCAGGGGGTTGGGAAGGGGAAAAACTGAAATAACAACAGGTATTTTAATTTTTAAGGCCCCTTTTTGTTACTATCATATTTTCTTTTTTCTCAGAAGTAAAATAATTAGTTCAGTTAATATTTTTGGTAAATTTAAAAATAATTTTTAATATTCTAAAAGAATTTGTTCTCCTTTAACTTTGTACCAGTAAATTAAGGATATGTCTTTAAATCAAGCTTTGAATTTTAAAATATTTGCAAACAAACAAACAAACTGGTTATTTTGAGACATATAGATCAAACTGCAACTTCTCATGGCCAAAGGTTGCTAATTAGAAGGTTCTGTGATGTTTCATAAATATGAAAATCCCTATTTGAAAACTACCACTAACAGAAAAAGAAAAAACAGACAAAATGAAACAAAAACAGCTAGCAGGGTCAGAGTGATGGGCATCTACTTGCAAGGGGTAGGCCTGAAGCAAAGGATCTGGCTCAAAAGCATGGGGGGAGGGGGGCATGCTTCAAGGTCCTGCAAGAGTCTTTCCCTTCTACGCCCTTCTGCGTCCCCTAGGAAGTCTGCCAGGACCTGGATGCGACCAGAGAGAAGACTGCCGCTGCCTAGTTGGACTCTGGCTAGTCAGAGAACAGGGAATACCTACGCCCCCTCCCTGTGGCCTCCATTCCTCAGCCTCACAAGAGCACGTCGCACCAGCTGATCTCAGGGGGAAGGTTTATAACAAACAAACTGTTACTTAAAAGTGTTAGAGGACACCAACGTTTTTAGATAATAAACTTAAAAACAATAAGAGGGCATTCCAAGTTATCTCTATAATGATGCCTCTTTTTTTGTTCCTTTGCATTCTAAGGCACTTTCCTGAGCAGGGGAGACAGTGGTGAGTTTTCAGCAGCACCTGCAAAATTGCACCTCACTTATGGTCCATTTTATCTAAATTATTGATGCAGCAGCCTGCAGTCTATGTCCATGGAAATAAGTCACCCAGAGGTGTTACCCACCACATGTAGTGGCAAAAAAGAAAAAAAAAAGAATTGAGACCTGCCAAGTGATGAGATGCCCAGATGGCTGCCTCTCTCTCCACATAGTGCATCTTCAGTCTGAGAGGTTTCTGCTCCAGAGGTTACAAGCACCTATGTATGGTGAGAAGCAGCTAAAACCCAAGGCAACTTTACCCTCCACCCCCACTATTTAATTCTCCTAGAGAATTTTAGTGGAAATGTATTAAGATTAAGCTGAGGTTCCAAATGAAATTCCTACATGGGAATTTATATACCTGTTGTGGGAAGCCTTTTGGCTCTGTCCCTGACCTATTTTTCTACCAACTACTCTTGTTATAGGAACAGCTGACCTTATTTGAATAAACAAATTATAGTATATTATTGCCCTAATACAGTGAAGCTATTTAAAGTTTCTTAGGGCCATTCTTTTTTTTTTTTTTTTTGTAAAGCAAGTAACTGTTTACTATCTTAACTTTTCTGTTTATAAATTTGGAATCTTATGCGTAAAGCTGGGAGTCTCCATATTGTAAACCAGCCCATGAAATCTATGGTCTATTGAATAAGAAATAAAAATGTTTGTATCCTCCATCCAATGAGATGAATGTGTTCATGCCTTAAATAAACACAAATTCTAAGAAAAGGATGAATGAACAATTGGACCTGGACTCCTGCCCTGGCCTTTCAGCCTTTTTTGTTTTGTTTGTTTTTTTGTTTGTGGCACAGGAATGACTGGGGGGAGAGCTCTGACACCGTCTGCAGCATGGCTGCAGCTATGTGGGGCTCCATTTGCAGAACAGAATCCTGCTTTCATTCCACAAAGACGGCTTCTTTCTGTCTCAGAACATCTGTTTCCAGGGTGGTCGTGGAGGCCTTCACAAACACATGTGAAAGTCACTGACCAGAGTTTTGTCCTGCAGGGTGAAGCTAAGCTCTCTCACACGTGCCCAGACCTGGGACCTATTCCTCAGCAAGGATATTGATCACTAGGTGATTTGTTTAGTCAGAGGATCACAGGTGAGTCAGGAGATGAGGAAACTCAGAAACCAAAGTCAAAGTCATTGTGTATAGAAGAGAAAAGCAGCTGCACCTGACAGTCTGTTACCAAATCTGAACAGGCTATAATGGAAAACGGATGCGTTTATAGAAAGTCCACCTCTCGTCCCCTGGCCAAAGCTGCTACCCTCATTACAGGAAGTCAACGTATTAAGTTTGGCAGCTCTTATGGAGCTTGCCATGCTAGGGAGGTTATTAAAACTGAACTGAAATGGTTTCATAACTCAAACTGGAAACAAGAGTGAGGAAAATGCTAACACCAAAGTGACAGACCAGAATGAAATGGAGCTACATTTGTAGGCTCTCTGGCTCATGTTTCAGGAGGTTCCACGTGTTAAAACAGGCTGAAAAGTTAGCTAAATAAAGCAAAGTGCCAGGCGAGACATTTAACACCCTTGAAAGGGGGCTTACCAACGAAAGTGTTCCATGATCTACATTGTTGACTGAACTTCACTTTTAGGAGTTTGAAGACAACACTAATTACAACTATAGTGCCTAAAATGGCTATCACGAGAGGCATTCCTACCCCTACAATGCCTTTTATTGATTCAAAGGATCTCAAAGATATTTTCTGATCTTCAAGGGTAAACTCTCTCCTCCCCAGGTAGAGAGTACCAGAGAGTGATGAGTAATGAGAGCACGCAGATGAGTAATGCTTTTTGTTGTCACTCTTTAAGAGTGTAAACCAAATCCTTTTTAGGAAGAAATACTAACTTCAGAATAATACAATTGCAAACACTTGCTAAAATTTTGGAAAGTCTGATGCTAGCAGAGCAATTCAGGAGAGCTGCCATAGACTTTACGTATTCTTTCAGGTGGTTGTGTGTATGTCCAAATAAGGCTATTTGTGAAAAAGCATCAGCTATTATTTTTGAGATATCCTCAGTTGGGAAGTAGCAAATGGCTTTCCTCTTTGTAGTAAAAATGGAAGTTTTCAGGTCCATTGAAAAGGGTAGTAAGAAGCTTCATCCATGAGAAAATGTGGTACAAACAAATCATGACAATGCAGCTCAAAGAAAAGGGCTGAGTCTGTAATAACAATGGCCCTAGCCAAAAATAGTAGTTAGCATCTCATAATAAAAAAGACAGGGAAATCAGAGCTAATGGACATTTTCTACATTTATTTCCTCCCCATAAAAGTCTCTAATTCAGTAACAAGTTCTTGCAGCTCTACTTTCAAAATATATTCAAAATATATTCAGACAACTTTGTAGTGGTCAAACATGATTAAACCTCACCTGTATGATTGGCGTAGCCAACTATCAGGTTCCATTGTACTCATCCTAGTGTTTCTGGGAGCATACAGAGTTATTTATAGACATAGAAGAACTCTGTTCAAAAACTCACCAATGGGAGAGGATTTGGGGAAGAAGGCAGAGTAGGAAGCACCAGGAATCTGTTTCCCCATCTAGACAACAATTGCACTGGCATGATCTTTCTGATGAAACTGTTTTGGAACTTTGGAGTCTATTGAAGTATTGCAACTTCTAGGGGTAGGCTTGGACAGTAAATTGTGTTTAATTTTGGTCAATTTTAGCTCATACTACAGTAGCAGCTATCCATCCCATATCCCCACTCCATAGCAGAAAGCTGTATATCTGTTCCTGAAG
Source organism: Myotis daubentonii (assembly GCF_963259705.1). NCBI lineage: Eukaryota > Metazoa > Chordata > Mammalia > Chiroptera > Vespertilionidae > Myotis > Myotis daubentonii. Next base: position 131,072,039 of record NC_081841.1, read on the forward strand.
TAGCTTACACACAGCTTACAGGACCCAAGGTGGGCAAAAAGAACCCAGTCCTACAAATATCAGGGACCTATTCTCTCATAGCTGATTGCTGCTTCTGATCACAAAGGTATAGACAAAAAGGTGAGCAGCCACTGTTGCTGCCCCTCCCTCCAATGTTGCACACCCCTTCCTGTAAGACAGAAGTGACTTTCAGGAGATTTAGACAGAAACCCTTTCCCCCTCCTTCATTTCTTCCCCTTTGAGAGCCAGATATTAAAGACTAAGCTATTAAAAAACAACTGCATATATGAGGAAAATTCAAAAGTAACCACACATGTCCAGGAAAAGACACAGGCTCAAAAAAGACCTGAGGAGAAAGAAGATGGCGGCGATATAGGCAGACGCGTCCCAGGTCGTGTCCCGGAGCAAATGGAGTGAGCAGCTGAAACTAGTAACACCCACCCCAAATTGGCGAAATTGCTCAGCTGGTGAGACGGTTTGCAGCCAGGAAGGGCAGAACTCCCCTGGAAAGGTAAAAAAAAAACCAGGGATTTGGGCAGGAAAGTTTGCCAGACCTCTGAGCCCAGGGGGTTGGAGGGAGACCACATGGCAGACAGCCGCGTCCCCTGGGACAGGCACAGCCCCTGACAGGGAAAGGGGATCTGCGGGATTCCTGGCGCTGCCAGGGGATTTGAGAACTGGGTTCTGTGACCACGGAGGACTGAGCCTAAAGGGGGCAGCCTGAAGAGCTGACCTGACCATGCAGTGCCAGTAAGAGAGGAGCTTACAGAACCTAAGCCTTACCCGTTTCCGCGGCCAGCGTTTGTTTGTTTGTTCTCACTGAATCCTGTTCATGGGACATTTCGGATACAGACACTCACCTGTGCTGAAGAGAGGGAGAGTGTGCGGAGGAGTGGAATCTGGGGAGAGACTGAGGAGAGAAGGGGGGCCAGGAGAGGTGGCAGCGAATTGAGTGTTGAGTGCTGAGACACCCCTTAGCCCAGGACTGGGGCAGCCATCCTCTCCAGAGAGTGAGACTCCTCCCCCCAGCCCCCAGGCAAGGAGCACAGCCAGACCCAGATTCCACCCTGAACAAGATCAAGGATTAAAATAATCTGATCAGTCCCTGGGAGTTAACAGGGTCTGGCCTATAGAAGGATTTTCAATGCCCTATGCCTCAGAGGCCAACCCCAGAACACTGCCACCCAGAGGCTGAGCCACAAACTGACTCTTTGCTAAACACAAAATAAGGCAGTCTGAGAAACAAATAAGGCCTGCTTTGAAATAAGGACTGTGGTTTACAACACAGAGGAACAGTGTATCACAGGGAAACTCAACACTCTCCTGAAAACCTGGCAGGACTAAAGGCTAGCCAGACTGAAGAATAGAAGAACCGAAGGACCTTCACTACTGCAATTTTTTTTTCTTTTTTCACCATTTAACTAAGAAACCAATTTTTTTTCTTTTTTCTTTATTTTTTCTCCTTTTTTTTCTTCTTTTTTTTTCTTCTTTTTCCTGATTTTACCCTTTTAATTACTACCTTCTTATTTTTAACCAGTATTATTACTGCTACCATTTTACCATCTTTTAAAGTGCCATTTTATTTTCTCTTTATTTTATTTTAGGATTAGTGTTCTCCATTCTATTTTCATCGTTATATTATTGGTTGTTTCTAGTTTGCATCCATCTACAGGGAGCTGTTGCTGGAATTTGTTGGGATTAATGGCTGTTCTATAGGAGTATTCTCCTCATATAAAAAGTCTCTTCCCCTCTTCCACTTCATTCTCTTTTTCCTTCTTTTTTTTTCTTTTCTTTTCTCGCTTTTATTTTTCCCTCTTCTTTTTCCAAATTTCATTTTTGCACTCCCTTTTTTGATCCCTACTTTTCTTTTCTTTTTTCTCTTTTATCTTTATCTCTTCCTTCTTCCTTATCCCCTAATTCTCTTTATTAGGGTGGTCGCCTTTACTTGGGGTTATTAATATTGTGAATATATTTGTGTATAGTGCCTGGTACGTGGTGCCTTCTTGTGTTGTATTTTGTGCCCTTAAATCAACGCAGCAGATCCGAGCAATAGCAGCCTACTGAGCACCACACCCTCTGCTAAGGAAGAGCAGCTGTACGTGAAACGGCCCCCCACCAGCCAGAAGAGCCACCACAGCTGTGAACACCACCCACCAGAGGAGCTGCTGCCAACTGAAGAGCAGCTGCTACCACAACCGCCCAAAGAGCAACCACAGACCAAGGAGTCACTGCCACCCAGGGAGCAGCCACTGAATGACTCAACGTCTAGATATGTCAGTGAGATCAAACATGGGTAGACAAAGAAACCCCCAAAGGAAAGAGAAGGAGGACTCTCCAGAAAAGCAGCTAAGTAATACAGAGGCATGCAACATGACAGAAAAAGAATTCAGAATAAGGGTCCTAGAGTGCATAAACCGGATGGAGGGAAAAATCGACAACCTCTGCAAGAAGCAAGAAGAAACAGATGAAAAAATCAACAACTTAAGTAAGACCCAAGAAGAAATGAAGAGTGATATAGCTGCAATAAAAAACACCATTGAAAGTATCAACAGTAGGCTAGGAGAAGCGGAGGACCGAATTAGTGAATTAGAAAACAAGGAAGCAAAACACACCCAAAATGTACTGCAATTGGAGAAAAAAATTAAAAGACAGGAGGAGAGCCTAAGGGAGCTTTGGGACAACATGAAACGAAACAACATACGAATAATAGGGGTACCAGAACAACAGAAAGATGAACAAGGATTAGAAACCTATTCGAAGAAATAATATCAGAAAACCTCCCTGAGGTGGGGAAGAAAAATGTCACACAAGCCCAGAGAGTCCCATACAAGGTGAACCCAAAAAGACCCACACCAAGACACATCATAATTACCATGGCAAATGTTCAGGACAAAGAGAAAATCTTACAGGCCGCAAGAGAGAGACGGAAAGTCACATACAAGGGATCTCCCATTAGATTATCAAATGACTTCTCAACAGAAACACATCAGGCGAGAAAAGAATGGACAGAAATTTACAAAGTGATGCAAAGCAAAGGACTGAATCCAAGAATACTCTATCCAGCAAGGCTATCATTCAAAATTGAAGGGGAAATAAGAAGCTTCACAGACAAAAGAAGGCTAAGGGAGTTTATCACCACCAAGCCAGCAATGCAAGGAATGCTAAAGGTAATGCTGTAAAAATAAGAAATAAAAAGCTCAGAAAGAAAACAGCCACACACACACACAAAAAGAAATGGCTACAAACAAATACCTTTCAATAAAAACTTTAAACATAAATGGACTAAATGCTCCAACCAAAAGACATCGAGTGGCTGAATGGATAAAAAAACATGACCCATACATCTGCTGTCTACAAGAAACCCACCTCATTAGAAGGGACTCACACAGACTGAAAGTGAAAGGATGGAAAAATATCTTTCAGGCAAATGGAAAGGAAAAGAAAGCTGGGGTAGCAATACTTATATCAGACAAAATAGACCTCAAAGTGAAGGCCTTAACAAGAGATAAGGAAGGCCACTTCATAATACTAAATGGTCAATACAACAAGAAGATATAACCCTGGTAAACATATATGCACCCAATGTAGGAGCACCCAAATTCATAAAAAACTCCTGGAAGATATCAAAGGAGAGATCGACAACAATACAATCATAGTAGGGGACTTTAATACACCATTGACAGCACTGGATAAGTCCTATAGACAAACAATCAGCAAAGATACAGCAATCCTAAATGACTCACTAGATCAGATGGACTTAATAGACATCTTCAGAACACTTCACCCCAAAGCCAGGGAATATACGTTCTTCTCAGGTGCTCATGGGACATCTTCAAAAATAGAGCACATATTGGGTCACAAGCAAAGTATCCCCAAATTCAAGAAGATTGAAATCATAAAAAGCATCTTCACAGACCACGATGGCATAATACTAGAAATAAACTACAATAAAAACAACCCAAAATACTCAAACACCTGGAAGCTGAATAGCATGCTATTAAATATTGACTGGGTTACCAATGAGATCAAAGAAGAAATTAAAAACATCCTGGAAACTAATGACAATGAAAACACAACAATCCAAAACCTATGGGACACAATGAAAGCAGTCCTGAGAGGGAAGTTTATAGCGCTACAGGCCTATCTCAAAAAACAAGAAAAAATGGTAGTAAATCATCTAACTCTACAACTCAAAGATTTAGAAAGAGAGCAACAAGAAAACCCCAGAGTGAGCAGAAGGAAGGAGATAATAAGGATTAGATCAAAAATAAATGACATAGAGACCAAAAAAACAATACAGAAAATCAATGAAACCAAGAGCTGGTTCTTTGAAAGGATAAACAAGATTGACAAACCTCTAGCCAGACTCACCAAGAAGCAAAGAGAGAGGACCCAAATAAACAAAATCAGAAACGATAGAGGCGAAATAACAACAGACCCCACAGAAATACAAATGATTGTTAAAAAATACTATGGACAGCTTTACTCCAACAAACTAGACAACCTGGAGGAAATGGACAAATTCCTAGAAAAATACAACATTCCAAAATTCAATCAGGAAGAATCTAAAAATCTCAACAGGCCAATAACTATGGAAGAAATTGAAGCAGTCATCAAAAAGCTTCCAGCAAATAGAAGCCCAGGACCAGACGGCTTCACAGGGGAGTTTTACCAAACATTCAAGGAAGAACTAAAACCTATCCTCCTCAGACTACTACAAAAAATTCAAGAGGAAGGAACACTTCCAAGATCATTCTATGAAGCCAGCATCACCCTAATACCAAAACCAGGTAAAGATAACACAATGAAAGAGAATTACAGGCCAATATACCTCATGAACATAGATGCCAAAATCCTCAACAAAATCTTAGCAAATCGGATCCAGCAGTACATCAGAAAGATCATACACCATGACCAAGTAGGATTTATCCCAGGGATGCAAGGATGGTACAATATCCGCAAATCAATAAACGTGATACATCACATAAACAAATTGAAAGAAAAAAACCACATGGTCATATCAATTGATGCAGAGAAAGCATTTGACAAAATTCAACACCCATTTTTGATAAAAACTCTCAGTAAGGTGGGAGTAGAAGGATCATACCTCAACATAATAAAAGCCATATATGACAAACCCACAGCCAACATCATACTCAACGGACAAAAACTAACACCATTTCCCCTAAGAACAGGAACAAGACAGGGATGCCCACTCTCACCACTCCTGTTCAACATAGTACTGGAAGTGTTAGCCATTGCAATTAGGCAAGAAGAAGAAACAAAAGGCATCCAAATTGGAAAAGAGGAAGTAAAACTGTCCTTATTTGCAGACGACATGATATAATACATACAAAACCCTAGAGATTCCATCAAAAAGCTACTAGACTTAATACATGAATTTGGCAATGTAGCAGGATACAAAATTAACCCCAAGAAATCTGAGGCATTTCTATACACCAATAGTGAACTTTCAGAAAGAGAGATTATAAAAACAATCCCGTTTACCATCGCACCAAAAAAATTAAGCTACCTAGGAATAAACTTAACTAAAGAGGTAAAAGACCTCTACTCAGAAAACTACAGGACGTTGAAAAAAGATATAGAGGAAGACATAAACAGATGGAAGAACATACCGTGTTCATGGATTGGTAGAATCAACATCATTAAAATGTCCATACTACCCAAAGCAATCTATAAATTCAACGAACTTCCCATTAAAATGCCAACAGCATACTTCAGAGATCTAGAATGAACTCTCCACAAATTCATCTGGAATAAAAAAAGACACGGAATACCTGCAGCAATCCTGAAAAAGAACAAAGTAGGTGGGATCTCAATACCAGATATCAAGATGTATTACAAAGCCACTGTTCTCAAAACTGCCTGGTACTGGCACAAGAATAGGCATATAGATCAATGGAATAGAATAGAGAGCCCAGAAATCGGCCCGAACCAATATGCTCAATTAATATTTGACAAAGGAGGCAAGAACATACAATGGAGCCAAGATAGTCTCTTCAATAAATGGTGTTGGGAAAATTGGACAGATATATGCAAGAAAATGAAACTAGACCACCAACTTACACCATACACAAAAATAAACTCAAAATGGATAAAGGACTTAAATGTACGACAGGAAACCATAAAAATTCTAGAAGAATCCAAAGGCAACAAATCTTAGACATATGCCGAAGCAATTTCTTCACTGATACAACTCCTAGGGCACTTGAAATGAAAGAGAAAATGAACAAATGGGACTACATCAAAATAAAAAGCTTCTGCACAGCAGAAGAAACCATCAACAAAACAACGAGAAAACCCACTGTGTGGGAAAACATATTTGCCAATGACATATCTGATAAGGGCCTAATCTCCAAAATTTATAGGGAACTCATACAACTTAACAAAAGGAAGATAAACAATCCAATCAAAAAATGGGCAAAGGACCTAAATAGACACCTTTCAAAAGAGGACATTCAGAAAGCCAAGAGACATATGAAAACATGCTCAAAGTCACTAATCATCCGAGAGATGCAAATCAAAACAACAATGAGGTACCATCTCACACCTGTCAGACTGGCTATCATCAACAAATCAACAAACGACAAGTGCTGGAGAGGATGTGGAGAAAAAGGAACACTTGTGCACTGCTGGTGGGAATGCAGACTGGTGCAGCCACTGTGGAAGACAGTATGGAGTTTCCTTAAAAAACTGAAAATGGAACTCCCATTTGACCCCGTGATCCCACTTCTAGGAATATATCCCAAGAAACCAGAAACACCAGTCAGAAAGGATATATGCACCCCTATGTTCATAGCAGCACAATTCACCATAGCTAAGATCTGGAAACAGCCTAGTGCCCATCAGTAGATGAATGGATTAGAAAACTGTGGTACATCTACACGATGGAATACTATGCTGCTCTAAAAAGGAAGGAACTCTTACCATTTGCAATGTCATGGATGGAACTGGAGAGCATTATGTTAAGTGAAATAAGCCAGTCAATGAAGGAAAAATACCACATGATCTCACTCATTCATGGACAATAGAGACCATTATAAACTTTTGAACAATAATAGATACAGAGGCAGAGGTGCCTCAAACAGATTGTCAAACTGCAGCGGGAAGGCCGGGGAGGGTGGGGGTGCAGGAGGTAGGGGGGTAAGAGATCAACCAAAGGACTTGTATGCATGCATATAAGCATAACCAATGGACATAAGACACCGGGGGGTAGGGGAGGCTAGGGGACTGTCTAGGGCGGGGGGAAAAAATGGACACATATGTAATACCCTTTGTAATACTTTAAGCAATAAAAAATAAATAAATAAATAAATAAATAAATAAATAAATAAATAAAAAAGACCTGAGAAGAACTTCAGTTTACACATCAGTCTGATTCTTGGCACAGAGACAGCCTACAGCAATTTTTAAAAACACCAATAAACAAAACAACAACAACAAAAACAGCAAACAGTGGGTAAAACAATCTGATTTTCAGAGTTACCACATAATTAGATTCAAATGTTTAGTTTTCAACAAAAAATTTTCCACAAAAAAATCATAACGTATACCAAGAAACAGGAAAGCATGATCCACTCAAAAGAAAAAGTTGAATCAAAAGAAACTTCCCTGGAAAAAGATCTAATAACAGTTGTACTAAACAAGGACTTTAAAATATCATCTTAAAAATGTTCAAAGGACTAAAGGAAGATGTGGAGAAATTCAAGAAAACAATGTGTGAACCAAATGGAAATATCAATCAAATGATAGAAAAGTTTAAAAAAAATCAAAAATTCTGGAGCTAAAATGTACAATAAGTAAAACAAAAATTTTACTGAAGGGATTCAAAGGCAGATTACAGCAGGCAGAAGGAAAAAATATTAGCAGATTTTAGGAAAGAAATGTAGGAACTGTTGAATCTGAGAAGCTGAAAGAATATATAATGAAGAAAAGTGAACAGAGCTTAGGGGTATGAGGGACACCATCATGGGGACCAACTTATTAATCGTGAGAGTCCCATTAGGAGAAGAGAGAGAGAGAGAGAGAGAGAGAGAGAGAGAGAGAGAGAGAGAGAGAGAGAGAGAGAGAGAGAGGGGCAGAGAGAATATTTCAAGAAACAATGGCTGAAAATTAAATACATGAATATAAACATCCAAAGAAGCTTAAAAAACTCAAGTAAGATGAATTCAAAGAGATCCACATTGAGACATTATAATCAAACTTTCACAAGACTAATGAATCCTGAAAGCAGAAACAGAGAAGCAACTCTTCATATACAGGTGATTATCAATGAAACAATTAGCAGATTTCTCATCAGGAACTTTGGAGGCCAGAAGGCAGTAGGCTGATACCTTCAAAGTGCTCAAAGTAAAAAGCTGTCAACCAAGTATTGGACATCCAGCAAAACTGTCCTTCAAGAGTGAGGAAGAAATTAAGACATTCCAGACAAACAAAAGCTAAAGGAGTTTGTTACCAGTATGCCTGGCCTGCAAGAAATGTTCAAGGGAGCCCTGAATGGTGAAATATAAGGAGACTAGACAGTAACTCAAAACTATATGAAGAAATAAAGATCTCAATTAAAGTAAATAAATGGGCAATATAAAAGCTAGTATTATTATAACTATGGTTTTTAACTCCCTTTTTGGTTCTATACATGATTTAAAAGACTAACAAATATATATTTTTTGATTATCACCCTAGGATATTTTTTCCATTGATTTTTAGAGAGAGTGGCCAGAACAATTGGGTGCAATTTACTGATTAAGGGAAGACTAGGTGAGTAGGTTTGGGGTGGTGAGGTGGGGAGGAGGGGCAGAAATGAAGAGTTCAGGTTTGAGCAGGTTAAGTTTGCACATGTTTCTCAGACATTCAAGAGGAGTCACTGAATAGGCAGAAATACATGAGCCCTATGCTCAGTAGTGAGGCCTTTACTGGAGACATAAATTGGGTCATTATTGGCATTAGATAACATACAAAAACACAAAACTGGAAGATAGAGCATAGGAAAGAGAAGTATGAGGACTGATTCTTGGGACTTTCAAACTGCTGGAGTCAGAGAAATGGAGAAAGAGCCAGCAATACACAGTTAGATAGAAGGGCTAGTGAGGGAGCAGAGAAACCTGGATATTAGTGAAGAGTGTCAAAGAGGGAATAATTAACTTTAACAACTGCTGCTGAGAGGTCCAGCAAGATAAGGAGTTAGAAGCAACCATTTGTTTTGGTAACCTTGATATGCACAATATATTAGTATATTAGTTTCAAAGTACCACAAGCAAGGATGGCTTAAAACAATATAAGTTCATTCTCTCACAGTTCTGGAGGCTAGAAATCCAAAATGAAAGTGTCAGCAGAGTTATGCTCCTCAAGGATCTAGGAAAATCCTTCCTTGTTTCTTCCTAGTTTCTAGTAGTGATTAGCAATCTTTGATCTTCCTGGCTTGTAGACATATCACTCCAATTTCTGTCTCCATTGTCATATGCATAATTCCTTCATGTGTGTCTCTCTTTACTTTTCTTATAAGGACACTAGGCATATTGGATTAAAGACCCACCCTGTTTCACTGTTACTAAATCTTAATTATTTGCATCTGCAACAACCCTGTTCCCAAATAAGATCCAATATAGCATTTTAGGGGACACAATTTAACCCAGAACACAGTTATGAGCACTAATAGGGTAGAGAAAAATGTGAGTTGAAGACAGTGAGTAGAGATAGCTTGGGAAGACTTTGGTTGCTAAAGGAGTTTAGCAAGTGGGGGTGTGCAATGTCTAAGAGAGTTTCTTTTTCTTGAGCATTTTAAGATGAAGATACAATACCACTAGAGGCCTAGTACACAACTTTCATGCACTGGGGGTGGGGGGGGTTCCCCCCTCAGCCCGGCCTGGGCCCTCTCACAGTCCAGAACCCCTTGGGGGATGTTCGACTGCCGGCAGGGACGAGTCTAAGCCTGCAGTAGGACATCCCCCGAGGGGTCCTTAGCACTACTGTGTAGGAGGGAGAGGCTCCCACCACCGCTGCTGTGCTTGCCAACTGTCAGCCTGACTTCTGGCTGAGCAGCGCTACCCCTGTGGGAGCGGACTGACCACCAGAGGGAAGCTCCTGCATTGAGCATCTGCGCCCTGGTGGTGAGTATGTGTCATAGTGACCAGCCATTCCACCATTTGGTCGATTTGCATATTAGCCTTTTATTATATCACTAGAGGCCCATTGCATGATGATTCGTGCAATAGGCTTTCCTTCCCCTGGCTGCAGGCTCTGGTTTTCCTCCAGCACCCAGGACCCAGGCCTTCACTCTGGCCGCTGCCTTCAGTCTTCGCTGTGGCCAGAGCCTTCAGTCTTCACTCCAGCTGGAGTGCCACTCCTGTAGCTCCCTCTGCCCCCGCCCTCCTCCTCATAGCAGGCATTTCGCCCCACCCGGCTGCTCAGCGCCTGCATGCATGCTGCCCAGAGGCCTGGAGCAGCTGGGGGGCGGGTCTGCGACCAATTTGTCAGGGTAATTTGCATGGTCACTCCTGATTGGCTGGTGGGCATCGTGGAAGTACAGCCAATTTGCATCTTTCTCTTTTATTAGTATAGACTAGAGGCCCAGCGCACAAAATTTGTGCACTGGGGGCATGTCCCTCAGCCCAGACTGCACCCTCTCCAATCTGGGATCCCTTGGGGAATGTCCACAGGGCCTAAACCAGCAGTCGGACATCCCTCTCACAATCTGGGGCTGCTGGCTCCCAACTGCTTGCCTGCCTGACTGCCTGATTTCCCCTAACCACTACTGCCTGCCAGCCTGATCACCCCCTAACACTCCCCTGCAGGCCTGGTCCCCCCCCAACTGCCCTCCCCTGCAGGCCTTGTCACCCCCAACTGCCCTCCTTTGTAGGCCTGGTTGCCCTAACTGCCCTCTCATGCAGGCCTGGTCACCCCCAACTGCCCTCCCCTGCCAGCCTGGTTACCCCTAACTGCCCTCCCCTGCAGGCCTGGTTACCCCCAACTCCCCTCCTTGCCAGTCCAGTACCCCCCAACTGCCCTCCCCTGCAGGCCTGATTGCCCCCAGTGCCCACCCCTACAGGCCTGGTTGCCCCCAACTGCCCTCCCCTGCAGGCCTGGTCCCCCCAACTGCCCTCCCCTGCTGGCCTGGTTTCCCCTAACTTCCGTCCCCTGACATCCTGGTTGCCCCCAACTGCCCTCCCCTGCTGGCCATCTTGTGGTGGCCATCTTGTGACCACATGGGGGTGGCCATCTTGTGCAAGGGCATGACAGTCAATATGCATATTACCTCTTTATTATATAGGATACCATGATTGAATACTGATAGGAATAATTCAGTATAACGGGAAAATTATCATACAAAGAAACAGGGGATAGTTGCAGAAGCAAAAATCTTGTACAGAAAAGTGGTGATGGGTTTCAGTGCACAGAGAAGTTATCTTGAGATGCAAGTAGGATCAATCCATTGGGAACAAGAAGAAAGGCAGATTATAGATGCAGGTGAGTTGGAGAGGTACTGGAAGGAGATGATTTAATTTTATTTTGTTTTGATTTTCAGGAAAATGAGGATATGAGGAATAGTGATAAAATGATGTAGATCTGAGCAGATGGGAGAGGTGTGAAACAGTGATCTCAGAGGGTGGGGGAAAGAATGGTTGTTTCTTGAGTTCTCTTTGGGCAGGAAAAGGGTCCAAGAATGAAAAGAGATTAAGGATGGACATATTGGAGAAACCAGAGATCAAAGAAACAGAAGTAGATTGTCCTGAAGAGAAGGCTACTAGGAACAGAGAAAAGGAAGGCAAGTGAGAAACATTAAGGAAACTCACATGAGGGAGACATGGCTCCTCTCTACCCCTTCTCACCAGTCAGTACATCTAGACTCATCAATGTCCCAGTTGTCACTCCATCCCAAGGTTGCAGACTGGTAATCAGTTGGTTCTTTGCACCTCAGACAGGCAAGAGGGCATTGTTCTGAAGGGTCAAGCTGTCAAGTCACAAGTCTCTGTGCAATCCTCTTCATGGAGATCTTTGAGGGGAAATACAAAGAGGGCAAGTTTTCAGTAAGTTATGGCTCATTCTCTGTGTGTGTGTGTGTGTGTGTGTGTGTGTGCATTTTACACTCCTTACTTATCAAGGAGTTATATATTAAGGATTGGGAATATGATAAGGAAAAAAAACAGATGTGGTCTTTGCCTTCAGGGAAGATATGAGCAGGGGGGTGAGAGACAGGCAATTAAATAACTAAATACATTAAACCCTGGTAAGGTCTGTGATGAGGATATGCAGATTGCTGTGGCATAATTGCATCAACAGGGCTGCAGTGTAAACTTATGATTTGGGCAATCCACCTTTACAGAATTATATTTTTTAAAATACAAGTTTGATTATAATTTTTCCCATTTAAAAGCCTTAATGACTTTCCATTGCCTGGAGCAGCAATTCTTAAAAAAGTCCAAAAACTTCAATACTTGTATCTCCCTCTCAGAAATATTTCTGATAGACATGCATCTTGTGTACATTTGTTTATTAATTGATGACACACATGTACTCCAGTGTAAATGTATTCTGTGCATTATAAAACATGCACATAATTTCAAAATTTCAGTGATGAAATGAAGAAAAAGAAGCACTCTTTTAAAAATATGACCAATGTTAAGATCACAGTCATAAGATCTTCTACCTGGATTTATATTCCCAATCCCCCACCTATTGGCTGTGGTGGTGACAGTGCTATTCTGCATTTCTGAATAGCTATTCTGCAGGAGCTTTAGAAGTGTGTGCAATTTTCCAGTGTTCCATTTTCCCGACCTTAGCAATTGTGAAAGCACAGGTTGAGATAGAGCTCCCAACAGACTAGATTGCTGAGTAGCTGCAATGAGTCTACACTCTGACTGTCCCTACAATGAATAGAGCTGCTCTGCTGACTCCTGTGGAAGATGTAGTTTTAGCAAGAAATAAACGTTATCATGGCTATCCAGCAATATTTGGGGATTGTTAGTTACCAAAATATTACCTATCATATTTTTGTTGATATACTCAGTCAGGCAAGTTGTCTATGAATTCTTTGTGTTTTGGTTTATTCATCATCAAAATAAGGAAAACAATATAGTAACTAGCTCATAGGTTTACAGTGGAAATTGAGTAAATTAATACATGAAAAGCATTTAGAACAATTCCTGAAACTTAGTATGTGCTCTGTAAATGTTAGCTTTAATTGTTTCTATTAAAAAAGCCCTTTTGTCTTTACAAAAATATAATTAATCAGAATTTTTAAAACATATGTTTATTGATTTCAGAGAGGATGGGGGAGGGGGAGAGAGATAGAAACATCAATGATGAGAATCATTGATCAGCTGCCTCCTGCATGCCCCTCGAGCTTGCAACCCCAACCCTGGCATGTACCCTGACCAGGAATTGAACCATGACCTCCTGGTTCATAGGTTAATGCTCTACCACTGAGCCATCCTGGTCAGGCAATCAGAATGTTTTTAAAGCAAGACTAATGTGTGCAATATTGAGTTTACTAGCACTCTGTTTTCAATTTATTCCAGAAATATTTTAGACCACACTGTGATGAAGCAGTTCTGATAGCCCAATGCATCTGTCTCCTAATGAAAGGATGTCTAACATTGTGTAATAAACGATTGAAAACTTCCATAAGAAGATGATGCAGCTTCCTGAGGTGCCAATTTTTATGATTGTAAGTTATTTGAAAAGTAATTTTTATCTGTATATAATGTAGATATTATGAAGCAGAATACAATATTTACTTTCTTCTTCTAATTAAAGCACTAGAGGCCTGATGCACAAAAATTTGTGCGAGAGTTTGCATTTCTTCCCCCAGCTGCTGGTACCAGCTTCCCTCTTCAGGCTGCCCACAGGCACCAGGACCTGGGTTGGCTTCCGTCGGGCTGCCCGCAGGTTCCTGGGCCTTGGGTTGGCTTCCCTCCGGCCCCAGCTTCATCAGGAAGGATGTCTGGAATGATGTCTGGAAGGATGTCTGGTCTAATTAGCATATTACCCTTTTATTAGCCTATATAATAAATAGGTGATATGCAAATTGACCATAACTCCAACACACAAGATGGCCGCCCCCATGTAGACACAAGATGGCCAGCAGGGGAGGGCAGTTTGGAGGGACCCAGACCTGCAGGAGAGGGCAGTTGGGGGGACCAGGCTGGCAGGGGAGGGCAGTTAGGGGTGACCAAGCTGGCAAGGGAGGGCAGTTAGGGGCAATTGAGCCAGCAAGGGAGCAGTTAGGCATCAATAAGGTGGCAGGGGAGTGGTTAGGGGGTGATCAGGCTGGCAGGCAGAAGAGGTTAGGGGCAATCAGGTAGGCAGGCAGGCGAGTGGTTGGGAGCCAGCAGACCTGGATTGTGAGAGGGATGTCCCAGATTAGAGAGGGTGCAGGCTGGGCTGAGGAACACACCCTCCCTTGCACCAGGCCTCTAGTTATAGATAAGTCTGTAATGGCATTTAACACATAATAGGCTGTAACAACACACTCATCTACAGTCTTCGTGGTGATCCATCAATGATTCTGTCTTTTGACTGTAGAATATCAACAATCTCCCACTCCTTCATCCTTCAAGGAATCTGGCATCTGGCATGTCTGGTGATAGAAAACAAAACTATCTCATGCAAAATAATTTGTGACCAATCAGGGCACTATGTCCACAAAGAGAAATAATAAACTGGACCTTTGCACTCATTAATGATTAACATGTGTTCTCAGAATGGGAAGAACTTTCTGGCATTCAATTTTCCTTTTGGGTATACTCAGACATTGGATATCAAGGGAGTAACTTAATATAAACATTTTATTTTTTAATCACTGATAATTATATAAATCAAAACAATAAAAATTTAAAAGTATTCTGGTTAATAAGTGAAAAAGCAATTACATAGAATATCTACTAATAGAATATCTGCTATTTAAAATGTACTAATGAATTAATAGAGAAACATGTTAATTGATGCTACAAGGATGCAATCAACAAAATTCAAACATGGGTAAGAAACCTGATAGGACAAGAAACCTGATTTATTCAACAGATACATTGAAAGGGATACATATATAATGAGAGGTGGAAATAGAGCTTATGTATTTAGAAAAGACTTAAGAAACACCTACTAATCACAATGCATGTACCTCATATGACTCCTGATTCAAGCAAACCAAACTTATGAGACAATGGAGATTTGTAGACTGAGTTCTCTAAATTTTACTAATCAGCAGAAATGGGTACCAAAGATTATTCTGAGAATATATGTCCAAAAGAAATTTGTAGGAACCTTGGGAGAGCATTGTTCTTCCCATGATTCATAGGAGGGATGCTGTAGTTCCAAAGCTTATGTCAAGGCCCTTCTGTCCCATGGGTCCCAAATGTGCAGGTCATCCTTAATCCATACGAGGTCAACCTCAGTGACCCACATACAACTTGATAAGGCAGGTCTCTGCCCCTGGGAGGCTGGAGCTGTATTCCTAAACCTGTCATTACTCACTACTTATGTCCAGACACTCAATTTATTTGGACTTAAGCTCTCAAGTTTGTAAAATGAGAATGGCTTCTAGTTTTAAAACTGGCAGTGATTCTATGCTAGCTCTTGGTGGTGGGAATTGGGGTTGGGTGACCAGCTTCAAGCAGGATGATGGCTCCACAGTTGGTGTGTCTTCTCTTGTCTTGGCATCCCCAGAGGGGTATGCTTTGGCCAGAGCAGAGACAGACACACTCAGGGACAGATCCAAGGGAAGATCCAACTTCCTGTTGTCTTCCCTTTTTATTGGAGTGGGGTATCTTTTTAGATCATGGCCATCAATGAGAAAGCAACCTTGTTCTGGCAGAATAAACATTTTGGGCTTAACCGACCACTTGTCTAAACTTAGCCCCTAACTGTTTAGGGGATTATTGGGAAATGTCAGAGGTCATCCACCTGGAGGCCTCTGGGATCCTAAATCTGTGGGAAGTTGAGTTTGGAAACAGCCCCTTTCCTCCCACTGGGGGAAGAGATGTTCCTGCTCTTATAGAAACTTGTAGTCTCTCCTATAAAGTTGGAGCTCTCAATCTGGGCTACCTTGTTGCCAGACAACCTAGAGGGAGTTCCCAGGCCAGGGCCATTTACATGTCCATTCTACTATCTCCACAATTAGGTACTTATTTAGGCAATTAAACAAAGTTTGCCGTTCATCCATAAAACAAAGTTTGTTTTTGTTGTTGTTGTTTTTTTTTTAAGTTTCTATCATGAGGGAGGAGCTAGAGATATAGCAATCAACAAGCCAGATGGCTCATGTCACCTTCTTGACACCAAAGGGTCTATAATTTTCTGTTCATTTTCCTACGTTTTCTCTAATGCCTTGTTCTGATGGTGCAAAAGAGTATGAACTTCTTATCTCATTTTCTTTTATCTCTATATCTCTGTGACATTTCTTCTCCTATAAAGTGAATAGATTGAAATTATTATATTCTAGGGATCTTTTCAGGGAAAACTTTTAATTTCCATTGCAGTGAAAGTCTTGCTATATGAACATTATGATTATTATACTGTATTTTTGTGAGATACTGGTCTATTCTATGCTGAAGGCTCTGAATGAAAAGACACCTGGAGACGAGTTTCTCAGATTAAACAATGAAATCAGAAGGAAAGCCCTACAGAGAGGACAAAGGGGAACTGGACTTTCTTTGCCCTGGTTTTAGAAGCTTCCAGATGTTTCTGAGTTAGCTCCTGAACAGTATGTGTTAACTCGATGCTCTCTACTCACTGACACTCCTAGATACAGGAAGTGGAATTATAAATGAGGTGCTGCAAAAGTTTAGAAATGCATTTTAGGATACAGGTGTTTCAAGCCAATGTAACTTTTAAAAGGTGACCGGTCCTTAACACCTAAGAGTACCTGATTTGATAGGATCAGAAGGTAATTTGGGGAAATTAGACCCTATCTTCTATACTATGTTTATTTTTATACTGGTTTCCCTTAGAAACTGATCAAGTCCTGAGAGACTTGAAATCTATCACACATGTGCCAAATAAAGAAAGGCCTGAAATTGTGTCCACTCATATTAACTGGGATATAAAACATTCATGTTTTCAGGGAGTTTATTTTAAACCCATGAGACTCTCTTTCTCTCTTGAATGTATAAAAATCTCTGATGTTACAACTCTGTTCTACCTAAACAGTCTTCCCAAACTTCAACCTTACAGATGGCTTAGGGTCCTGGAATCTTTTATCAAATCGTAAGACTTTAGAACTCTTTCTGCAAACTGCTCCACTCCTTCCCAGAGCTTTGCCTACTAATGGGACAGGTGATGGGAAAGGGTTTATTATCTTTTCCTTAGGACAATCAGTGGCTATTTACTTTATAAAGTAGGGCCTTGACTTACGAGTTTAATTCATTCCGTGATGGAGCTCATATTTGAGGCACAGAACAAGGGTTGCCCTAAGTCTACTATGCTTTGATATTTGAAACATTCTTTATTGTTCAATGTGATTTATTTCTGTATGCCTCAGTTTTGTAATAGTTAAATTACTAGAATAATACATCTTGCTATAAAATATTACTAGAAGATCAAATGATCAGGTGACATTTATTGTTATTTTCTATAAATGAACACAATCCCTGGTGTGCTAAAGTGATAGGTATTATAGAAATATTCAGATAGGGGGACCTACATGCTTGATTACAAGTGAGGCTTACTATCACAACCCAAATTTATTGCTTAAAAAAAAAAGCAGGGAGCCAACTAGAAACTGAACCAAATATAAGCCCTTGAAGGGCAAATGTAAATTGGATAAGCTTTGCTATTACAAGAGCAAGAAGAAAAAATTCAGATGCAAGGATGAGAAGCACATTGCATCCACTCTAAGTTGCTGTTAAAGAAAAAGAATGGTAAACTATGAAAATACTTAATACAGATTGTAAAGAGATTTGTTCAAAGAGGATTTCCTAGAGAAGGTTGTATTTCAGTTAATTCTTTTTAAATGTGAAGAGGTTAGCTAGATAAGAGAAAGGTGTAGGGGTCCCAAATTGCAGAGGGTGCAGGTGGGGCTGAGGGACCCCCACTCCCCCCTGAGTGCACAAATTTTTGTGCACCGGGCCTCTAGTCTATAATATATAACCCTAATATGCAAATAGACCGAACTGCAGAACAACTGAACAATCGAACAATTGGTTGCTATGATGTGCACTGACCACTGGAGGCATGCATGGAACATGGCGGGCTTCTGCAGCAGGTGGCAGAGTATGGAACATGGCAGGCATCAGTCACAGCAGGATGGTGGAGCAGGTGAGTGAGGGAGCCAGACCAAAGCAGGGCACCTCTGGTGGTTACTGAAAATTCTTTGCTCCCATTCACCATGGTCCCACCCACACTAGCCCCACTTGTACCCGCTGCCAGCACCTAGTGCCAGCCTTGATCTCTCAGTGCCATCAGCCGGTGAGAGCAGCTGCTGCCAGCCCCAATTGCCCCTCAGGGCTTCTCCACCTTCCCCGGTTCCTGAGGGGCGATCGGGGGCTGGCAGCTGCCTCTTACACCCATTGCTGGTGATGGCCCTGCTTGCACCCACTGCCAATGCTGGAGCTGCCGCTCGCACCCACTGCTGGTGCACCTGCAGCTGGTGCTGGCCCTAATAGCTCTGCACCATCAGTGGGTGCAAGTGGGGCCAGTGCCACCAGCAAGTAAGAGCAGTGGCAGCAGGAGCAGGGCTGCTGGCAGACAGAGGACAGGGAGCCAAAGGGGGAGGTGCTGGGCAGGGGCATGGAGAATGGGCTGAGACCCACCTGCAGCCTCATGACCCACAGGTCCTTTCAAGGTGCATGAATTTGTGCACTGGGCCCCTAGTTTATAAAATAATTATTTTGCCATATAAATAATATTCCCCCATATTCTTCTGAATGTAAGTCCCTATTTTACTAATGTATCTATAGTTGATCTATTTTAATTAGGCAATGGGGAGCCAGTCTAGGTGTTTGATTTAAGTAGTGGACTGGAATCTGCTCCCTTTTAAGTAACTTTTATTATGTTACTAGAGGCTCAGTGCATGAAATTTGTGCACTCTGAGCGGGAGGGTCCCTCAGCCCAGCCTGCACCCTCTCGTAGTCCGGGAGCCCTCGGGGGATGGCAGTTGGGCATCCTTAGTGCTGCCGCGGAGGTGGGAGAGGCTCCCGCTACTGCCTCTGTACTAGCCAGCTGTAAGCCCAGCTTCTGGCTGAGCGGTGCTCCCCCTATGAGAACACACTGACCACCAGGGGGCAGCTCCTGCATTGAGCGGGACTGAGCTGAAACCGGCTCTCCAACATCCCCTGAGGGGTCCTGGATTGGGAGAGGGCACATTCCAGGCCAAGGGGCCCCATCCACGCACGATCGGGATCATGGAAGGATGCAGGAGGTTGGCCAGCCGGGGAGGGACCACAGAAGGGCTCCAGGGGGTGTCTGGCCTGTCTCACTCAGTCCTGATTGGCTGGACCCCAGCAGTAAGCTAGCCTTCCGGTTGGAGCGTCTTCCCCCTGGTGGTCAGTGCACATCATAGCAAGCAGTTGAGCAGACTTAGCATATCATTAGCATATTATACTTTGATTAGTTGAATGGACGGCTGGACACTTAGCATATTCGGCTTTTATTATATAGGATACCTACTAGCTTAACAGAAGAGTAACTTTACAGTAAGACCCCTGAGTTGGGAATAAATCCAGTCATTTAACCTTGGGGAAAGTCTTTTAAATTCTTCTTCCACTTGCCTATCTGTTAATTGGGATAACAATACCTGCCCTCCCTACTCCATAGAGATGTATATATTTTCATCCATAAACCAAGATGGATGATCCCAGGTGAGGGGGAGAAAGAAAGTGCTGAAGGGAAACTTGGTACAACTTCAGCAAATGAATGCAAGAAAGAAGGTAACCTATTGAAGGGAAGTGATGAAAACACCAGAAGTGCTCCTGCTGTGTGGAAAAGCAGGACCAGCAATATGCAGGGCAACAGGATATTTTTTGATCCTAGCTGGCTGGTGGGGAAAGAGCAACCTCAGACAGAATTAAAAGCAAAATGTTTTTCTTTGTAACTTTGTCTCAAGTGACCCCACATCCCTTCCCAGAGGTAACCACTGGTATCTGTCTAGAACTATCCTTCTAGAACATTCCTATGCTTTTATAATAGGTTATGTATATACATAACTATATTAAAATTTTAAAATCTATTGTAGGAATATAGACTTTATAAATAAATTGTTTTAATAACTTAAAAGTGCGCTAAGACTTTTGAGACACCCTTCATCCCCTTTTTTAAAAAGTATATTTTTATTGATTTCAGAGAGGAAGGGAGAGAGTGAGAGATAGAAACATCAATGAAGAGAGAGAGTCATTGATGGGCTGCCTGTACACACCCCCACACTGGGGATCGAGCCCGCAACCATGGCATGTGCCCTGACTGGGAATCAAAACCACGACCTCCTGGTTCACAGGTCAACACTCAACCACTGAGCCAAACCAACCAGGCACACCTGCATCTCTTTACACCATTTTAACTCTGAATTTGGGTTAGTTCCATTACTGTAGTTATAAGGATGTATTGAGTACAAGTTCATGCCTATCAACATTTTAATTAGAACTTTACTCACATTGATTATTTTTCCAAAGTGAGTTTTATTATCCATACTTTAACATATGATAAATTTTCTACATAATTCAGTTAAACATACTTTTATATTTTGCATTTGTGTTAGAAAAGTTACTTGGATCAAACTTATTTTTCATCTTGCCCTTTCACCTTTTCAAAGTTTTGTTAATTGATTATTTTCTTTTTTTTCATCTAATCTATTTATTTTTTTTTAAATTAAATCTTTATTGTTCAGATTATTACATTTGTTCCTCTTTTTTCCCCCATAACTCCCCTCCTCCCAGTTCCCGCCCCACCCTCCGCCCTCACTCCCCACCCACTGTCCTCATCCATAGGTGCACGATTTTTGTCCAGTCTCTTCCCACATCTCCCACACCCCTATCCCCCCCAAGAATAGTCAGTCCATTCCCTTTCTATGTCCCTGATTCTATTATGATCACCAGATTATTTATTAACTTGATTCTTAGATTCACTTGTTGATAGATGCATGTTTGTTGTTCATAATTTGTATCTTTACCTTTTTCTTCCTCTTCCTCTTCTTAAAGGATACCTTTCAGCATTTCATATAATACTGGTTTGGTGGTGATGAACTCCTTTAGCTTTTCCTTATCTGTGAAGCTCTTTATCTGACCTTCAGTTCTGAATGATAGCTTTGCTAGATAAAGTAATCTTGGTTGTAGGTTCTTGGTATTCATCACTTTGAATATTTCTTGCCATTCCCTTCTGGCCTGCAAAGTTTCTGTTGAGAAATCAGCTGACAGTCGTATGGGTACTCCCTTGTAGGTAACTGACTGTCTTTCTCTTGTTGCTTTTAAGATCCTCTCTTTGTCTTTTGCTCTTGGCATTTTAATTATGATGTGTCTTGGTGTGGTCCTCTTTGGATTCCTTTTGTTTGGGGTTCTCTGTGCTTCCTGGACCTGTAAGTCTATTTCTTTCACCAGGTGGGGGAAGTTTTCTGTCATTATTTCTTCAAATAGGTTTTCAATATCTTGCTCTCTCTCATCTTCTGGCACCCCTATAATTCTGATGTTGGTTCTCTTGAAGCTGTCCCAGAGGCTCCCTACACTATCTTCGTATTTTCGGATTCTTTTTTCATTTTGCTTTTCTGGTTGGGTGTTTTTTGCTTCTTCGCATTTCAAATCTTTGCCTTGATTCTTGCGCTCCTCTGGTCTGCTGTTGGGAGTCTGTATAGTATTCGTTATTTCAGTCCATGTATGCTTAATTTCTAGTTGGTTCTTTATCATAACATCAAGGGTCTCATTAGATTTCTTGAGGATCTCACTACATTTATCAGCGGCTTCTAGACAGTTCTTAAGAGACCTTAAAAGTGTGGTTCTGAACTCAATATCCTCCATGGACAATTTTGTCCTCTTTCTTTGTCTCCGCATTTTTTATGCTTTCTTGGTGCACCCCCTAGTGTTCTTTGTGCACAGTCTTGTTGTAGTTAAGCCTTGATTGTTGTCGGCAATACCGGGGGTGATTTGACCTCCAGGCTAACTGGCTATGAGAGTCCGCTGTGTCTGCAGTGGAAGAGCTTCTGTTCAAGGACAATTTTTTCATTGATTTTTCAGACAGAGAAGAAGGGAGGACATGGTGGGGGTGGGGAGAAAGGAACATGGACATGAGAGAGACACATCCATTGGTTGCCTCCTGCATGCAGCCCAACCAGGGCTGGGGATCCAACCAATGCAAAACCCTTTGGTCTGAGAGCCAATGCTCTAACCACTGAGGAAAGTGGCCAGGGCTATTCTGTATATTTTACTTTATTTTTACAAAATCTAATTTTCTTGTGTCAAATTTTGCAGATCTAAAATTGTCAACATTCTCCTTTTCCTATCCATACCTGTCAATAACAAATCTTACATTGTTCAGTTTTAGCATTTGTCAATTTTATTTTCTGTTGATTCTTTCCATTAACAATGTTTGTTATAAATGGAATAATCACTGACAGTTTGCATCTGATTCTCAGATAATCCATGAGTGAAGTGCAGAAGTTCTTCCCCTCATGTGTTTCAGAATTGCTCTGTTGTTTGAATTTATACTGTTGTATAGCTCATTATACTCTTCTTGCTTTTCATCTCTTTGAATGCTATTTGGGGACATGGAGCAAGCAATGGAGTTAAAAAGACAGTTGAATGCCCTGAGCTGCTACAAGAAATAAGAAACAACACTGGCCCTAGCCAGTTTTGCTCAGTGGGTAGAGCATCAGCCCTTGGATTGAAGGGTCCCAGGTTCAATTCTAGCCAAGGGCATTATCTCAGTTACAAGTTCCTGCTCAGCCCCAGTCGGGTGCACATGCAGGAGGCAATCAGTCAATGCGTCTCTCTCACATTGATGTTTCTCTCTTTGTGTTCTTCCCCTCCCTTCCACTCTGTCTAAAAATCAATGGGAAAATATCCTCAGGTGAGGAGGAAGGAAGGAAGGAAGGGAGGAAGGGAGGAAGGAAGGAAGGAAGGAAGGAAGGAAGGAAGGAAGGAAGGAAGGTAGGGAGGGAGCGAGAGAGGGAGGGAGGAAAGAAGGAAAGAACGAAGGAAGGGAGGAAGGGAAGGAGAAGAGAAATAACACTTCTCACTACATGTATAAAAAAGAAGTAAGAAAGAATTTGGCATCTCTAGATGCCAGCTGGTTGGTAAGTGATGCCACAGTGAATTCAGAACCATGCCATCTACTGCGACCTCCACTGGAGGCATTAATTTAGCAGTGAGGCTTAGGCTGGCATCTAGGACTGACTTATCCATGAAGCATGACAGGACCAGTGCTGGGGCCACAATGCATTAGGAACTCACAAAATGTTTTAAGTTTTTTTTAAATCATCAGGGGTAAAAATCAACTTTTAGGTTGAAAAAACGTTTTACAGGAGACGGAAGATGGCGGCGATATAGGCAGACGCGTCCCAGGTTGTATCCCGGAGCAAATGGAGTGAGCAGCTGAAACTAGTAACACTCACACCGAATTGGCGAAATTGCTCAGCTGGTGAGGGGTTTGCAGCCGGGAAGAGCAGAACTCCCCTGGAAAGGTAAAAAAACCAGGGATTTGGGCAGGAAAGTTTGCCAGACCTCTGAGCCCAGAGAGTCGGAGGGAGACCACATGGCAGACAGCCGCGTCCCTTGGGACAGGCACAGCCCCTGACGGGGGAAAGGAGATCTGCGGGATTCCTGGTGCCGCCGGGGGAATTGAGAGCTGGGTTCTGTGATCATGGAGGACTGAGCCTAAAGGGGTCAGCCTGAAGAGCTGACCTGACCATGCAGTGCCAGTAAGAGAAGAAGCTTACAGAAACCAAACCTTCCCTGTTTCCGCGGCCGGCATTTGTTTGTTTGTTTTCACTGAATCCTGTTCATGGGACATTTCGGATACAGACACTCACCTGTGCTGAAGAGAGGGAGAGTGTGCGGAGGAGTGGAATCTGGGGAGAGACTGGGGAAAGAGGGGGAGCCGGGAGAGGTGGCAGTGAATTGAGTGCTGAGACACTCCTGAGCCCAGGACTGGGGCAGCCATCCTCTCCAGAGAGTGAGACTCCTCCCCCCAGCCCCCAGGCAAGGAGCACAGCCACACCCAGATTCCACCCTGTACGAGATCAAGGATTAAGATAACCTGATCAGTCCCTGGGAGTTAACAGGGTCTGGCCTATAGAGGGATTTTCAATCCCAGCAACAACATAGCGCCGGTAACTAACTATTACGCAGTCAGCTCTGGGCAGTGAACTTCCACTGGACAGAGAGCCCTATAGCCTCAGAGGCCAACCCCAGAACACTGCCACCCAGAGGCTGACCCACAAACTGACTCTTTGCTAAACACAAAATAAGGCAGTCTGGGAAATAAATGCGGCATGCTTTAAAATAAGGACTGTGGTTTACAACACAGAGGAACAGTATATCGCAGGGAAACTCAACACTCTCCTGAATACCTGGAAGGTCTAAGGCGAGCCACACTGAAGAATAGAAGAAACGAAGGACCTTCACTACTGCAATTTTTTTTTCTTTTTTCACTTTTTAACTAAGAAACCAATTTTTTTTCTTTCTTTTTTTTCTGTTCTTTTTTTTTTCTGTTCTTCTTTTTCCATCACCTGATTTTACCCTTTTAATTACTACCTTCTTATTTTTAACCGGTATTATTACTGCTACCATTTTACCATTTTTTAAAGTGCCATTTTATTTTCTCTTTATTTTATTTTGGGATTAGTGTTCTCCATTCTATTTTCATCGTTATATTATTGGTTGTTTCTAGTTTGCATTCATCTCCAGGGAGCTGTTGCTGGAATTCTTTGGGATTAGTGGCAGTTCTTAGGAGTATTCTCCTCATATAAAAAGTCTCTTCCCCTCTTCCACTCTCTCTTTTCGCTCTTTTTTTTTTTCTTTTCTTTTCTCGCTTTTATTTTCCCCCCTCCTTTTTCCCAATTTCATTTTTGCACTCCTTTTTTTGGTCCCTACTTTTCTTTTCTTTTTTCTCTTTTATCTTTTTCTCTTCCTTCTTCCTTATCCCCTAATTCTCTTAATTAAGGTGGTCACCTTTATTTGGGGTTATTAATATCGTGAATATATTTGTGTATAGTGCCTGGTACGTGGTGCCTTCTTGTGTTGTATTTTGTGCCTTTAAATCAATGCAGCAGATCCAAGCAACAGCAACCTCCTGAGCATCACATCCTCTGCTGAGGAACAGCAGCTGTACGTGAAACGGCCCCCCACCAGCCAGAAGAGCCACCACAGCTGTGAACAACACCCACCAGAGGAGCTGCTGCCAACTGAAGAGCAGCTGCTACCGCAACCGCCCGAAGAGCAACCACAGACCAAGGAGTCACTGCCACCAAGGGAGCAGCCACTGAACGACTCAACGTCTAGATATGTCAGTGAGATAAAACATGGGTAGACAAAGAAACCCCCAAAGGAAAGAGAAGGATGACTCTCCAGAAAAGCAGCTAAGTAATACAGAGGCATGCGACATGACAGATAAAGAATTCAGAATAAGGGTCCTAGAGTGCATAAACCGGATGGAGGGAAAAATCGACAACCTCTGCAAGAAGCAAGAAGAAACAGATGAAAAAATCCATAACATATGGAAGAAGCTAGAAGAAACAGATGAAAAAATCGATAACATATGGAAGAAGCTAGAAGAAACAGATGAAAAAATCAACAACTTAAGTAAGACCCAAGAAGAAATGAAGAGTGATATAGCTGCAATGAAAAACTCCATTGAAAGTATCAACGGTAGACTAGGAGAAGCGGAGGACCGAATTAGTGAATTAGAAGACAAGGAAGCAAAACACACCCAAAATGTACTGAAATTGGAGAAAAATATTAAAAGACAGGAGGAGAGCCTAAGGGAGCTTTGGGACAACATGAAACGAAACAACATACGAATAATAGGAGTACCAGAACAACAGAAGGATGAACAAGGATTAGAAAACCTACTCGAAGAAATAATATTAGAAAACTTTCCTGAGGTGGGGAAGAAAAAAGTCACACAAGCCCAGAGAGTCCCAAACAAGGTGAACGCGAAAAGACCCACACCAAGACACATCATAATCACCATGGCAAATGTTCAGGACAAAGAGAGAATCTTACAGGCTGCAAGAGAGAGACGGAAAGTTACATACAAGGGATCTCCCATTAGACTGTCAAATGATTTCTCAACAGAAACACATCAGGCCAGAAAAGAATGGACTGAAATTTACAAAGTGATGCAAAGCAAAGGACTGAATCCAAGAATACTCTATCCAGCAAGGCTATCATTCAAACTTGAAGGGGAAATAAGAAGCTTCACAGACAAAAAAAGGCTAAGGGAGTTTGTCACCACCAAGCCAGCAATGCAAGGAAGGCTAAAGGGAATGCTGTAAAAAGAAGAAATAAAAAGCTCAGAAAGAAAACAGCCACACAAAAAAAAGAAATGGCTACAAACAAGTACCTTTCAATAATAACTTTAAACGTAAACGGACTAAATGCTCCAAACAAAAGACAGCGAGTGGCTGAATGGATAAAAAAACATGACCCATACATCTGCTGTCTACAAGAAACCCACCTCATTAGAAGGGACTCACACAGACTAAAAGTGAAAGGATGGAAAAATATCTTTCAGGCAAATGGAAAGGAAAAGAAAGCTGGGGTAGCAATACTTATATCGGACAAAATAGACCTCAAAGTGAAGGCCATTACAAGAGATAAGGAAGGCCACTTCATAATAATAAAGGGATCAATACAACAAGAAGATATAACCCTGGTAAACATATATGCACCCAATGTAGGAGCACCCAAATTCATAAAAAAACTCCTGGAAGATATCAAAGGAGAGATGGACAACAATACAATCATAGTAGGAGACTTTAATACACCACTGACAGCACTGGATAAGCCCTCTAAACAAACAATCAGCAAAGATACAGCAATCCTAAATGACTCACTAGATCAGATGGACTTAATAGACATCTTCAGAACACTTCCCCCCAAAGCCAGGGAATACACATTCTACTCAAATGCTCATAAGACATATTCAAAAATAGACCATATATTGGGTCACAAGCAAAGTATCCCCAAATTCAAGAAGATTGAAATCATAAAAAGCGTCTTCGCAGACCACGATGGCATAATATTAGAAATAAACTACAATAAAAACAACCCAAAATACTCAAACACCTGGAAGCTGAATAGCATGCTATTAAATATTGATTGGGTTACCAATGAGATCAAAGAAGAAATTAAAAACATCCTGGAAACTAATGACAATGAAAACACAACAATCCAAAACCTATGGGACACAATGAAAGCAGTCCTGAGAGGGAAGTTTATAGCGCTACAGGCCTATCTCAAAAAACAAGAAAAAATGGTAGTAAATCATCTAACTCTACAATTCAAAGAATTAGAAAGAGAGCAACAAGAAAACCCCAGAGTGAGCAGAAGGAAGGAGATAATAAAGACTAGAGCAGAAATAAATGACATAGAGACCAAAAAAACAATACAGAAAATCAATGAAACCAAGAGCTGGTTCTTTGAAAGGATAAACAAGATTGACAAACCTCTAGCCAGACTCACCAAGAAGCAGAGAGAGAGGACCCAAATAAACAAAATCAGAAACGATAGAGGCGAAATAACAACAGACCCCACAGAAATACAAATGATTGTTAAAAAATACTATGGACAGCTCTACTCCAACAAACTAGACAACCTGGAGGAAATGGACAAATTCCTAGAAAAATACAACATTCCAAAACTCAATCAGGAAGAATCTAAAAATCTCAACAGGCCAATAACTATGGAAGAAATTGAAGCAGTCATCAAAAAGCTTCCATCAAACAAAAGCCCAGGACCAGACGGCTTCACAGGGGAGTTTTACCAAACATTCAAGGAAGACCTAAAACCTATCCTCCTCAGACTACTACAAAAAATTCAAGAGGAAGGAACACTTCCAAGATCATTCTATGAAGCCAGCATCACCCTAATACCAAAACCAGGTAAAGACAACACAATGAAAGAGAATTACAGGCCAATATCCCTCATGAACATAGATGCCA
This sequence comes from Myotis daubentonii, assembly GCF_963259705.1. Classification (NCBI taxonomy): domain Eukaryota; kingdom Metazoa; phylum Chordata; class Mammalia; order Chiroptera; family Vespertilionidae; genus Myotis; species Myotis daubentonii. Next base: position 131,100,132 of record NC_081841.1, read on the forward strand.
AAATCCTCAACAAAATCTTAGCAAATCGGATCCAGCAGTACATCAGAAAGATCATACACCATGACCAAGTAGGATTTATCCCCGGGATGCAAGGATGGTACAATATCCGCAAATCAATAAACGTGATACATCACATAAACAAATTGAAAGAAAAAAACCACATGGTCATATCAATTGATGCAGAAAAAGCATTTGACAAAATTCAACACCCATTTTTGATAAAAACTCTCAGCAAGGTGGGAGTAGAAGGATCATACCTCAACATAATAAAAGCCATATATGACAAACCCACAGCCAACATCATACTCAACGGACAAAAACTAACACCATTTCCCCTAAGAACAGGATCAAGACAGGGATGCCCCCTCTCACCACTCCTGTTCAACATAGTACTGGAAGTGTTAGCCATTGCAATTCGGCAAGAAGAAGAAATAAAAGGCATTCAAATTGGAAAAGAGGAAGTAAAACTGTCCTTATTTGCAGACGACATGATATTATACATACAAAACCCTAGAGATTCCATCAAAACGCTACTAGACTTAATACATGAATTTGGCAATGTAGCAGGATACAAAATTAACCCCAAGAAATCTGAGGCATTTCTATACACCAATAGTGAACTTTCAGAAAGAGAGATTATAAAAACAATCCCGTTTACCATTGCACCAAAAATATTAAGCTACCTAGGAATAAATTTAACTAAAGAGGTAAAAGACCTCTACTCATAAAACTACAGGACGTTGAAAAAAGACATAGAGGAAGACGTAAACAGATGGAAGAACATACCGTGTTCATGGATTGGTAGAATCAACATCATTAAAATGTCCATACTACCCAAAGCAATCTATAAATTCAACGAACTTCCCATTAAAATACCAACGGCATACTTCAGAGATCTAGAACGAACTTTCCAAAAATTCATCTGGAATAAAAAAAGACCCGGAATAGCTGCAGCAATCCTGAAAAAGAACAAAGTAGGTGGGATCTCAATACCAGATATCAAGTTGTATTACAAAGCCACTGTTCTCAAAACTGCCTGGTACTGGCACAAGAATAGGCATATAGATCAATGGAATAGAATAGAGAGCCCAGAAATCGGCCCGAACCAATATGCTCAATTAATATTTGACAAAGGAGGCAAGAACATACAATGGAGCCAAGATAGTCTCTTCAATAAATGGTGTTGGGAAAATTGGACAGATATATGCAAGAAAATGAAACTAGACCACCAACTTACACCATACACAAAAATAAACTCAAAATGGATAAAGGACTTAAACGTACGACGGGAAACCATAAAAATTCTAGAAGAATCCAAAGGCAACAAAATCTCAGACATATGCCGAAGCAATTTCTTCACTGATACAGCTCCTAGGGCACTTGAAACTAAAGAAAAAATGAACAAATGGGACTACATCAAAATAAAAAGCTTCTGCACAGCAAAAGAAACCATCAACAAAACAACGAGAAAACCCACTGTGTGGGAAAACATATTTGCCAATGACATATCTGATAAGGGCCTAATCTCCAAAATTTATAGGGAACTCATACAACTTAACAAAAGGAAGATAAACAATCCAATCAAAAAATGGGCAAAGGACCTAAATAGACACCTTTCAAAAGAGGACATTCAGAAAGCCAAGAGACATATGAAAACATGCTCAAAGTCACTAATCATCCGTGAGATGCAAATCAAAACAGCAATGAGGTACCATCTCACACCTGTCAGACTGGCTATCATCAACAAATCAACAAACGACAAGTGCTGGAGAGGATGTGGAGAAAATGGAACACTTGTGCACTGCTGGTGAGAATGCAGACTGGTGCAGCCACTGTGGAAGACAGTATGGAGTTTCCTTAAAAAACTGAAAATGGAACTCCCATTTGACCCTGTGATCCCACTTCTAGGAATATATCCCAAGAAACCAGAAACACCAATCAGAAAGGATATATGCACCCCTATGTTCATAGCAGCACAATTCACCATAGCTAAGATCTGGAAACAGCCTAAGTGCCCATCAGCAGATGAATGGATTAGAAAACTGTGGTACCTCTACACGATGGAATACTATGCTGCTCTAAAAAGGAAGGAACTCTTACCATTTGCAACGTCATGGATGGAACTGGAAAGCATTATGCTAAGTGAAATAAGCCAGTCAATAAAGGAAAAATACCACATGATCTCACTCATTCATGGACAATAGAGACCATTATAAACTTTTGAACAATAATAGATACAGAGGCAGAGCTGCCTCAAACAGATTGTCAAACTGCAGTGGGAAGGCCGGGGAGGGTTGGGGGGCAGGAGGTAGGGGGGTAAGAGATCAACTAAAGGACTTGTATGCATGCATATAAGCATAACCAATGGACATAAGACACTGGGGGATAGGGGAGGCTAGGGGACTGTCTAGGGCGGGGGGATAAAATGGATACATATGTAATACCCTTTGTAATACTTTAAGCAATAAAAAATAAATAAATAAATAAATAAATAAATAAATAAAAAGAAAAAACGTTTTACACATAATATTAATATGTTCATCTTTATACCAATTCAGTTATACAATTTAAAAAATAAATTAAAAATATTTTGAACATAATGTTTTATATTTTGGGGGTAGAGAAAGAAACATACAAAGATAAAAGTACCTAGGGCCCATGAAAATAAAAATGTTGGCCTTTTGGTTTGAGGGCACCAAACTGATACAACAGGCCATACCACACACCTAAAGAGTGAAAGAGAATTAATGGGAACAGTATTTTATAACATGATAAAAATAAAGCTTGCTTACTGAAAAATACTCAACGTTAACATGACCAGTATTTTCTCATTTTTCTTCCAGGGAAAGAGCTCAAATACCAGACTGATTCAAGGCCAAATCCCTGGCAATCCTGGCCCCTCGTTGGACTTACCATATCCAGTCACTATTCCCATGTGGCTGGGCTTGGCCTTAAACAGATGAAGGCCTGGCAGACCCACCTCTGGCAGACTGGGCCATGCTCAGAGTAAGCGTATTTTACAGAGATGGGTTACTAGATTTCATCTTTGTACCTGACACCAGGCCACTCAGTCAAAATTGAGTGAATTGCCTTCTCTAATCTGATAAGAGTGGAAGCTGATATAAAATGACATATTATTATAGTTGTATAATTGCTTCAGAAAGTTATTTTCCATGATGAAATTTCTGTGAAAACTGAAAATAACATGATTTCTTCAACGAAATATTCACTACCTTCTCTTCCCTCCTACTTTGGCACTTCTTTTTCCCTTCCATGAATCAGGCATCTGGAAAGAATTTTTAGGGGCATCAGAGCCAGGGGGAATATGCTCTTTGCCTTCTGGGTTAGGTCACTCTTGTTCCTTGTAATTTCTCTCCTAAACCAAAGGATCAGAGTTTGACAATTACTGCTCCCATCTTCCAGAAACAACAGATCCATTCTTCTACCTTTCCCTCTTTTTTTATTTTCTGTTAAAGGGCACTGGTTCTGAGTTCCCATCAATTTCAGGCCTGATTGGACCCTCTGAGGTGATGGCCAAAAGCAGTCCCCATACAGTTAACTTTGCCAACATGCTCACATTCTTTCCATTTCAATGTCATTAAAGGCATTCTAACTGGCTAAGACTCCACTGTTCTTCCAAGTAGTTTTATACCTTAGATGTGACCTCAAAGTTATTTACCATTAGCTCTTTCATTACATCATGGCTTGGCAATTTGACCTTTTCTCCCTCTAGTTGGAAACGGGTTTTGTTTTGTTCAATAAATAAATATGTAGCTTCCCTTACAAGCAGGCAATAGGGAGATGGGGTGAAAGGGGTTTATGCTATGATTAATGAACTGTTAACTTTTGAGTCCAGATAAACTGGCTAATTGAATGTACTGTGAATCTAAAACCTGATTCTGAGGAGCCCACAGATGCCCTTTGGAATTTGAATATCTGTACTTCTCATCAGAGAATGCCGCTGATATCCTTGGGAGCCAAACAACATTTCAAAATTAAGACAAAGTGTATTTTACAAGCATTGGTGAGGATGTGGAGAAATTAAAACCCTTGTGCACTGTCAATGGTAATACAAAATGATGCAGCCACTATGCAAACCACTATGGAGGTTCATCAAAATATTAAATGTGATGCATCAATTACACTTATGAGTATTTATCCAAAAGAACTAAAATCAGAACATCAAAGAGATACTAGTACTTCTTTATATTCTCTACTAGAGGCCCGGTGCACAAAAATTTGTGCACTCGGGGGGGGGGGAGGGGGGGTCCCTCAGCCTGGCCTGTGCCCTCTCGCAGTCTGGGACCCCTCGGGAGATAACGACCTGCTGGCTTAGGCCTGCTCCTGGGTGGCAGAGGGCAGGCCCAATCCCTAGGTGCAGCCCCTGGTCGGGCTCAGAGCAGGGCTGATTGGGGAGTTGGGGCGCCGCCCCCTGTCACACTCAAGGCAGGGTCGATGGGGAGGTTGTGGAGCAACCCCCTGTCACACACAGAGCAGGGCCCATCAGGGGGTTGGGGTGCTGCCCTCTATCACCCACAGAGCAGGGCAGATCAGGGGGTTGGGGCACCGCCACTCTCACACTCAGGGCAGGGCCGAGGGGGAGGTTATGGCTCTACCCCGTCACACACAGAGCAGGGCCCGTGGGGGGGGGAGCTCCCCCCTATCAGGCACAGAGCAGGGTGGATAGGGAGGTTGTGGCCCCACCCCCTGTCACACACAGAGCCGCAGGGCGATCAGGGGGTTTGGGTGCTGCCCCCTGTCACGCTGATTCCAGTGCCGGGAGGCCTCACGGCTCCGCTGATCCTGGTGCTGGGAGGCATATTACCCTTTTACTATATAGGGTAGAGGCCTGGTGCATGGGTGGGGGCTGGCTGGTTTGCCCTGAAGGGTGTCCTGGATCAGGGTGGGGGTCCCCACTGGGGTGCCTGGCCAGTCTGGGTGAGGGGCTGAGGGCTGTTTTCAGGCTGGGGGTGACTGAACTCCCAAACGCTCCTTTTTTCCTTTTTTTTTTTTTTTTTTTTTAATTCTGGGCCAGCTTTAGCTTGAGGCTTGGCTCCAGCTCTTAGGCCTCCGGCTGAAAGTAGGTTTCTGGCCTTTGCTTACAATGTTGCGAATCTGCTGGCTGAAGTTGGGCGTATTTGTTACAGAGTTTCTTAAACTGCCTGCTCAGAGGCCTGCAGCGCAGGCGGGGAACGTTGGTTTCCTCCGTCACTGAGGCAAGCAAGCCTCATGTTAGTTTCAAGCTGCCTGGCTGCCGGCCGCCATCTTGGCTGACAGTTAATTTGCATATCTCGCTGATTAGCCAATGAAAAGGGTATCGGTCATACGCCAATTACCATGTTTCTCTTTTATTAGATAGGATAGCACTATTTATAACAACCAAGATGTAAAGACAACTTAAGTGTCAATTGACAGATAAATGGATAAAGAAAATACATATAATACATTTTTAGGATACATTTATTAATGAGAGAGAGAGAGAGAGAGAGAGAGAGAGAGAGAGAGAGAGACTTGAATGGGTTGTCTCCTGTATGTATCCTGACGGGAGATCAAACCTGCAACCTCGGTGTGTGCCCTGATGGGGAATTAAACCTGCAACATTTTGGTATACAGTGTGATGCTCTAAGCAGCTGAGCCACTTGGCCAGGGCCATACTATGGATTATTATTCAGCCTTAAGAAAGAAGGAAATCCTGTCATGTGTGACAAAATGGATGAACTTTGAGGACATTATGCTAAATGAAATAAGTTATAGGAAGATAAATATTACATGATTCCAATTATATGAGGTAGCTATAGTAGTCAAATTCGTGGAATCAAAGAGTGGAATGGTGATTACCAGAGGCTGCAAAGAAGGGGCAATAAGAAGTTAGATCTACTTTTAGATCCATGGTACATTTTCTCTTTGAAATCTGATAACCTCATACTAGAACACTTCTTGTAGCCAGAAAAATCACCCAAGCAACCCAGCCATGGAATGGAGGTTTTCCTCCTGGGACCCTGTCAGATGTGTGCTTGTGTGGTAGGGTGTCTCCAAGATGACCCCCACTTCCTGGCATCCATGCCCTTGTGTAATTTCCTTTGACTAGGGCTGGATTTTGTGACTTACTTCTAACAGAAAATGACAGAAGTGATGTGATGGCACTTCCAAGGTTAGGTTCTAAATGACCACAGTTCTGTTTTGGGCACTCTTTCTCTTGCTCTTTTTTGGATCAATCATTTTGTGGAAAACCAGCTTCTGTGTTGGGCTCCACCCTATGGAGAGGCACTGTGTTGAGGAAATGAGAGAGGCCTCTGGCCATTAGCCAGTGTGCAACTGAGACCCTAAGTCCAATAATCCACGAGGACCTGAGTAGTGTGGAAGGCAGATCATTTGGCTTCAGTTGAGCCTTGGTGAACCTTTAGCCCTGACCAACATCTTGACTGCAACCTCCTGAGAGAGCCTGACCTAGAGGTACCCTGCTAAACTGCTCCTGGACTCCTGGATCTCAATTAAATGTTGTTGTTTCACACTGCAAAGTGTGAGGGTGGTTTGCTCTGCAGTAATTGATCACTAATGTCCCACCTTCTGGAGTGAGCATCACAGACATGGTCAGGAGATCCAGGTAATCACCAGCTCTGTGATAATTTTTAACAAAGCACATAGCTTCTGTTTTTCTCCCCCTCAATTCAAGAAGCAACAATAATTACCTGTTTCAGAGGACTAGGAAATCTTAAGAGGAGACAAGGCTCTTTCTTATTCTCTTTATCCTAGGATAACTCATAACTTTAAGAAAGAAAGAGATCAACCGAAGGACTTGTATGCATGCATATAAACATAACCAATGGACACAAGACACTGAGGGGTAAGGGAGGCTGGGGGAAGGTCAAAGGGGAAAAATAGGAGACATATGTAATACTCTTTGTAATACTTTAAGCAATAAAACAAAATTTTTTAAAAAAAGAACGAATGCAAAACCTTTAGCCACTGTAGTTTCCTAGTACTGTAGCAAATAAATAGCGACGCCTTAATAAATGTTTACTTATTATCATTAAATAATGATTCATAAGCCTCTTGAGGATTTCTGAATATAGTGAAAATATTTTAGTGCCACTGATTCAACCAAAAATTCCCAGTAAAAAGAGATTAATGAGTCAATCCAAAAAATATTTAAATGTATTAGGCTGCAAGTTAGTATACCCAGGCACTATGGTAGGAAGTTTATATTCTTTATTTCATTAAGTCCCCCAAATCCCACAAGTTAGGTATTTTGGACTGCATGTTTGTGTCCTCTCATAATTCATATGTCAAAACTCTAATCACCATTGGGATGATAGTAAGAGGTGGGAACTTTGGGATGAAATTAGGTATGGAGGTTGGAGCCCTCATGATGGAATTAGTATTCTTTTTTTTTTTTATGTTACTGATTTTTTTAAATTTATTAAATCTTTATTGTTCAGATTATTGCAGTAGTTCCTCTTTTTTTCCCTCCCATAGCTCCCCTCCATCCAGTTCCCACCCCACCCTCTTCCCTTACTGCCCCCCAATCTCCTCATCCATAGGTGTACGATTTTTATCTAGTCTCTTCAAGAACCCCCCACACCCCTTTCCCCCTGAGAATTGTCAGTCCACTCCCTTTCTATGCCCCAAATTCTATTATATTCACCAGTTTATTCTGTTCATCAGATTTTTTATTCACTTGATTTTTAGATTCACTTGTTGATAGATATGTATTTGTTGTCACTCTGTTGTTCATAATTTTTATCTTTACCTTTTCCTTCTTCTTCCTCTTCTTAAAGAATACCCTTCAGCTTTTCATATAATACTGGTTTGGTGGTGATGAACTCCTTTAGCTTTTTCTTATCTGTGACGCTCTTTATCTGACCTTCAATTCTGAATGATAGCTTTGCTGAGTAAAGTAATCTTGGTTATTTCTTGCCACTCCCTTCTGGCCTGCATAGTTTCTGTTGAGAAATCAGCTGACAATCATATGGGTACTCCCTTGTAGATAACTAACTGTTTTTCTCTTGCTGCTTTTAAGATTCTCTCTTTGTCTTTTGCTCTTGGATTTTAATTATGATGTGTCTTGGTGTGGTCCTCTTTGGATTCCTTTTGTTTGGGGTTCTCTGCACTTCCTGGACTTGTAAGTCTATTTCTTTCACCAGGTAGGGAAAGTTTCCTGTCATTATTTCTTCAAATAGGTTTTCAATATCTTGCACTTTCTCTTCTCCTGGCACCCCCATAATTTGGATGTTGGTATGCTTGAAGTTGTCCCAGAGGCTCCTTACACTATCTTCATATTTTTGGATTCTTTTTTCTTTTTGCTTTTCTGGTTGGGTGTTTTTTACTTCTTCGTATTTCAAATCTTCGACTTGATTCTTGGGGTCCTCTAGTCTGCTGTTGGATCTCTGTATGATATTCTTTATTTCAGACAGTGTATGCTTAATTTACAGTTGGTCCTTTTTTATATCCTTGAAGGTCTCACTAGATTTATCGAGGGTCTCACTAAATTTATCGGCAGTTTAATTCTTGAAAAACCTTATAAGTGTGGTTTTGAACTCTATTTCCAGTAGTTTGCTTTCCTCCATTTCTGTTATTTGTGACCTGTTTGCTTGTCTCTGCATTTTAGCTGCTTCCCTGTGTTGATAGAGTGTCTTTCTGTGCTAGGTGTCCTATAGGGCCCAGTGGCTCAGCCTCCCCAGTTACCTGAGGTGTTCACTCTTGGTGCAGCTCTTTGTGGGCTGTATGCACAGTCTTGTTGTAGTTAAGCCTTGATTGTTGTTGGTATCACTGGGAGGAATTGACCTCCAGGCCAATTGGCTGTGAGAATCAGATGTGTCTATGGTGGGAGAACTTCTGTGCTGGAGACACCCTTATGGGGCATGACTTGCTTCAGTGGGGCTTTGGTGCTCACTGAGTCTGCTCCCTGAGTGTGTCCCTTATGGATCTGAGGAGTTGTAATCTGGATGATCCCACTCTGAACACTGGGTACACTGGCACTTGGATCTCTAAGGAGATGCTAATTTAGCCTCTTCCTGAGGCTACCCAGCAGGAGCTATGGAGAGATCTGCAGATTCCTCTTCTTTGTTTGGCGTTTGGAGGTTCCCAGATGAGGCCCAGCTGTGAAGCAATGTAAGCAGCCGTGGGGCCTTGGGCCTTCTTTTGGATGTTCTGGGTCTCTCTGATCCAGCTGCAGTTTGTTACCTAATTTTAGATTGCAAAGGGCCAGGACATTCATATGCAAAAGCCTCTGCACACAGCTTGGGTGGGGCAGGGTCTCAGGAATCAACAAGGTGGATCAAACAGCTATGGCTGATCCTTAGTCCTGCCCTAAGAGGCCCTGGGTCTTAGTGTCCTGCAGTAATTGCTGCAAGCACCTCTGAGAGAAAGCCGCCCTCGAGTTCTGCCTGCTGCCAGACAGTCCAGTTTCTCCCCATATGAGTCTGTGTCTCCAGAGACTCTCCAGGAACTGGAGTTCAGAACTGTTGGGAGCTTATGTCTCCCTCCCAATTGAAAAAGACAACTGTGTCCTCAGTTGCCAGCCCTTTCCTCACGTGGCCCTCTGTACTTCTGCACTTTACTTCCACACCTCCTCTGAGTCTCAGTGTGCTTTTCTCTTTCCTTCTAGTTGTAGAATTTCCACTCAGACAGCCTTCCTGTGGTTCTGGATGATGTCCGTTTTGTCTTTTAGTTGTAGTTTTGAAGTGGTTGTGTGAGGCAGAAATTTCAGGTGTTTACCTATGCTGCCATCTTGGTTTCTCTGGAATTAGAGAAGGCAGTCTGAAAACCAGGAAGGGGCTCTCACCAGAACCTGACCAACCATGATAGCACCCTGATCTTTGGATTTCAGCTTCCAGAACTGTGAGAAGTGAAAACTTCTGTTGTTTAGAAATACCAGTCTATAGTATTCTTCTTATAGCAGCCTGAACTAAGATACTAGGTATTATGGTAAGTCACCAATTTCTTTATAGACCCAAGGAATATACATGCTAGGTTACCTAAGTGATAGAGATTTAATGCAAATATATATGAGGACATGAAGTAGTGTGGAAATTAACCCCATCAACCATACGGTCATCTCTTTATCCCTAAATTTCCCAATGCTGCAGTACATGGTGGTCTTTACAGTTACCAAAAAGCTTCTCAGAATTCTTTGGGATGGCTACCTTAGCTCAGAGGAACTCTCTTCTCTTTGTTCTTCTAGCAACTGTTAATCATAAAAAGGATAATTTGACCTTATTGGTCAAATATCTTGTCCAGCCACCTCAGAGATAGTCAGTTTCCCTCATGTTGATTTATAAGTGGCAGCCTGTGTCTAATAAATTACTCTTTGGTCTAATCAGCTATAACTAGACCAGGAGGCCTAGTCTTACCTAAACAGAAAATAGCTTATGCTTGAAAGAACTAATTGAAACCACTTTCCTTCAAAAATAACTGTGTAAAAGAGAAAGCACACCAGGTTTTATGGACTTCTGCTGCAGCCCATTCAGTACAATTACTATATCCATGTGGCAAGATAGTGTTCTAATTCATCATTAGCTACAGTCTTTTTTATGTATTCCCTGTTAGGCCATTATGCTCCCCCATTTAGCCAGCTAGATATGGAGAACCTATTGCCTTATGTGTGTGTGTGGGGTGGGGGGGCGGTTACAGATTACTGTAGAGAACAAAAATAAAATGTTAATTTTTAGCTTCTGAGTTTCAAAACTGAGGTCCAGATGTGAGACAAAAGAGTTGGAAGATTGCATGAACAGACAGAGTGACTTTTCTGCCCACGGGATAGTAGGTAAAAATTCCTTGGGCTTAGGGAAGAAGAAAGAGTAAACAGAAAGCAGTACAAAGGGAGTCTGATCAGGGATATGACACTCTTCTCCTGACATCCAAACCCACAAGGAGAAGAACAATGGAACCCTTGGTAACTTTGAGGATATAAGAGTGGAGGAGACTTGCTCTTGTTTTCTGGGTGGAACCCAGAAGAGCAGTGAGGGTACAAATCTCCTCCCTACCCTTGAGTATACAAAATGGCACTAGACTAGACTGGGAAGTTCAGTGGATTTGGGTAATGGGTCCTTAGACAGTTTCCGTGAAGAAAAGCATCCAAGAGGGCTGTGCTCTCTCAGAAGTCAGTGGACCTGAAGGACCATTGGCAGATACACTCATTGGCACAATGACTAGATGGAGGAACATAGTTCTTACAGGAGTGTATCTGCCAATGTCTGGGAACCAATATGACTAAGGATACAGTACAGATGTAACTACCCCATGGTTAGATGCTAAACAAAAACTAGACACCTTTCCTGTCCCATCTGAATGCCCTGATGGCTTGAGGCTCCCCAAATTTTAATATAATTTCACTGAATAGCAGGAAGGAAGTCAACAGTCAACCTTTAATTGACTCAGAAAATCCTTAAGTGAAACACACACACAAGAAATGACTGAAATTAAGTTTCATCTTTTAGGAAATGTAAACTCATGGATCAGGCTTTCCTTTGAAGATACTTAATAATTAAGTCCTGTGAGAGATTCTTTACCAGGAAGGTATGCATCCTCTAGAGGAATGAGATGCTCTCCCTGGGAGAAAGAGAAATGGCAGAAAAAATAACACAGAAACATTACTGTCACTCAGCCAGAACATGTAGAAAAATGTCGGTTTTCTAAAATTCAGTTCATAGTGTCCATCTGCTGTTTTAGACTGAAACGATTATTGCTGGAAAGATGAGAAGTGGTACTTGCATTTGTTCAGCACTTCTGTCACTGTTTAATTAATACCTGCTTTTCAAGATATGGTTTTGAGGTAGATTCTATTTTTTTATTAAGGTATTACATATGTGTTCTTATCCCCCTATTTCCCCCCAACCCCACCCCGCTCGTGCCCTCACCCCACTAGTGTCTATGTTCATTGGTTATGCTTATATGCATGCATACAAGTCCTTTGGTTGATCTCTCCCCTTCCCCCCACCCTCCTAGATCAAAATTGTGTTTGTTCAAATCCTGGCTTATCTACTTTCTAGCTACATGACATTAAAAACGTAATCTAATATATATTTCTTTCTCATTTTTATTATTAAGAATTTTTAAAATGTACATGAATAAATGTATTAGTATAAGATCCGCACGTACCTTCCAATTTTCAACAATTATTAACTAAGCCAATCTTGTTTCATTTATGCTCACACCCCCATCTTATATTATTTTTTAATATTTTATTTTATTGATTTGAGAGCGAGAGAGGAAGGGAGAAAGAGAGATATAAAAATCAATAGAGACATTTGATTTTTCTCTAGTGGGGATTGAGCCAGCAACCCCAGGCATGTTTCCTGACCAGGAATCGAACTGGTGATTTCTTGGTTCATGGGTTAATGCTCAACCACTGACCCACACTGGCTGGGCACCACCTTATATTATTTTGAAGGACATCCCAGGTAACATATTATATCATTTTATATAGAGCCAGGCTATCACTGTCACACTTAAAATCTTTTAAATAATTCTTTAACATTACCAACTAATTTTTTAAATTTACAATTATCTCAAAATATAGTTCATTGGTTTGAATTATTTCCCAAATATTGTCCACACATTGCAATTGGATAATATAGCTCTTAAGTATCTTTTAATCTATACATTCTGATTTCACCCCCACCCCCATGCAATTATTAGCTGAAGAAAACGAATCAATTGCCCTGTGGAATTTCCCACAGTCTATTTTGCTGATTGTGTTTCTGGGTATTGCTTTTTGTGGCCCCGTGTCCTCTGGGTTAGCTAGTTCTTTCAACAGGTAGTACATAATATTTGATTGTCTCTATTTTGTTGAAACTAGCAACTGTTTATGCTCAATGCAAGGGCTTACAAAATGATAATATTCTAGTTTTTATCTTCCTTCTTTATGTATTAGCTGGAACACTCTATAGAAAGCGACTTCTCATGTATAATCTGGATACTCAAGAGTATTGCTTATTTAAGAAAGTCCAAATAAATGCTTGTTTTCAAAATAATGAGTTGGTTCTCTCCACAGGTGGCCAATTGGTTATGTTTTTTTATGTTTTTATTATCATTATGAACTCATAGATTTACATGTATTTAATACATTGTAGTTATTATCTTGGTTTATGCTCAAACTACCTTTCTTTGTCTCTTGGGAGCCTATTGAAGTTGACTCCTGTGTTCTCTTTGACATGATCTTATTATTTGACATGACTACTATCACATTTGCCTGAGAATGGAGAAAATACTGGGAAAATTAGGACTCTAACCTCACTAGTTTTTCTTTTTGCTTTCTCCATTGCTATTACAAGGCATTCTAGGCTAATCATGTACATTTCTTGCTCCAAACCTGAGATTACATGCAATAATGCTTGCAAAGCACTTATCACATGGCATGGAACATAGAAATTGCTTGTTAAAGATTATTTGCCATCAGAACACCCCCACAGGTAATATGGGCATTGCCAGGGTTTTTTCACTCAGCAAAACTCCACATCATCTCGGGAAAATATCCATATATTTAGGAGTGAGTCATGTTAAATAAATATAAATGGGAGCAGGGATATATTCTTTAGCAGTTCACTGCACAATGCAATATATTTTGTTCAATTTATATTTTTTAAATTCAAACCATCAGAGCTGTCTAAACTTTCAACAAAATAAGCTATGCAGCTGTACCTGACACTGTTTCTAGAAATGTCTTATAATATTTGGGTTTGACACCTGAGAAGCCCTTGTTTATTGTAAGTTTTCTGTCCTATTGCATATTTGTGTGACAGGGGAAATAAATATCATATAAAAGTTGAAAAATTAGTGAAATCTTATGCACTGAAAGAAACTCCTCAGAGATAATATTGGCAGCAGATGCACAAAAGAACCCTCAATAGGTCCCTGAGAAAATAATGTAATCTTCTAACTCTCTTCCAGAATTCATTAAAAAGCAAGTTACAGAAGATAGCTACATTAATCCTCTCAGAGTGGGTATTCCACAAGACATCTGAGGTTGGCAGCCATAGTGGGCACCCATATTTGTGATGTACATAAAAGAGAAACAGATAAAAGAAAGCTTGTTCTGTGAACCATTGCAAACAACCACAAAGGAATTGATGAGTTCAGTCTTGCCTGCTCTACGAAAGCATAATTTAATGCTTGACATATGTGAATCAATTTGCACTGCTGATACCCTTGATATGCTAAGAAAAATTAAAGCCCTGTTGCCTTAGTAAAGAAAGTAGCCCTCCTATCATTATCACACGTAATGTTGCATCAGGATAATTTTGTTACAAAGAACTTCCTCCAAAATACTGAAGCTTGGTTTGAATATTATGCTGAACACATTACATTTTATCAGAGATATGCCCTTACTCCAGGTTTTGACAAAAGAATGGAAGCAAGCACACTGTACAGAAATGAAGTGAGTTGTCAATAGCCATGTGCTTACTTGTTTTTTCTTACCAATTATTTACATATAAACAAAGGTAAAAGGTAATTAATATAAAAACTGACCAGTGTGTGCACAAACCAGGCTGCAAAAGGAGAGGATAATTAATGAATATTAGATGCAGGTCCCTGGAGAAAATCTGAACAATGTCTCTGGGTCATAGTCAACCTTTAGCTTGGCCAATAACACACAAGAGCCCCTTCCAGGGAAGTGAGTGGGCAAGGCCCTGAGTGAGTCAGGAGGGCTCAAGCTCATGACAGTGAGGTCAGCCAGAAGACTGTGGTGTGGGCCAGGTGCTAGATTTCCAGCAGGAAATTGGGAGTGGGCTGTGTAGTTCCTAAGCTCCTACCACTTCTAGATCTTAGGAGAGAGCAAAACAGAAAGAATCCTAGTGGTGAAAAGAATGCCCTTCTAGCTGCAGGATACGGAGTGTAGAGCAGGAACTTCATCAGACACCACCAGGGCAGGAGGTGGGGACAAGAAAGTGCGCGTGCTCACCAGGAGCTCTGTCCTCAGAATCCAGAGTTGTACAGTGGCAGTGCTCCTTGGAGACAACAGCCTCGCCATGTCTGCTTCTTGTCAGGGCAGACATTCAAATAAAGAATTTAAAGTAGTCTATTCTCTTATCATTATGTAGCAAGTGCAATTAAATTCTGAATAAATTTAAAACATTTAATGATTCAGGATGAACACTGTAGAGCAGATTGAACATGTTTATTAGGAAATTTCCAGTTTAGAAAAAGCATGTTAACTTTATTCTTTCCCCCCTTTTTTTGGAAAAAACAACAAGCTTAGTAAGTGAAGTAGTTGAAGTAGTGAGGCCAGCAAGTGATATGTCAACTCCCTGGCATGAAATGAGTAGTGACTTTTATCCATGCTTTTTCTATGAAAGATTCTGCTCTTTTTGTTTGGCTTCTTTATTTCTGAATAATAGAGCTTTTGTTGTATATTTTTCATTAATTTAAAGGGATTTCTATTATTAACCTAGGAGAATGTGTTGTTTGACACCCTTTTAACCTGTGGGATTTATTGAGGAGTCCTTTGTTGCAGTTTTAAATAATGTTGCATAGTTAGAAGATATATTTTTCATTTTAGTGACATAATTAGAAAAATAGACCTGTGTGAGTGTGTGTATCTGCACACACACTACTTAGATCTGTCTTATCCTATCTAATAAAAGAGAAACATGGTAATTGGCATACGACCGCTACCCTTCCCATTGGCTAATCAGGGCGATATGCAAATTAACTGCCAGCCAAGATGGCGGCCAGCAGCCAGGCAGCTTGAAACTAACATGAGGCTTGCTTGCTTCAGTGACGGAAGAAACCAACGTTCCCCGCCTGCCTTGCCGGCCTCTGAGCTTGCAGTTTAAGAAACATTGTAACAAATATAGAAGCTAAATAAAACCCCAGAAACCTGCTTTCAGCAAGCCGCGATCTCAGAGCTGGAGTTATACATTGTTTTGATTATAGAACCCAAACAAACCAGATACCTGCTTTCAGCAGCAGAGGCCTCAGAGCTGGAGCCTCAGAGCTAAAGCTGGCCCAGAATAAAAAGAAAAAAGAAAAAAAGGAGCAGTTGGGAGCTTCAGCCCTCAGCCCCTCACCCAGACTGGCCAGGCACCCCAGTGGGGACCCTGACCCTGAAGGGTGTGTGACCAGCTGCAAACAGCCATCATCCCCTCACCCAGGCTGGCCAGGCACCCCAGTGGGGACCCCCACCCTGATCCAGGACACCCTTCAGGGTAAACCAGCCAGCCCCACCTATGCACCAGGACTCTATCCTATATAGTAAAAGGGTAATATGCCTACCAGCACCGGGATTAGCAGAGCCACGAGGCCTCCTGGCACCAGGATCAGCAGAGCTGAGAGTCCTCCCAGCACCGGGATCAGCGTGACAGGGGGCAGCGCCCAAACCCCCTGATCGCCCTGCGGCTCTGTGTGTGACAGGGTGCGGCACCCCAACACCCCAATCGGCCCTGCTCTGAGCCCGACCAGGGGCTGCACCTAGGGATTGAGCCTGCCCTCTGCCACCCGGGAGCAGGCCTCAGCCAGCAGGTCATTTCTCCCGAGGGGTCCCAGACTGCGAGAGGGCACAGGCCGGGCTGAGGAACCCCCCTCCTGCCCCAGTGCACAAATTTTTGTGCACCGGGCCTCTAGTTAATTATATTCTTTAGGCCCAGTTTATTCTTAATTTTCTTACAATCATGGGATCTTATTTTTATTACATTTTCATTAATGCTCCTTGTTGTTACCTAATACTTTTAAATAATGCACTGCCACCTCTATTACTCGGTTTATTATTTTAAATGGTAAATTTAAGAATTGTGTTACAAAAAGATAAGGTTTTTATGCTTACACTGCTTCTTTCCTCCTCTCTACCTTTCAGTTTTGGTTTATTTTACTATTATTATTTCAACATTATGTTTAATTCTGTTATTATAATTCCTATAGTTGCTTGGTCTTCTCTATTCATTCATTTACTCAATTATTTAATAAATTTAATGCTCATCCTCCTCATCACTATGGCTATTCCCTTCACCTCTTGATTACCATCTTCAAGTAATTTTTTTTTAAAGAAAGGATTCAGAAGTTCTTCTTTTTTTTTTTCTGGAGTTCTTGCATGTTTTGAAATATCAAACAACTATTTGACTAGGTAAAAAATTGGGGGTCATACATTTCTTGAGGACTTGGTAACATTTTTTCAATATTTTCTAGCATTTTGTATTACTAAAAAATATCTGAAACAAAACTTTAAATTTTCCTTTTATTGTTGTGTGATTTTATTGTTTAGGCCTAGATTATTTCTCTGTCTTTGAAGTCCAGTAACTTTACTAAGCTATGGTTCCATGTTGGTTTTGCTATTTTATTTTCTCCTGGAACAGTTGGACCCATTCCAACTATGGGTTTAAGTCTTATTTATCTGAGGAAATATTTATTTTATTATATCTGAATATTCTATTTTATTTATTAGAGACAACATTCATGGAAAAGTTGAAATTCCCTTCCTGCCTTCTATTTCCATCATTTTTGCTAATCATTTTAAATATTTGGTTATTTTTCTTTATTTTTTCCACCTCTATTCTCTTTACCTCTGCCCTATAATCAACTAGTGCCTCTTTTTTTCTACTTCTAATGTTAATTTTCACTTGTGTGACTACTAGTTATTTCTTTTATGTTTTTCCAAATACTTGCAGGTTCTTTTTTTAAGAAAGCAATTGTTTAATTATCTTTTACTTGAGCTAGGATAGCCTATTTTTGAGTTATTGCTCCAGAAAAGCCATTTTTAATTATTTTATTTTTTATATATTTTTTTTATTTTATTTTTTTTCTTATCCCCACATTACCACCCGCTGCCCCACTCACCCACCCACTCATGCCCTCACCTCTCTGTTGTCTGTGTCCATTAGTTAGGCCTATATGCTTGCATATAAGTCCTTTGGTTGATCTCTCCCCATTACCCCCACCCTCCTGTACCTTCCCTCTGAGGTTTGATGGTCTGATTGATGCTTCTCTGTCTCTGGATCTGTTTTTGTTCATCAGTTTATGTTGATTATTATATTTCATAAATGAGTGAGATCATGTGATATTTATCTTTCTCTGACTGGCTTATTTCACTTAGCATAATGCTTTCCAGTTCCATCCATGCTGTTGCAAATGGTGAGAACTCCTTCTTTTCTACTGCGTAGTATTCCATTGTGTCGATGTACCACAGTTTTTTAATCCACTCATCTATTAATGGGCACTTAGGCTGTTTCTAAATCTTAGCTATGGTGAATTGTGCTGCTATGAACATAGGGGTGCATATATCCTTTATGATTGGTGTTTCTGTTTCCTTGGGATATATTCCTAGAAGTAGGATCACTGGGTCAAATGGGAGTTCCATTTTTAATTTTTTGAGGAAACTCCATACTGTTCTCCACAGTGGCTGCACCAGTCTGCATTCCCACCAGCAGTGCACGAGTGTTCCTTTTTCTCCACATCCTCACCAGCACTTGTCATTTGTTGATTTGTTGATGATAGCCATTCTGACAGGTGTGAGATGGTACCTCATTGTCATTTTGATTTGCATCTCTCGGATGATTAGTGACTTTGAACATGTTTTCATATGTCTTTTGGCCTTTCTTCTGTCTTCTTTTGAAAAGTATCTATTTAGGTCCTTTGCCCATTTTTTGATTGGGTTGTTTATCTTCCTTTTGTTAAGTTGTATGAGTTCCCTGTAAATGTTGGAGATTAAACCCTTATTGGTGATAACCTTTGCAAATATGTTCTCCCATGCAGTGGGCTTTCTTGTTGTTTTGTTGATAGTTTCCTTTGCTGTGCAAACACTTTTTATTTTGATGTAATCCCATTTGTTTATTTTCCTTTAGTTTCCATTGCCCTACCATTTTTAATTTTTTAAATAGAAAAGTGTTTCTCCACAATTTTTATCCACATTATGGCATACTTTTCTGGAATGTTAATCTGCCTATTTTTTGTTCCTCACATTTATTTTTCTTGCAGCATATCTGTATTATGTTCCAGACAAACTCATTTTGTATTATTATTCATCTTCTTATGAGATTACTCATTGATTTATGTGTACTGTTTCTTATAATATGGCAGAGAGAACATAGGATGATATGGCAGACAGAACAGAGAAGTGTGCTGGGTCAACCATTAGATGTCTCTGGCCTGTGGTTTGCCTTCCACTCAGCAGGAAGTAGGTTTGGACAGCTGATCAACAGGGAGGCATTCAGCATTTACCTCCCTTCAGCTGCAAGACCACTGCCCATCTTTTAGCAAAGATGGCATGTCTCTTTCTTTCCTTGTTAAACACTGTGTCCTCTCACAAGGATCAGAAAGCCCCCAAGTTTACCTTCTTACCCAAATCGCACTGTTCACCAAGGCTGGTGATTTCCCTCCTTAGAATTCCTGCCCACTTCGGGAAGACTCTATGTTCCCTGAGCTCTAAGAGCCATGCCTTTGCTGTCAGCTTCCTCTCTTAACCACGTTCAACCTGACTGCATTGATCCAACATTGGACAGTTTTCAAGCTTTATGTTTATTTCCTTTTCTAATTTTCAAAAACTATTTTAGTTTTTTTTCAGTGGGGTTTAAAAGAAAGAGTGGGACCAGATGCCTTGAGTTTGCCATCCTAATGAAGACCTTGATGTGACTGAGAAATAATATTGGATCCACTTCTTTTAAAATTGGATTTCATAAATAATATGATCTGATGAAAGATGATCTCATGGAAACATGGGTCATGGCTGAATGAAAATAAAGTTTCAGACAATAAAGTTTGAGAATCTCCAGTGTGTTCCAACCAGTGTGTTTCCACACCTGACAACAGTACCAGAGGGCCTATCTGCTGGTATGAGCTGGGGTTTTTATCACACTTTTTATTGCACCTCAAAACAGAACAAGTCACTGCTTCATGAACTTCAAAAAGTTCCTAATTGTTGAATATCACTGAACAAACACTACCTTAGAAGAGTCAATAAGCCAGTAAACTTTTTAAAGTTTATAATTATGCAATTTTTATTTATTTTAGAATTTCTATTTAGTTAAATTATAATTCTCTTAGCCTATATTTTCTACAGTTTTTTATTCTGTTTTATATTACATATACTATAAAATATAGAAAATATTCACCATTTTAACTTTTTTTTTAGTGTACAATTCAATTACATTAAATACATTTACACATTTGTTCAGCCATGACCATTATCCATCTCCAGAACTTTTCCATCATCCTGCAATGAAACTCTGTACTGTAATTATTATTATACAAAAATAACATAATTATTATTATACAATAATTCCCTATCTCCCCTCCCACAATTCCTGCTAAGTATTCACTATTATTTTTAAATTGAAAGAACTAAACTTAGCAATTATTTCCCTTGCTTTACTCTTTAAAAATGTTCTCTTTAGCGATTTCTTGATAAGAGATGGAAGAAAATTTGGGGGAGGGAGGAAAGGATGCAGGCTGTAGTAAACACTAAGAATTCCTTTTGCTAGGTGCAAAGAAGCAAGGCCCTCAACCTGGGGGAATGACAGCCAACTCTTACATAGTGCTTCCTGTGTGGCTCACTCAGCCTCCCCACCTGTACCTCCTATGGAGGAATTGTTGCATTGTCCCCATTTTACAGATGAGGAAACCGAGACACAGACAGCTTAGGTCATTTGTACAAAATAGCAAGTGGCATGTCTAAGACTTGAACCCAGGCTTTGGGATCACAAAGTTAAAGCCCACATAAAACAAGCAAAGGGCGTTTGAAGTACTAAATATTATGGTTCTAAATGTAAGTCGTTTCACATCTAGCTATTTTTCAGAAAATGTTCTCTTCATGACTTCCTAGTCACTAACTCCATGGGCCTCTTTAAGCTCTCATGTTCCTCTGCCTCTCTGAAGGTTTTAAAACTCTACGCAACTTCAAATTCTCTCCTCACTCAGTATCTGGGATACTGGCAGAGTAACTTGAGAGGCATCAGTGCAGTAGAGAAAATTGAACATGCAGTGAACAATAAGGAACTGCAGGAGAGCCTTGAGCAAGAGAGCAATAGACTTAAAGCAGTCCCTTAGGAAGACCAGCCTGGCATGGCTCTTCAGGACAACAGGGCTGGGCTAGGGAAGGTGGGGAGCTGCTCTAGGAAAAATCAGCCAGACAGCTGTTACCTGGATCTGGGCATGGTCAGAATTGAATCCCAAGAAATACTTATGCTATAAGGAAATAGATTAACAAAAGTAGCATGGGAATACTTAGGTTGTAATTTTTAAAAATCCTTATGAAACTCATTGCTCTTGTATTTCAAGAGGACATGGAAAACAGGTTTCTCAGATTACCTAAGGTTCCCTGTCAGGAGCCACAAAAAAAATATCTCTCAGGTCATGCATCTAGGAATCCATTTTATTGTTATCAATTCCACAAGTGCACATGTGCCCCCTTTTGTAATGCCTGCTAGAAAGCTCAGAAGGAAATGTATGGCTCCTGGATAAAAGGAACATGCAACTCACCCAATCTTGGCTCCATTTGTCTTTTCTACTTGTATTTATCTTTTGCCATATTTTATCACTTACTTTGATATTAATTTGTTTCACTATCCCATATGTATCTTTGAGAGATTCTTCAAATACTTTCTGGAATAGGGAAGGAAAGAGAGAGAATGAAACAAATGCAATTTAAAAGATAAGAATGTAATTCATGCAAACCAACTCTAAGAAGACATTTTTGAGACAATTGAGGAAACTAAGAAATAGATATTAGTAAGAAATTTTTATTAATTTTCTTGGTCAGATAATGGTATTGTGGTTATTTTTAAGGCCATGTCGATTAGCATTACATGCAATATGTAATAAGCTATTTATTAGTGATATGTATGTATGTCTGCTTCAAATTACTTCAGAAAAAATAACAGTGGATGAGAATATGGAGAGAAAAACAAACAAAATATTTTTTTTTAATGTAGGACACTGTAAAGATGATAGCACTTCTCACAGCAACAAAGAGAAGGCACTGAGACATTTTGGAAAGTTAGAGTACATGTCTCCTTACCTGATTTTGGGGGTATTCAGCTAAACTCTTGGTATATGTTAGCATGATCTCCTTTTTTTGGAGAATGAATGCACTTGAGTCATGTAATGTTCTATGAAGTTAATAAAAGACCTTAAATTTTAGATTTTAGTACTAAGAAAAGCAGAAGGGATAAAAACTGATATTTATTAAGCCCTCGATTTCTCCCAGGCACTGTGCTCACGGCCTTCACATGTATTAAGTTTTTCTAATCACCTGGTTAGAGGAATATTCCTCCCTGCTCTCCTTTTTTTTCTCCTCTCCTCTTTCCTGAAAGATGGGTGGTGACTGCGAGGTCCCCTGAGGAAATGGTCAGCTCCTGTTCTGACCTATGAAAAGCCATCATGGCTGGCCTGACATCAATGCTGTGTTAACAGTGAACATTGACTTTCTCAACTGGAAGCCCAAAAGGCTTCATGGGCCAACTGGAATGATGTCACACAAGACAAATGCTCCTTTGAAGTGAATCTCCATCATCATGTTTTTAGAGCCTCCAGAGTCATGTGATTCTCCAGGGCGTCCCAATCAGATCAATGTTGTTAGTGACTTAGACTCTGAAGTCAAATGGCATGGGTTTGAACCCCAGCTACTGCACCTTAAATAATATCATCTCTGCCTCTACCTCAGTTTCTTTGTTTGCATAATGAGGATAACTATATAATCACTCCATAGGTTGTCATGAATTTTAAGCATGTTAATACATGCAGAAGTTTTGTCACAATGTGTAGCACTAAGAATCCCTCAGCAAACATTGATTATCATTGCTATTATTTATTACTAGAGGCTTGGTGCACAAAAATTTGTGCACTCAGGGGTGTCCCTCAGCCCAGCCTGTGCCCTCTTGCAGGCTGGGACCCCTCGGGGGATGACCACCTGCTGGCTTAGGCCCGCTCCCTCGGGGATTGGGCCCAAGCTGGCAGTCAGACATCCCTCTGGCAGCCCGGCAGCCCTCGGGGGATGCCCACTTGCCAGCAGGCAGCAGACCTAAGCTGCAGACATCCTTAGCGCTGCTGAGGAGGCGGGAGAGGCTCCCACCACCACTGCTGTACTGGCAGCTGGCAGCCTGGTTTGTGGCTGAGCAGAGCTCCCCCTGTGGGAGTGTACTGACCACCAGGGGGCAGCTTCTGCATTGAGCATCTGCACCCTGGTGGTCAGTGTGTGTCATAGTGACCAGTCATTCTGTTAGGGTCAGTTTGCGTATTTCCCTTTTGTTATATAGGGTAGAGGCCTGGTGCATGGGTGGGGGCTGGCTGGTTTGCCCTGAAGGCTGTCCTGGATCAGGGTGGGGGTCCCCACTGGGGTGCCTGGCCAGCCTGGGTGAGGGGCTGATGGCTGTTTGCAGGCTGGTCAAGCCCCCCCCCCCCCACTGGGACCCCTACTCCATGGAGGTTTGGCCAGCCTGGGTGAGGAGCTGATGGTTGTTTTCAGGCTGGCCACACTCACTTTAGGGTGGGGGGGGTCCCCACTGGGGTGCCTGACCAGTCTGGGTGAGGGGCTAAGGTCCATTTTCAGGCTGGCCAAGCTCCCTGGCGAAGGAAGTCCCAGCCTCTCCTTTTTTTCTTTTTTTATTCTGGGGTTTATTTACCTTCTATAATTGAAACTTTGTAGCCTTGAGAGGAGCTCAGAGCCGGCCAGGGAAGACGGGAGGGAAGCCTCCTGCTTGCTCCAGCTCCGTGGCCACGGCCAGCTGAAAGCAGGCATCTGGGGTTTATTTACCTTCTATAATTGAAACTTTGCTTTGAGTGGGGCTCAGAGCCGCTGCAGCAGGCAGGGAAGCTTGGCTTCCTCCATCATTGGGGCAACCAAGCCTCCTGCTCACTCCAGCTCTGTGGCTGCCAGCTGCCATCTTGGTTGGGTTAATTTGCATATAGTCACTCTGATTGGCTGGTGGGTGTGGCTTAAGGCATAGAGAAGGTACGGTCAATTTGCATGTTTGTCTTTTATTAGTGTAGGTTAATATCATTAATGATTATTTTCCAACTTATAGCCTCTCTCTTCCTCTAAAATTAGATACAATCATATTTTGGAGAATGCTTTTGTTGCTTCTATAAATAAGAATAAGACCAATTATGTTGAATCCATAAAGCAGCATTGTTCCAATAAAATGTGATGTGAGTTACATATGCCAAAAATTCCTAGTATTCACAGCAAAAAGCAAAAATAAATTGTTGACATTTTAATAATATATTTTATTTAATCTGATAGGTCCAAAATATTCAGCTCCAGCTCACAGAGCTTATCTTCATTCCTTTTCAATTTGGTGGTAACAGCAGGTCAATAGATCATTTTTAAAAGAAGTAACTTTGTGCCCTGACTGGTTTGGCTCAGTGGATAGAGCGTCGGCCTGCAGACTCAAGGGTCCCAGGTTCAATTCCAGTCAAGGGCATGTACCTTGGTTGCGGGCACATCCCCAGTGGGGAGTGTGCAGGAGGCAGCTGATCGATGTTTCTCTCTCATTGATGTTTCTAACTCTCTATCCCTCTCCCTTCCTCTCTGTAAAAAATCAATAAAACACATATTTTTTAAAAAAAGAAGTAACTTTGTGATTACGTGTAAAAGTTTGCTGCTTTTATATAGCCAGGCTGAATTGTTTGACTCCCCTACGTCCAACAATAAAGATTCTTTTAAAAAGTAATGTAATTTTTAAAATACATATTATTTTGCTGGACAGCAAAAATTCACGTTTTCCTGTCCAACTCCATCAATCACTTTGTCGCTGAACTGATGAGACGCTGCTTGGGAGTGGAGCAGGGATTCACTCTGCACCAGTGCATGCAGCTCAGTCCAACGTATCTACTGAAGATACTTGTGTCTACTAATCGGAAAGGGATTTTGGCTCAATGTTTAAAGAATTATTGTCTATGAGGTATTGGACTAACTGAACAAATTGTGGGCGAAGAAGACAAAAAATTTAAAAAGCAAAGCAAAATTCATGAAACGATTACTTAATAGATCTGCAGTGTTGACTCTTGTGAAATGTGCCTCCTGACTGAGAATAGAGCTCTGTCCTGATAATCAACACTCATTCCTTTCTCCAGAGAGGGCATGGGGACAAGGAGGAACATTATCTAGAAAGTAATTTACTAGAAATGCCAAAGTTTCAGTGAAATCCTTGATGGGCTGAGAGATCCATCTGGTCCAGCACTCTGGGAAAGAATTGGAGGAAAGCCAATGGCCCTGCATAAGAAAATGGGAGGTGCCAGAGTTTTAGCACCAGGAATGTCAGTCAATCACTGTTGCAATAAAAACCCTCTCCAGTTCCCCAAACCTTCAGGAAAGTCTTACATAAATAAGTTCTTTGTGGGGTTTTGTTTTTGGAGGAAATCATAGAAAAGGAAACATTGTATGTTGGAGCCAATGGAGGCAAAGGCAACGACTAAGTAACAGCCCTAAGAGAGAACAGAGAACAAGATGCAATGAAGACTGGAAGTTGGAGTCCAATGTGATCATGAGATGTATAAACTTCAGACATTTGTAGAAATCTTGGTGTGGGTGTCAGACTTTTCACAAGTCTTGGAATGGGAATGCTCAACCCTTAAGGACAGCTTTTCACCAGTAGACATCTACATTGCAACATCTTAGTTGGAAATGACCTATCCAATAAAGACTTAAAATTTCACTGAAGCTTTGATATTTTTTGTACAATTTCTAGATAATGCTCATCCTTGTCCCTCTTCCCTAGTGGTCACCTAAATCAGCTTGTGCTTTTCCAAATAGGAAAGAAAGTGGGTGCCCATCAGTGTAACAGGAATGCCAAAAATGGTCAGAGAGAATGTTTACATAAGCTATCAAATGGCTCCAGCCCTCTGATTTTGCCATCAGCCTTCTTAATCATAAATAATAAAGCCAAGAGTCAAAGAATAAAAAATGTTGTCAAATTTACTCTGAAGAAAAACAAAGACACTTAAATGAAGGGAACAATGAAGTATCTAAAGTAACTCCAGAAATTCGCACAGCTGCCATCAAGAGACCTTGATGAATTATTTGAATTGGATGTGAGTTCTGTGTGGGAAAGGTTAATTCTGTTCAAGACGAATTTGACAGCTGTTGGCAAAGCTCTGCTGTCGACTGGGAGTTAACTCACCAGAACCCACTTTCTGCTGTGGTCCAGTTAGTAATTGGGGATAAGGCAGCCTGGAGCCTCACCGTCAAAGGTGTGAAAAGACTCAGACACTCTGGGACTGAGCATGTGATGCGCAGATAACAGATAATATAATGTTGTGATGCTACAAGTAATAAATATGAAATTTAAGCCCTTGAAAATGGAAAAATCTATACAATTTCCAAGTATTCTTTTAATTAGATTATTATAACTTGTTAAAGTTATTTTCCATATGGTAATCTTATTAGTAAAAAAAAAATCTGGAAAAGTTGTTTTGCGCTTCCTTATACATTACATGGCTTATGTTTTATGGCTGTGAGGTCATAGCTGTGAAATAGCCCCCTTTGACAACTTGACTATGATGTATGCTGTTATATTTCAGTAGCTCAAGGTGATTTTTTCAGCTGGATGAAAAGTTCACTCTATTCCATCATTGCTGATACCATTTTCATTTCTATTTCACCCATGAAATGCAAAATGCCAGAGATTTGGAGACACTATTTGGAACCAGTGCAAAATGGTAGAAACTGATAAGATAGTAAGAGAAATAAATAGACATTTTATAAATCCCAATACTCATAATTAAAACTAGATATGGGTGGCTCACCTCTCTGATAAGGTAAGAGTCTCAGCTATAGGATGACTTGAAACCTCCTGCTGGTATTTGAAATACAAATGTTGGCTCTCACATTCCTTCTTCTTCCTCTTCCATTTGCTGCAGTATCCTCAGCACCACAGCAGCTGGCCTTTGGTCTTAACTTACTGAGATATCCAGAGAGAACAATGGTGGGACAAGCATCTGCCAGCGGTGGACATCGGAGGAATATATAAGATGACAGCTGGTAGATGCCACTAATTGATAATCATGTATCTCTTGTGAGCTTCTGATTCTCTGGGTGAAAACTTTCTTAACTTCAGAATATGAAAGTCCAGCTAAGCCAAGCAACTCTTAATTACGTGGAGGGTAATTATCAGCTTCTCCATCATCTCAGGTCTGGCTGGCCCTTCTTTTTCACCTTCAAGCTACAGGAAAATCTAGCTTCAGTATAGGATGGCAACCCAGCTAAACCCAGTGACCACATTACACAGTAGGTCCAAAGGGCCTGGATCCATGTATATGTTGTTGAGACTCATGTTATGGAATAGGTTATTAAAGGACAAGGTAAGAAAGTGCTGGACTAAAGCACAAAAAGCACTTCCAAAAAGTGAGATCTGTGTGTACTCAGAAGACATCCCACCAACATCCCCTGCAACATGGGTTTGATTCATGTGCTCCTCTAACCCTGTAGTCAGGCCCTGGATATAATATAGACCTACTGGAGAAGGTCTAATAGTTTTAATGTTTTCTTGTATGTGTGTTCCAAATATTTTAAATTGATTTTGAGATAAAGAGGAAGGGGGACAGAAACATTGATGCAAGAGCAGAACCGCGATGTTCTGCTCCAGCCCGCCCCCTACAGCAGATCAAGCCGGCAGCACTGCCACGCGCCCTGACCAGGAATTGAACAGCAACTCCTTGATGAGTGGGACGAAGCCCGACCAATGGAGCCACTCAAGCCAGGGCTAGATTTAATGTTTTCGAACAGAAAGGATTGCTCTGGACAAAAGGAGGGATATTTGTTCAGAACACACTACGTGCTAGCTGGTAAGGAGAGGAAAAGAACAACAGCCTCACTGTCTCCGTGGTGAGAAGTGCAACACAAACACGGCCTGATGCCCATGAGGTCCTCCTACCTCTACTGGACCTCAGCTCCCAGGCCGCCCTCTTCATTCCGCCTCCCCCCCCCCCCCCCCCCGCCGAGTCTGTTCCCCAGTGGACAGTGGCCCATGCTCCAGAGCTCTCCTGTCCATGTTTCCCTGTTGAAACCTCCAAAGCCACTTCCTTGTGTAGCAGTCATGCTCGAGGCTGATGACAAGCAGAGGTCCAAAGAGTTTGAACTACTAGCTCAAATGGTTCATAATGCTTCAGATGGGACCCCATACCTTTTATTACTGGTCCAGTAATTCTGCTATGTGTCCTTAATACCAACTCCCCATGAAACCCAAAGTTTTAGTTCAAAGGAATGAGTTATTTTTTAAGGTAAATTTTCAGGCATTTAGGTTCACACACAAAAAAGAGATTTTTGGATCAATGGACCACCTAACCGTATCCTACCTACACTTAAGACTATACTTGCCATCTAAGAATTTAGGCCTTGCTTTTAGGCACAAAATCTGCAGATAGAAAATCGGATGAGTTAAAACACGGGGGGCATGCAGTAATGGAAAAGAGTGAGGCTGGTAGTTGGGAGGCTTTTACAATTCCCAGCTCTATCATCTACCAACTGTGTGGGTTTGGATAAGAAACCAGGTAGAATTGCTTTGATATGGAAGAAGGAACGCTAATGCAAATTACAACTAGCAGTGAACAGGGACTTTATCCAGATGTGAGCACCCACTGAGGCACTGTTGGGGCCAGCTCCATACCTGAGGAGGCAGAGGGAAGTCATGCAGCTCTTAGCACCTTTGTTTTCACATGGAGGCATCTTACAAACCATCCTTGTCCTTAGTGCTTTGGCCTCCCTGGTCTTTCATACTTCGGGTCTTGAAGTCTCGGTCTTTATGATTTATGCAAGTGGCTCATACTCCTGGTTGAAACCCTCTCCTCATAGGCCTCATAGGACTGAACACCTTCAGACAGAAACCTTAAAATAGTCGGTGTCTTTTCCCCTGGGAGACCGTGGCTTTTAATGATTCCCTGGCTTCCTTTGGTTGTCTTCCACCATTTTGTGTTGATAATATTCACATACAATTCTATTCCTTTATGAAATACATTTTTTCAAGTTTTTAGTGCTTATTTTTTCTTGTTAAAAAAGTAATAAACATTCACTTGTAGAAAAGTTGGAAAACAGAGAAGAGAATAAAGAAAAATAATAATTTTCATACTCTCACCTACCACAGAATATCATTGTTAATCTTTTTGGTGTATTTCCTTTCAGTCATTTTTTTCATTCCATATAATGTAAATTTTATTTAGTTGGAATACACTGTTATATCCGGCTTTCCTCCCCCTCCCCCCCCACTCAACATGTTACCACACAGATTTAGGGACATTCATTAACACAGTGTTTTTCAATGTTTTTGTTTGTTCTAGACCAATATTTAAACTTATCCCAACAATTTTATTAATTAATGCAGAAAGGTGTACAAATAAGACCTTGAAAACATCATATCCTCCCTGGATCTCAGATTCTTCATCAATAAAATAGAAGGTGAACAATACTAACCTGCAAGGTCTGCAATAGATTCTTTAAAAATAGAATATAATATTGGAGGGACATTTTCCCTCTTAGATTCTGCCACAAGGTCCTTAACCATAAGCACCAAGATCTTGCCTAACAATCCCAAGAAAAAGGATTTGTGGACTATTGCAGATATGACCCAGGTGATATAAGAAACCAAGACTAATACAATTGTGCTCTTAGCGAGTAAAGAATGAATAAACAAATGAACTATTCATAACAAAGAAACTAACTCTTGCCATTTCAGATGCCATATACTCCAATTTAGGTTTTTCATCTAAGAACGATAATTAGTACCATAGCCTGGGTTTTTTACTATCTTTGTTCCAGTTCGGTCCTTGGCTTTCTGCTTTACTTACTTCGCATTGTATTTTCTTTACTTAAACTATGTCTCACCCCAATCTTGTTTTGTCTGAAAAGGCTTCAGAATCCTGTCAATGAAAACATTTGCCCTTACTAGGCCTTTTGCTCTATATAAACCTCGAGCAACCACTTCTTCCTGTTCAGCATCAATAACATACCTATTCTAATTTTCTGCAGGACTTTGGATAAATGCTTAAACTCAGAAAAGCTTCAACATGAAGAAAGTGAGTTCAGGCCTTAATTATTTTAATCCAAGGTTTAAAATCTTCAAATTGTGCTTCCAAACCATTAGGAAGTAATTTTTCCTGAAAGCAGATTATTGCTTCAGTATGATACACAGGGTGCAGCAAAAGTAGGTTTACCATTGTTTGCATGGAAAGTAATACAATTATCTATAATAATAAAAGTGTAATATGCTAATTAGACTGGAAGTCCTTCCAGACCTCCTTCCGGAAGACCTTCCAGATGAAGCTGGGGCTGCGAGGACCAGGCAGCTGCTGCGACTGCGAGGCCTCTAGTTAATAAATAATAATACAAGAAAAAAATCTGTTTCGTGTACTCACAGCTATAAACCTGGTTTTTGCCCCACCCTGTATAAGTGTGGTGTCACTTTTACGAAAATGACCCATATGAATTTTCAGGTAAGATTGCTCAGTTTAATTTTTGTGTTTAACTCTTTCCTGGAAAGCTAGGGAAAGATTACTTGAAAGAAAATGATGTATATGTAAAAGCACCTCTGGTTTCCAGAGCAAGCACTTAATATATGTAGATCAGATGGAGCCCAAATCTTTTCACCATTAGAAGCACTCTTTGGAATTACAAAACCTTCTCACCAGGAGGCTTCATTAAAAAGCACAGAGGTTTCACACCAGGTAACCAGGGTACCTTGAGCTAGATGAGGGTGAAAGTGAGGAGAGATAAATGAAAAGGGTTATATAAAACCCAGATCCCAGAGGATGGGCTCAAAGCAGTCACCCTGGGCATGCATGGCCTAGGCAAGAAAACAAGAACCGAGTTCTGAGGACATGATGGCCCATGAGAAGGTGAGGAGGAGGTGGGAAACTCCTACTCCAGAAAGAAAGGCTCCCTCAGAGTCTTTTAGATGGACCTTATTCTCTGCAGTTTTTACCTCTCCCCTTTAGACCCAGTCTCTGTTATCAAAAGACTAGAAACATTGGGCTCTTTCAAGAAAAATGACATTCACATTTTCATGAAAAAATGTGTTTAGATTCTTTCCTTTCAGAGCCAGAATATTGTTTAAATGACAGGATTGGATGTACTTTCTCTATTCTACACATTTCTATGTCTTGGGAGCCAGATGCTAAATTGTTTCCAGCCAAGTTAATAATGGCTCTGGTAGTAAAGCTCCCAGGGGATCCAAAGAAGGAACTGGCCTGCATTTCCAGGGCTCTGTTACATGTGTTGGCTGCTGGGTGGATTCAGATTAGTCGAATAAAGGGAGGAAGTCAGGCATGGAAGTGAATTAGTTCACTGTGTAACTCACCCAGGCAGCCACTGAGGTGACAACCTGCTTATCAGTGTGCGTGTGCGTTCACCGGCACACCTGTAAATTCCTAAGACTTTCAGTCACTTTAGTTTAACTGCAAACATCAGGCTGAGTCATATGACAAGATGATTGCCTCAAGAGAGCATTCCATGTGGTGCCATTGACTATTTTTCTGTTTACTTGGTCATTGATGCCTTCCATCAACAAGCACCCTTTGAGAAAGTAGTTGATGGGAGGTGACAAGCTAGGTGCTGCAGAAGGGGCAGAGATGAGTTAGTCAAGAGCTCTGCCTCAAAGAAACTCCCAGAATAAGGCTTCAGCTAAAGATATGGCATGTATTAATATAACGTGTATAAATGGTTTATTTTTAGGTTAGTTATTTAGTGTGTAATAATAATAGCTATCATTTATTGATCCCTCACTGTGTACCATGTGTTCATGGGCATTATAACTGATTTTCACAGCCACCTTGCCAAGCATGTCACATGCATTTCAGAAACAGGGAAGCTTAGGCTCAGAGAGGTTACATGGCTTGTGAATGACAGAGCCAGGCTTTGAATTCTAAAGCATGGCTCTTAACGCTGTATTGGTATACAGTGACTCTGGTTCATCTGTCTCTCCTGAGATGGTCGGATGATGTGCAAGTATCATGGGATCTCAAAGTAGAGGAAGAGAACCTGAAGTGAAGGAACTGGGGAAAGCTTGAGCTTTTAAGCTATGCCTTGAAAAATGTATAGGTCTTAGACCTGAGGAGCTGGGAAAGGGACGGAAGGAACAGGATGGGGAAGGCCTGCTGTAGAGAAGAAAGTGTGGAGAAAACACATCTGTGAGGAAAGCCTAGGACATGGGGAAAGAGAAACCATCTCAGGTACTGAATGAGAAAGCTGCAGAGGTAGGAGGGGCAAGTGATGGGGTCCTTGGGCAGCAGGCCAGGATTTGTGAATACCTAAAGAAGGCAATGAGAAGTTGCTGACGATTGTTGAGAAGGGAGGTGGCTCGGATTCAGAATGGTGGGACAGCTGGAAGAGCAGGGTTGAAGTCACTGCACTTCCTTAGATGAAGCAAACCAGTGCTGTGAGGATGGAGAGAAGGAGCAGCAGAGACATTTAGGAGGTAGAATTCATTGGACTGCACAACGAACATACATGGCAAAAGGAGGGGTTAGAAATAAAATAATCCTTTTGTGCCTGCACAGTTGGAAGTTATGACAAATACTAAATTAGCCTCTAAACTGGATCATTGGCACTTTCTAAAGTGTTGGTTCTCAGATTGTTTTCACCTGTGGCAACTTAAATGGGCCCAGAGACCCTATTTAATCTCCATACTCTTGCTTACTATAGAAAGAAAAAACAAAATGAAGCTACTTTTATGAGATAATAAGACATACAACTCTAAAAAGTTAATTCATGCCAAAACAAAAGACTTAAACATTGTAAAACCATGAAAAAAACATACAGTATGTCAGCTTGAGGCCACCTGGAGAACCCCAGGATCACTAGTGAGTCCACACCTCCAGTGGAGAATCCTCAGTATTATTTACCACCTGGGCGAGGGGTGGTTGCAGTTAATCCAGTCAGTAACTCTGATTGGGCATCACCATGTGCCACATTCTGTGCTAAATACCTTTCCTGGCCAATTTCCTTTCCTCTTTACCTGTATCAGTTCCCCAGCTTCCTCTCTGAATCCTCCCAACCCCACCTCATCTACCAAAAAAGTCTTTCAAATGGGTTGAAGTGTTGTTCCCCACTTAATTCAAACCAAGAGAGATGTAATCTCTATCACATTTGTACCCTCACCAACCAACATCCTCCCAGATATTAGCTCTTGCCTGGCTCCCATTGTACATTTGTGAAGGAGGACACTGATCTTCAGAGCTCCTTGTTTCTTATTTTATGATATCTAGCCTTTCTATTGCCGGCAGCAGTCCACAGTGGAGCCAAGCAGAACTACAAGCCTTGCATACTCCTCACTGGAGTTCAGTTTTTGCAGCCTTGTCCTGATGTAATCTGCAATCCAACATGCTACTTAGTCTCTCCAAACTCTTATCAACATTTTAGATTTCAATGTGCCGTTTCTAGGCTGAATATCTGTATTTTCACTTATGTCACCCTAAGTGAATTACCCTTCCATTGTTCGTGGTCAAATCTCAAGTTGTTATTTCCTGCCCATACAGCTAGTCCCTTTCTCCTTCATCCCTTTGGGGCAGTTTCTCAATTGTCATTGGTGTTCCCAGATCCTATCGCTTTCAGGTTTCATCTGTAAATTTAATTATGAAGCTATGCCCCCTTTGGCTTCATTTCATTTCACAGTGCAAATGTTAATTATGTATTCATTCTCCACAAGGCACCATGGACTCCAAACACACATGAGAAATGACCTTCTGTAGCTATATGAAAATGAAAAAAATTAATTTTATTCCCATTGTTGAATCCCTCACCTAATCACTAGACCCTCTGATCCTGCACTCAGATGTTTCTATGGCCACACAGTTACTTAAGAAATGGTCATTAGAAGGGGGAAGGCAGAAGCAGAAAAGGCTGTCAGAGTGAATCTAGAAAACACCATTAATTCAAGTCTTCCTGAAGGGCCCTGCCCTGCCTTCCTACCCCAGGTTAGTCTGAGCTTAAATGTACTTCCACCTTTGCAAGTATAGCCTCTGAGCACAGCTATTGCTCCCCTCCTCACATATGCAGTTCCAGTGCCTGAGCTTAGCCTCTCCCTTCTTCCTCCTGCACACCTCCCACCCTGTCCCTTCTACAGAGGGGACCATCCCAAAGTATGCCTTTGGAGAGACAAAGGCACCCTTTGCTATCCTGAAACATAAAGAGAAAGCAATCATGGCTCAGCACATAGCAGACCTGGCACGTCTCCTAACTCTGAAGTCTTTCCAGACCCTTCAATCTGGACATTCCCATGGTACTCCAGCACATTTGATGGTGTCAATAGCCCTTTGCTCATGGTGCTATTACGTAAGTTATGTGGGCTGTCTGCTAGTCTTGCTCTGCTTGCCTTGTGAGCAGAAACTGGAAGCACAAACCATTGGTATATCAGTTGTCTTTATATAATCTCCTTACCTAGAACACAAAGGGTGCTCAGTAAATGTCCACTGAATGACTTCAGAAAAATATTAGAGAATATAAATTATCTTTTCAGACGCTGTTTTGTCTTACCAACAATTGTCTTTCATTGAGTCATTGATTTTCAACTTGTTACTTCAAACAAAGTCTTATTTGTAAGATTCCAGCCCCAATATATGAATTATAATAGTGGATCTCTTCTTATTCACATAGAATGGAGAGCCCACAGAAAGCTCCAACCTTACCCACTTGCCTCCTCCCCATCTCTACTCAAGCTAAAATACCTATTCCACATCCCTCCACAGATGTTAGTTCTTCATTTCTTTCAAGGCTTGAGCCAAATCTTTCTTCCCTCATGGGGGTTTCTCTCCGATCAACCTATCTATGGGGCCTTGCAATTTCTGAACTCCTGAAAGTGCTGTTGTCAATTTTACTCTTTCATCATAAACTCAGTTTAAACTAAAGGACATTCATCACTGAAGCAAGTTAAAGGCCTAGTCCAGGGATATGTGCTTTAAATATATTATCCTATTTAATCTTTAGGGCAAATGAGGAAATAGAAGCTCAGAGAGGTTAAGCAATTTGTCAAGGTCACACAGCTATTAACTGGCAATGCTAGGATTTAAACCATGAGCTACCAGATTCACTGTTTCCTGTTTTTATTCTGCCATTATTTTACCTTTTCAACTAGATGGTAAGCTGAAGTGTAGAAACTGCATCTCTGCTTCTTTCTCCCCCTGCTCCATCCTCATACAGTGTTTCACCCTGTGGAAGAGTGTAATTAATATTTTTTTTCCGAGATTAATTGGTTCCCCAAATGGATCACACTGTTTCTCACCCCTTTCTCCTCTGACATTTATTGAAGTAGAGGCTGTCAGCTTCTGAATAGACTATGGTCTTACTCTATTTCTTCCTAAAGCAAGTTGTATTTCTGAGGCCTACAAAGGCAGGTTTTCACTGCTGAAAATATTAAGCGCTTCCTCAAAAGGCTGGAAGGTAAGCAGGAGTTTCACAGAAGGGAAAAAACAACAGTGACCTCCTCAAATAGAGTGGGGAGACTCAAGGCAGGAAACCGAAGGTGCTGTCAGAACAGCTGTCTATAGAAGGGAGAGTGGAGAGGAAAAAGACTATTTAGATTTTTACCACTTGGGACCCATTCCCCAGTTTAACTTCTGGACTACATTTTTAACAGCGAGTAATAAAAGCCTTGCTCTCAGTGAACTCTGGCCCCTCTGCCTGTTTGGGATGCCTTGTGTGCAGCAGCCCTGAGGGGACACCCAGTGGCCCAGGTGGGGTAATTGATTGGGGGGAGCCCCGGGGGTCTGGCCTGCCTCCCACCTTCCCCACACTTGCCATGTGAATAAACAGGCCTGACTTCTGCAGGAGCCCCATCTCTGGCCTCACCCCTTGGGCCCTCTTACATGGAAATTAACCATAGTCTTAAAGTGAAGGAGAAGATGGCTATTGAGCCCAAAGCCCTTGTGAGTGCATCCACATGATGAGAAGACAACAAATAGAGTCCTAGTAAAGGAGGCACCTGTGTTGGCTAACTTTGGATCTATTACCTCTAAAATTTCAGTTTTATGTCCTTACTACAGTATATGTAACAATATTGCTAAAAATGTCAGATGGTTAAAGTAATTTTAATGTTTATATTTTGATTTGAATAATTTAAATTTATTTTGGTGATTTCAGTAGAAGCCTCATTCATTTTGAAATATTACTTCAAATACCTGTGTCTGGAAATATGATAGTATTTGATGCATGATATATTTACAATTTATATGGATAACAAATCAAGCCTGCTCTTTAATAACTTTTGCAAAATGCAAGTAAGGACAGTAGCAACATTTTTGAGAACAAAACACACACACATGCAGAACACAAGCAAAATGTGCTTTCAGAAGGGAAAGCAGGGGTCAGATGATAGACATGGTTATGGGGTGTTCACACAGTTGTGTTTTCTGACTGAGACAGATATTTGTTTAAAAAAATAAAATATATTCTATTATTTTGCTATTCATTGAGGAAAGTTGCTATTGTTATAGTAGATATAAAAATGTAAAAATAAAACCC
This sequence comes from Myotis daubentonii, assembly GCF_963259705.1. Classification (NCBI taxonomy): domain Eukaryota; kingdom Metazoa; phylum Chordata; class Mammalia; order Chiroptera; family Vespertilionidae; genus Myotis; species Myotis daubentonii. Next base: position 131,136,499 of record NC_081841.1, read on the forward strand.
TTCATTTAAGTAATGAGTTAAATTCAATGTTTCCTATCAATTTCCTGATTCCTATGATCTGACACATATGAATAGCTATTTATCCTACATCCTTTTCTCTTTACCTTTTTTAAAAAAATTGGAATATAGTGGGGAAAAATACAGAATAAAAGTACACAGCTTAAAGAAAAGTTGTTTGTGGAGAGAGGTTATAAATGAACTAGAGGCCAGGTGCACAAAAATTTGTGCACTCAGTGGGGGGAGGGGGGGTCCCTCAGCCCGGCCTGTGCCCTCTCGCAGTCTGGGACCCCTCGGGAGAGTTGGGGCACCGCCCCCTGTCATGCACAGAGCAGGGTGGATCGGGAGGTTGTGATGCCACCCTCAGTCACGCTCAGGGTAGGGCCGATTGGGGGGGTTGAGGCACCGCCCCCTGTCACATTCAAGGCAGGGTCGATGGGGAGATTGCGGTGCCACCCCCTGTCACACACAGAACAGCAGGGAGATCATGGGGTTGGGGAGCTCCCTGTATCAGGCACAGAGCAGGGCTGATGAGGGGGTTGGGGCACCTTTCCCTGTCACGAACAGAACAGGGCAGATAGGGAGGTTGTGGCCTCACCCCCTGTCACACACAGAGCCTCAGGGCAATCAGGGGGTTTGGGCGCTGCCCCTGTCAGGCTGATCCCGGTGCCGGGAGGCCTCTCGGCTCCACTGATCCTGGTGCTGAGAGGCATATTACCCTTTTACTATATAGGATAGAGGCCTGGTGCACGGGTTGGGGCCGGCTGGTTTGCCCTGAAGGGTGTCCTGGATCAGGGTGGGGGTCCCGCTTGGGTGCCTGGCCAGCCTGGGTGAGGGGATGATGGCTATTTGCAGCTGGTCACACACCCTTTAGGGTGGGGGTCCCCAATGGGATGCCTGGCCAGCCTGGGTGAGGGGCTGAGGGCCATTTTCAGGCTGGCGAGTGACTGAAGCTCCCAACCTGTCCTTTTTTCCTTTTTTTTAATTCTGGGCCAGCTTTAGCTCTGAGGCTCGGCTCCAGCTATGAGACCTCCGCTGCTGAAAGCAGGTTTCTGGCCTTTGTTTACCTTCTGTATTTGAAACAATGTTGTGGTCTGGCTGGCTGAAGCCCAGCGACTAAAGCAGGTTTCTGGGATTTTGTTTAGCTTCTATATTTGTAACATAGTTTCTTAGAGTTGCAGCTCAGAGGCCTGCAGAGACAGGCGGGGAACGTTGGAGTCCTCCGTCACTGAAGCAAGCAAGCCTCATGTTCACTTTAAGCTGCCTGGCTGCTGGCCGCCATCTTGGCTGGCAGTTAATTTGCATATCTCCCTGATTAGCCAATGGGAAGGGTAGCGGTTGTACGCCAATTACCATGTTTCTCTTTTATTAGATAGGATTAGTATACAAATAAACAAACCTAATAGCAGAAGCCACTGAAAGTAAAGGAAAAAGAAAAAACACAATCTAAAAAAAACTGCCAATTATATCAGGAAAGTTTCCTTTCCTTTATATATAAAGAGTTATAACAAATTAATAAGAAAATCTCTAAAAATCCAATTTTTAAAAATGAGCAAAGTAGATGGACAGGTCAGAGAAAATGAACTAAATGAGGTTCTGCATATTTAATATGTAAAGATACTGTCAGCCAGATGGAAAAGGTGAAATTCCATGTTGGGAGAAGATGGGGAAATAGGCTGATATGGGTGAAGACACATACAACCGCTGTGGAGGACAATTTAGCCACATCTGTCAAAATTGCTGATGCATTTCATCATAAACTCAGTTTGTGATGAAATCACAATTGCAGCTATTTATCCCATGCAGATTATTTTACGCAATGAACTAACATACATACGAAGTTATTTACTATAATACTATAATAGCAAAAAGTATTTTAAAAATGGAAATGGTAGTCAAAGGGACCCAGTTAAGCAAATTATCATATAGCTCTGCAGTTCTCTATCTGAAACCCTATGATTTGATAGTGTTTGCACATCAGTGTTTCTTGAAAATTAGAAAGCTAATGCAGTGCTCTTTTTTTTTAATGTAACAACCCAAAGGATCTGAGGCAACACTCAATAATCAAATCCATTAATATTTCTGCAGAGGAACAATGAGCATTCATACTAAGTGGGAGAAATACAACTAATGTCAGTGCATGTTTTGTCACCAAATGAGTTTTCCACAACTTCAGAAAACTTTTGGTTTCAGAGCTTTTCTAAATTAGGAATTACAGATAGGTGATTGCAGGCATGTTCATCTATACAATGGAATACCATAGCACTGTAAATAAATGCAAAGACAGTTACCATACTGTCCAGGGTATACTAATTTAAAAAAAAACAACATAACAATTTGTGGACAAAAGTTCAGAAAAAGAGTAAGAGAATGTATGCTTTTGCTTATACAAGCCAAAGAAGATGGCTCTGAAAAGGCTACATTTATGTCTGGAGAGAAATTGGGAGTGGCCTAGGAACTATGTGGGTGGGGGAGACTTTTCACTGTATATGCTTGCATATTTGTTCTATGTAAGTATGTTACCTATTCAGAGTAAATTAAAAATATATTTTCACTATAATTGCTAAACAAAACATGTGTGTGGATTACCAATGGATGCCCAGGCTTTATCCTTGTAAATTCCTCATGCACCATTCATTAAGTTCCAACTCTAGGTGAAACATTAAGCATGGTGCATTGCCCTGATTATAGCTGGTCACTGGAGGTAGGCATTAATACCCTCATTGCAGAGATGAGGTAACCAAGGTTCAGCTAGAACCACACAACAGTAAGTGGTGAAACTGCCTGAGCCTGAGTTTTATGGCACAAAAGAAATTTTGAAAATGACAAGTAGGTGGTTATTTATTGAGAACATGTGTGGGAGTTATGACCAGATGATTCTTTTTTCAATTCTTGGGTCATTTGAGATTCTTCTCTGTTCCGAGTCTTCTAAACATGTCTCATGATACAGCATTAGGAAGCCTGCAGAGGAAGGGTTCTGTGTCCTGGGTGAAGGTGGAGGAGAACTCCTCCATCATAAAGAGCGGAAGCTCTAAGGGGCCCATGTCTGTTCACTATGAACAAACTATCTGGTCAGAGAACGTCCCCCCCTCCAGGTTTCTCATGAGCACTGGCTGGGAAGAAAGGTGCTATTGACTGAAAGTTGATGTCCCCTCAAAAATGATATGTTGAAACTCTACTCTCCAGTATGATGGTATGTGGAGATGGAGCCTTTGGGAGGTAATCAGGTTTAGATGAGGTCACGAGGATGGACCCATCATGATGAGGTTAATACCTTTTTAAGAGACATGAGAAAGCTTGATTCCTCTCTTTGTCTTCTGCCACGTGAGAATACAACAAGACAGCCACCTGCAAACCAGGAAAAGGGTCTCACCAGATGCCATATCTCTTGGCACCTTGATCTTTGACCTCTCAGTTTCAGAACTATAAGAAATAGATGCTTGTTGTTTAAGCCACACGGTCTATACTAACTTCTATGGCAGCCAAAGCTAGCTCTCACTCTTGAAACACTCAACTTCTGGCCTCAAGTATTTTATATTTGAAATTATAACTTGAAATTCATCAAAACTAACACATACCAATTGGATTTGTATTTTCAGTCATTATTCAGTATTCATGTTTTATGATTGAGAGAAGCAACGTAGGACAACACATATATTTTTCTCAGGATGAAGTACACAATAGGTGTCTGGACCTACTGATGTGGGAAAGTCTGATGGATTCAGTGTCAATACCAAAATATTCAGGATATCTCCCTTCTCAGAACCCCAATAGTCATGTTCCCATCCACCAGGAATAGGAATCATATGGGAGGCTTTGAATTAAGTTGACCTTTAGCCAATGACTCCAGAAGACGTAAGGCAGAAGTAGTGAGCTCTAACAACTGATACAGACTTTGAAGCTGGACTTCTAGGTAATCAATAACAACCTCTGTTCATCCTGGGCCTGTCCCAGTTTTAGCATCAAAAGTTCCACCTCCTGGGAAATCCACCAGTACTGATCAAATAAGGATGACTGGTCACCCAGCCTAGATTTTAATCCCAGCTCTATCACTTCTTGGCTATTTGACCTTGAGCAAATTACTTAACAACTCTGTATCTCACAGATGGTTTCTCAACCTGTATGATAGGGAGAATAGCCTTAGGTGGTTTTTCAGCATCAGCCTGCTGACTGAAGGGTCACGGGTTCAATTCCGTGACGTCTATCTCAGTCGCAGGCTCGATCCCTGGCCCTGGTTGGGGCGCATTGTGAGAGGTGACCAATTTATGTGTCTCTCTCACATTGATGTTTTTTGTCTCTCTGTCTCTCCCCCTCCTTTTCACTCTCTCTAAAATTCAATGGAAAATAATATCCTTGGGTGTGAAAGGCGCGCCGCCTCTCCGGGCGGTGCGGGAGGAGGAGTCTGGCCGCTGGGCTCTGAAATCCCTCCGCGCCCGCCGTAGGGCCTGGTCTCCCCGGAGCGGGTCCTAGTGTCCAGACCGGCTGCGTGGTGGCTGGCGGTGGGCCAGGGGTGGGGCCGGGCGGCGACCGACCACGGGGGAGGTCATGGGAGCAGAAGGCCTCACTGCCTGGCTCTTTCCTCCCTTCCCCGTGGTCGGCTCCCCGCTTGCCCGCGCTGGGGCCGGGGGTCCATGCGACCCTCGGGGCCCGGTCAGGGGGACCGGGGCCTGCGTGGGCCGGCCGCCTGGCCCCATGGGGGGGGCATTGGCTCCCCGGCCCACGGCGGGAGCCCGGCACGGGCTGCCACCCGCCCGCTGCCCCCCGGGATCGGGCCCAGTGCAGCAGCGGCGGCGGCAGCGGAGTGGGGTGTGTGCCCTGGCTCCGGGAGGCTGCCATGCTGCAGTACACTGGCCCCATGGGCCCGGCCTGCTCCTGCTCCGAGCGGATGCCGCTCCTCCAGAGCTGGGCCGCTCCACTGGCCGCTCCCCATTTGCTGGGCCTGTGCCGCCCAGACACGCTGGAGTCCCAGTCTGCCCGCAGGCCAGCTGCGGGTGCTGTGCGGGAGAGCCATCCTGCCTTGTGGCAAGTTCGAGCGGCAGCAGCAGGAGCCGGGCAAGGACTGCACCCTCCATCTTGCCTTGGGTCCTCCATCTTGGGACAGAGCCATGTGCGCCCTCCATCTTGCCTTGGGTCCTCCATTTTGGGAAGGTGCCATGTGCTTCCTCACAGGAAGAAGCCGCTGCTAGCCACACCCAGGATTTCTCTGGACTAACCAATAATAATCAAGGAAAGTGCACGCCATCACTATGACCACATCCTGTACCGACTCGCACCTGGCCAATCGGCAGGGCCCACAGTCCCCTCTCCTGCCCTCACTCCACCCCCCTTTAAAACCCCCTGTCCCATCAGGCCTCTCTCTCTCTCGGCCACTGGAGCTTACCGTTGCATTGGTGAGTGTGGCAGGGGAGCCAAACCTAGGTTTGAAATAAATGACTCTTTGCTTTTGCATCGGACTGACTGGCTCCCTGGGGGTCTTGGGAACTTTGAAATCTGGGCACAACAGGGTGAGAATTAACAAACAAACAAAAAACAACAAAAAGATAGAGAGAATAATCATACCTGCCCCACAGGATTAAGAAGGTTAAATGAGTATTTGTCAATTGCTTAGAATAGTGTTTGGTAAGAGCTCTATGTTTTTGTTATAATAAATTATTTTAAAGCGTGTTGAGCTATTGTCATAGTTTACAGCCAGTGTGTGCAGCAGGCATTGAGCACTCTTAAATTGCATGACATTGTTGGTGAAGATGGAAGCGCAAGGAGATAAGTAACTTTCACCAAGCCAGTTATTCCATGAGTCAATATGCTATAAAACAGGGCAAGAGGCCAGCCTTTCATTTATCTCAGTTTAGCCCACCCATCTGATCCTTGCCTCTTGCCCTGACTGGCTAGCACATAGTGGGCTCACAATAAATAACTATGAAATGAATTCATAACTTTTTTTTTTAATCCTCATCTGAAGATATGTTTTTATTGGTTCTAGAGAGAGAGGAATGGAGAGGGAGACAGAGAAAAACATTGACGTGAGATACAAACATCAATTGGTTGCCTCCTGTAAGCTAACCAGAGATCGAACCCATAGCCTTGGTATATGCCCTAACTGGTAATCGAATCCACAACATTCTGGTGTATGGGGTGACACTCCAACCAACTGAGCCACACTATCCAGAGAAGAATGCACACCTTTTTCTCACATGGGCCTATTGAGAGTTGCTGGAAGGACTTTGTAGTTTTTCTTTCTCTTGTTTATTTGCAGAGGAGTATAGCTAGTGCTAAGGTTGTGGGCATACTACTTACCTATGATGAGATTTCCTGACATCATAAAATGAAGCAACTAGAGAGAAGGGTACTTTTCTTTGGCAGGTACTTACGATCTTGAATCTGTGAGTGACTGGAACAGAGAAATGTATGCATTAATCATAAAATGGTCATCACTCTGGACACTGGAAGCCTTGAGAGCCTGTAGCACAGTTTAGAGGCATTTGCACAGTCATTCACATGCCTACAATCAGTCACTTTCCTACCCGCCAAAAACCTGCCTGCGCTCTTGGGACCTACCCGGACACATGGGCCTGCCTGCTGAGTTCCACCCCAGCCTGATCCTGAGTCATTGGTGGGGCCAATGGCCGAACCACGGACCTCACGATGTGCAGGCAAGCCTGTGAAAGTCTCCACTCCTGCACTGCTTAACCAGCAGCATATGTTTTTTTGGCTAAAGGTGTTTAAATGAAATCACTTTTTCCATATTACTTTGAAAAGTTTATTTCATCAGCATGAAAATGTTTAATAATATTATTTGGGTTTTTTTTTAAAAAAAGAAATCACCATTTCAAAGTTGTTTCTTTTTTATTCACTTAAGGAAAAGAACACAGTGCTATTTAACCCTTTCCTCAAATGATGCGAGTGACTTTGTTTTCAGAGGAAGAGTGCTTTGGAAATCAAACAGCACTAATGTCTGTACCAAAACAGAAAGGAAGGCTTGTTCCTGCAGACCTGTACTGGCGTAAGGCGACAGGCTGAGTTTGGTTTGAGTGATGATTGTAATAAAATAGAGCAGGCCCACTGCCCAGCCAGCTTTGCAGGGTCACTGATGTGCCACGAGCAGAGTATGTGCTAATGCCACTCCTGGGGCTGGCAGATTCTGAAACTGTCACAGCTTCTTTCTTCTGGGGAAGGAACCACATTCCCTGAGGGACAAACGCTTAGCTGGAAAAGCTTCAGGGAACTCTTAGGCTGGGCTGAGAGATCCAGCCTTTAACCTCCCTTGCATTCAACAGAAAGCGCCCCTCTCTGATAGTTTTCACTTGGAGCAACAAAATCAGACTGCTCTAAGAGGCAGAAAGCAGGCCTGCTCCTAACTTGCATTCTAGCAGGCCTAGGACAAAGAATATAAAGGGAGGCCTGACTAGTGTAGGTCTAGATATTTAAAAGTTATACAGCAGGATAACAAACTGTTAAATGTGTCTACAATTCTTCCTTGATAAATACACTGGAAGGCCCAGTACATGTGTAAAATTCACAGACTCCTCAGAGTTCTGCTCCACACATGAGGTCAGCTTAGGGAAAGCTGGGGCCTGTCTCCCAGCTCCCAGACTGTGAGCCATCCTACTGCCTTCCCTCTCCTGGTTCTGTCCAACATCACAAACAGCCTACATCCAAGCTGTACCCTCACTGCCCACACAGCCCTCGTCAGCCACATCTCAATGCCAGACACCAGATTGCCCACAGTCCCTGGAAGGGGGCTTGGGCTGTTTGGGTAGCCATCAAGGGTCCTGGGTCAGCTATCCAGGGGCAATCTAGAAGAGGGAGTGCAGGCTTTGAGTGTTCACATGGACCCTGTCCCCTGGGATAGGTATTGGAAGAGGAGAGCCCAGAGGAGCCCTCTCAAAAACAGGGCCCAGGCAAGCCTCATGCCCAGGCCATCAGCACTGAAGAGCAGATAGAGGGCAAAACAACACATGATACCTGGTCAGCACTGAGTTTCTTGACACAGGGGCAACTTTTGTTTCTATAAACTTGGGGAAAGTGGGGAGGAGATGGGTAGGAAACATCAAAAAAATATGAGTGGTACTTTGCTCAAGGGGTGTGAGTGAAAGAAGGCAAGCCTTTCATGCTAACAATATGAATCAGGGTCAGCTATCTGGGAATTGGCATGGGCTGAAAATGGTGGATCAAACTTTTTATCTCTGGAGATATCCCCTGATCTCCACATACACGCTGTGAAAGATAGGTCAGACATTAAAGTAAAGTAAATTAAAGGAGCCTAAAAATATGTTCTTCATAGGTGTGGGACTTTGAAGAGCTTTTCTTTTAAAATTATGGGGGAGGGGTGGCATCTTAATCAAGCAGCCTTTCGAAGTCCTAATGGTTTTCAGGTTTTCTCAAGACCTTTCTATAAAACCAGAAGACACGGATGAATTTTAAAACAATTTAAGCACATATGGGAGAAAAATAGTACGAAATGCCTGAGGTTTGATGAAAAAAAAAAAAAAATCAAGAGCAGAGGAGCAAAAAACAAGTCTGTTGATGAGAGCAAATGAGGCACCGAGCAGCACGACGTGGAGTGGTGACCTCATGCGCGGCCCATGCAGACTGTGTGTTATGATGCAAACTGTTAACACTTTAGTTCCAAGAAATTTAAACTCTGGTTCTTCCTACATTAACTTTTGTCCATGTTACACAAAGCAACTTGGATTTCTTTACACCCCTTCCCCTTTGGGGAGAATCACACAAGACCTGTCCTCTTGCTTCTCATCTATGTGCCCCTAATCTTGTCCCCACATCCAAAGCACAAGAAGACAACAATACACAGAGAAATTTGAAGAGCAGCATGAAAATAACTATGAGTTGAAAGGGTTTACCCAGAAGGTTTAAAGCTATATCACCTGGCCAAGCAACCACATAGTTACAAGGAAATATGATAGTGGCTGATATGAAAGGAGCCTTCAGAGGGCGTTAACAAAGGCGTTGGCTACTCCACAGGAAACATAAATCCACTGATGTGATAGAAAACACTGACTCAATTTGAAGGGAATTTCTTTATTGGGAAGATCTATTAATCTGTTGGTAGTTTCTCAGAGAAAGTGATGGCACCCTGCTAATTTGCCTCATTTGAAACCTATTTGTCCAAGAAGCTGGAAAAGCTATCTTGGGGAATATACAGCAGGCAAGTCATGTTCATTTTTCATCTCGATGATTTTTCTATCCTGTTCACTCCCATTCTTATCTCCATTCTCTTGCCAAGCCCCCTCTCTGATCCACAAAATCCTCTTTCACGGAAAACATTTTCTAGGCTAAGGGAAGGGAGGTGCTGGCTGGTGCTTTGGGATTATGAGTGGGATGGACAATTGGTCTGCGTCACCCAGGCCTTTAAAAACCAACAAGAAGGGTTTTTATCCCAGGTTATCCTCCTCTGCAGACCTGGCTTCCCTGTGTCTCTACTGCTCTGCACCCTAGGACTAAACCTGTAAGATGTTGACTCAAAATCGGGAGTTCAGACCCCAGTTGAGGCTGAGATGATCGGTGGCGCTAAGAGACATTTCCAGCTCCGTAAGGAGACCAAGCAACAGTCTCTCACACCTTTATAGCAGGGGTATGGCAATTTCCCTAATGTTTTCTCAAGGGCTTTTATTTTTATCCAAATAGCTCCTAGCATTGCCAAGTAAAAGGAGAGGTGTCGCTCTCGTCCAAACTATAAGTGAGCACTATAGTCTTATGTGAATCCAATTGAGAGAGAATTTTGCTGGAAGGTCCAAATAACAAACCACTTTTTCCAGATGTCAGAAAGCCTGAGGTCTGCATGAAGGAAAATGCAGCATTCCGGACTTTTCATTTGGTTTGTCTGTGGAAGAAGAGAGATGAAAGGTTTCATAAAGAAAATGTTTGTTTCTACTCATGCTGGGCTGTGTTCTGAGGGAACCCTAACAGCCACTGATTTTATATTTTAGAAACACACTCTTGTGTGAGAGCAGAAATTGTGCTGGGAAAAACAGGACTTGGACTCCGGGTTTTATTTACTGAAATAAAGATTGCAGAAATAGATAGAGATGGAGCAAATGGTTATGTAACATGCTCCTTGTTATAACCTTGTTGCCAGCACTCACATAAAAGGAGGATTTAAGTAAGAAAATTCCTGCTCAGAGTCCCAGGGGGCACTAGGGTCTTAGGGATAGCTGCTGGCAGGCGGGGTGGTGCATGTTGGAGACGCGCTGGCCAGAGAAGTGCTCGGTGGCTAAAAGTAGAATTACGACATGCAACTGAAAACTAGCCACACTGTGTGGAGACAAAACAGCATCGGGCTCTGCTGATGGTTACTCATGAAGAACTCAGCTCATTTTCCTACATTTAGAAAGCACCCAAAATAAATAATAAAACCCAAAGAATGAGATAGATTTTTTAATCATAAAATATTAACAACAATAAAGCTACAACCTGATACCAGATGTGTTCTCTTCCCACCCTCCTTCACCTGCATTTCTGACTCACTATTTCTTTCCCGAGTCTCTGTTTTTTGCTTGTCTCCTGTGTTTCCTCTCAAAACCCAGTTTATCAGGCAAAGGTGTGTCCTCTGTCAGAAGGAAAGTTTTCCTTTGTCCCTTCCAAGTAGCTACATATGCTTGCCTTCTTTTCAGGGTTCCTAAGTGTTCCCATAGTTTACATGCACCCTGTTCGTAAATAAATAAATTGACATGAGAATCCCTGCGTACGCTGCAATATCTCTGGAGTTTAAAGAGTGGGGGAACTTGGGTTCTTAGTGCCACTTCTGACTCTAATTCCTGCTCCTAAATTCCCTCTATTGTCTATTTCTTTTTTAAAAAAAAATTTTTTATATGTTTTTATTGATTTCAGAGAGAGGAAGGAAGAGGGCGAAAGAGAGCCAGAAACATTAATGACGAGAGAGAATCATCAATCGGCTGCCTCCTTCATGCCCCCCACTGGGGACTGAGCCCACAAGCCAGGCATGTGCCTGACCTGGAATTGAACCATGACCTCTTGGTTCATGGGTCTAATACTCCACCATGAGCCACACCAGCCAGGCTCTTACCTCTGGAGAGGGCTGATCTTTTCCTGCACTACATGACCCTATGCAGGGTAGTCTCTCCACTCCATTTATGTCCCCAAAGGAGACTTTTATTGAAGGTTGGGGTTTCTGAAGTCAGGCAAGCAATTACAATGCAAAACAGCACAGAAAACAAGTTAAAATTTGACATCTTGTACCTAAAATTACTGTGGGCATTCTCACTGTCGAAGTGAACATCACCCATTCCCAGATTATGTTCTGTGTCTCTCCTTGGCCCTCTTTCTTGTACCTGCGTGCATCTTCTTTACCAATTCCCAAACTCCTGATCTCCTCCCTCTTGGTCTAACTAAGGAAATGTTGATAGATTCTAATCTTAGGACGTAGATTAAGAGTGTTTTAAGCTATAGAGCCAGGATGCCTAAACTGAAATTCCAGCTCCATTACTTAATTGCTGTCTAGCCTTGGGCAAGTCACTTAACCTCTCTGTACCTCAGCTTCTCATCTGGAGACTGGGGATAAGACTAGTACCTATTTCAGAGGGCTGTTATGAGAATTAAATGAGTTAAAATGTGTAAAGTACTAGAATAATGTCTGGCATATAGTAAACTTTCTATAAGTGTTAGTTACTGTCATTTTATTGACTTCACCTCAGTACCTTCCTGACCACACTCTTGTTACTTTTTCGCAATTGAATGATCTAAACAGAAATAAGTTTATTTTCTAAGAAGAATCTGTTTGCTAATCTGAAATTAACTTTTCTGCTTCCCAAATGGATAGTCACAACGTTTACAAAGTAAGCGGAAGAGGTGGACACTTCTGGCAGACTCTCCATGACTGGTGGGCTACCAGGCACTTCTGATGCTGCCCTTCATTTATTTATTCATTCATTGCTAAACAAGCACTTACTGTGCACCGTATCAGTTTGCTAAAACTTCCATGACAAAGTACCACAAACCCAGTAGCTAAGAACAACATAAATTAATTCTCTTGAAGATCTGGAGGCTAGAAGTCTGAAATCAAGATGTCAGCAAGACCATGCTTCCTCTGAAAGTACCAGGAAAGATTGGTTCCAGGCTTTGCTCCTAGCTTCTGGTAGCCTAAGGTATTCCTTGGCATGGTTTGTCTTCTCCATGTGTCTCTTCATGTCAGATTCCTTTTTTAAATATATATTTTAATTTTTTTTATTGATTTCAGAGAGGAAGAGAGAGATAGAAACATCAATGATGACAGAGAATCATTGATCAGTGCCTCCTGCAATCCCTACAGAGATTGAGCCAGCAACCCAGGCATGTGCCCTTGACCAGAATCAAATGCAGGACCCTTTAGTCCACAGGCTTCCACTCTACCCACTGAGCCAAACTGGCTAGGGCAGCTTCCCCTTTTTATACAGACAGAGCCATATTGGATTAGGGCCCACCCTAAGGATCTCATCTTAACTTAGTCATTTCAAAAGACTCTGTCTTCAGATTAGCCACATTTATAGCTACTGAGGGGACACAATTCTTGCCATAACATGCATCTACTACATTCCAGAACTTCTAGGAACTGAGAATGTAACAGTAAAAAAGCAAGGTCCCTGCTCCTATGGAGTTTACATTCTGTTTTGGAGGAGACAAACAACAAATAAAGACATAAAGTGTCAGGTGGGGAATAGTTCCATGAAGAAGAAGAATGATGCTGATGAGTTGAGCATCATGGAAGGTTTGGTGTTGCTGCTTTTCATCAAGTGATCAGGAAAGGTCCTCTGTTAAGATGACCTTCAACAAGAGACCTGAAAAGTGAGGAAATAAGATATGGGAACACATCAGAAAGAGAGGTCCAGGCAAAGGACAATAGGTATGAAGTCCCTGAAGTAACATTGCTTGAGTTTTCAAGATGCAGCCAAGAGGCCAGTGTGGCAGAGGGAAGGGAATGGGGAAAGGGCAGGAGGAGATGGAGTTAGAGTGCAATGGGGCTGGGAACTTGCACAGAGGGTCTGATAAAGAACAATGGTAAGTTTATTTTTGGCTTTTAATATGAGTCTATTTGGGTTATTATAACAAAAATATAAACAACAGAAATTTATTTTTCACAGTTCTGCATGCTGGAAGTTCAAGAGCAGAGTGCTACATGGTCAAGTGAGGACTCTCATCCAGGTTCGGACTTCTCACTGCAACCTCACATAGCAGAAGGAGCAAGGGAGTTCTCTAGAGCCTCTTCTATAAGAGTACTAATCTCACTTATGAAAGCTCCATCCCCAAGACTTAATCATCTCCCAAAGGTCCCACCTCCTAATACCTTGTGAATTAGGATTTCAGCTTGAATTTTGGGGGAACACATTCAGACCATAGCAGATGTGAAACCTCTGGAGTATTTTCAGCAGTGGAGTCACAGTTGGACCTATGTTTTGGAAGCATCACTCCAGTTTCTCATTGAAAATAGATTGGTAGTTGGTCAGGGGGACAGGCCAGGGTAGCACTCGTGACCCAAACTTTACATAAAGAACTGTGTGTTCTTCAACCTTGGAGGCTCATACAAAGGCCTGTATGCCCCTCTTCTAGAAACAGAACCCCTTCTTCTTGTGGGGAACCTACACCATGTGGGTCAAGTGTTGGTGACCCTCTCAACCCCCATCCACATGGGTAGCCATGCAGCCAGGCCTGCCCAATTAGAGAACTGCCTGGTGTTAGCTCAAGTTCACAGGGAGGCTGAACCAAATGGAGGCACTTAGAGACCTTCGTTGGCTGGTTGTATCAGATTCGTGGGCTTGCTGAGCTCACAGACAAGAAACCTATGCACACAGGGTCTGATAAAGAATCCTGGGATTGCTGGTACCATCATGTTCACCATCCAGATAGAACTTTCCAAGAGATGGAGAAGCAAATGAGTTCTCCCTGTAGTCCGCACTATATTCTAGACATGCTTCTAAGATATACAGGTAGATCAACTCACTTAATCCTCACAACCACTGCTATTATTCCATATTATAGATGAGGAAATGAAGCCTGTAAACATTAAAACAAACCACCCTGAGGTCATAACACTAGAAAGTGGGGCAGCCTATATTTGAACAATGACCTTTGGTTCTAAGAGCCCAAGTTCTTATAAGTACCACACGCTAACCGATTGCGCCACTGGAGCTCCAAGAGCCCAAGTTCTTAATCCCCACTCTAGACTAAGAAGAATCTTAGGATTACAGTGTTAGAATGGCCTTAAAGATTATTAAATTTAATGGTTCTCAACTCTATTATACCCAATGCTCCTGTTTATAATGAATGTTTCTTAACATCTCATTTAATACTAGAGGCCCGGTGTACAAAATTCATGCCTGGGTAGGGTCCCTAGGCCTGGCTGGTGATCAGAGCTGATCTGTGGGGTGACCAGTGGGGCAATTGGGGGGCCCCCTGCTGGCACCTGCCTTGGCCAGCGTGGCACTGCCTGCTTGATGGCCCTGCCCCCTGCCACCACCACTGGTTGCCTCCCTCTGCAGAAGGTGACTGGTGAGGCAATTGGGGTTGGGGAGGTAAGGGGGATGGTGCCAGCCTGCTTGCCCGGCAGCTCCACCCCCAACACCCCACCACCACCGCCAGTTGCCTCCCTCTATAGGGCGACCAGTGGGGCGATCAGGGGGGCCCCTGCTGGCATCCGCCTTGGCAGGCCTGGGCCTGTGAGCTGGGAGCAGTTCCTGGATTGATAGTCTTCCCCCTAGTGGTTAGTGCATAACATTCTTCCATCAGTTCAGTTGATTTGCATATTAGGCTTTTATTATATAGGATTCTAAAATGAAACCCATAAACATAATTTACTTGAACTCATAATTTTAAAATAATTAATATCTTTATCTAATTATAACATAAAAGAAAATTAATTTATAAATAAAAAGGTGTGCATTTTACCATATAAGTTTTCAAGGATGTCTTCTCTAGAAGACATAAAGTAGGATAGTATAGCAGGAAAAATAAGGTCTTGAAATGGGCGAAAACATAGATTACTCAATTTCCTATATGGCACACTTTTCTCAGTTATCTCTACCTTTTGTTTATTGCATTTGAACTAAAAACTGTACATTTTTACAAAAAAGGCAGTACTGCAAATGACTCTTGTCCATAGAAAGGCAAAAAATGTCTAGTAGAGTATAATTCAGGCATGGGCAAACTACAGCCCAAGGGCCAGATCCGGCCTGTTTGAAATGAATAAAACTAAAAAAAAAAAAAAAAAAAAAAAAAAAAAAAAGACCATACCCTTTTATGTAATGATGTTTACTTTGAATTTATATTAGTTCACACAAACACTCCATCCATGCTTTTGTTCCAGCCCTCCGGTCCAGTTTAAGAACCCACTGTGGCCCTCGAGTCAAAAAGTTTGCCCACCCCTGGTATAATTGATTATTTCCCCATAGGCAATGATGAGTTTTATATCTATTTGTCTATTTGTAAATTTATCTCAGCTTCCTATTAATTGATGAGTTAATTAAGTTTCTTTGACACAAGCTATGTTGTCAGATTCTCCAGAGAAACAGAACCAATAGGATATATAGAGCTATATGAGAGGGGATTTATTATAGGAATTGGCTCATACAGTTATGGAAAGTGAGAAGTCCCATGAACTGTTGTCTGCAAGCTGGAAAACCAAGAAAGCCAGTGGTATAATTCAGTCCAAATCTAAAGGCCCGAGAATTGGGCCAATGATGTCCAAAGGCTTAAGAACCAGGAGTGCCAAGCACAGGAGAATGAGGATGTTTCAGCGTCAGCAGAGAGAGAATTTGCCCTTTTTTCAACTTTTGTTCCGTTCTGGCACTCAGTGGATCAGATGATGCCTCCCACATTGTGAGGGTAATCTTCTTTACTCAGTTTACCAACTCAAAAGTTACTCTTTTCTCACAGCCGCACTCATAAATAATGTTTACCAGCTATCTGAGCATCTCTTATCTCAGTCAAGCTTACACATAAAATTAACCATTACACAGGCTTATTTTATAGCTGAATGAAAGTCACACTTACAAGCATTTTCAAAAATTATCCTTCAGCATACTTGTATGTAAAATTATTGCAAATGTGGCAGTTAAAAAATCAGACTGGAGAAGAGTCAGACACCAGATTCAGAATTAGCATTGGTGATGCCACTTTCCAAATACTGAACGGTTCTTGGTAAAGTGTTGAATAAAAGAAAGCACTATTTTCTCTTCAATATGCACAGTTGCACCATTGTTAGAAAGTCTTATATTTATTAAACTATGAAGAAGCATTTGTGTGCGTATATGCGTGTGTATGTGTTTGTACATATAGTTGAGTCTAGGTTCTAAGTTTAGATAATTACATATATTTGACTTAGATTCTAAACTTGGATAATTATGAACAGGGTTTCCACCCACAAGAATGTCCAAGCCAATAGGAAGCTGTGTGGGTATGAGATCATTCTTCACTGTGAAGGACTGTCCTGGAGATAGCAGGCCACTTACCATCCCCATCCTCCACTAGTAGCTACTAGTTCACCCCAATTGCCACAACAACTAAAAACACCCCCCAAATTTCCATAACCCACTATAGAGGGTACTGCCACTGTTGAAAATTACTGATCTAGTCCAAACATACTTTTGGTTCTTGAATCACTTGTGTAAAAGCTTAAGCACGTGCTTAGCCAATATTTGTTAAATAAGTAAAAATCCAAATGAAGGAAGGTGTGGGCATGAATTGTTGAATTTAAAGGCTGAAGAATAATTACCTGTCAGTATACATATACCTTTTATAGCCATAGAAAGTTTCCTTAGGCAACCATGCACTCAGAATGCCTTTTTGTGGATTCTTAAAATACTCAATCTTATCTTGAATTAGCAAAACCTTTAAGTAGAGAACTGCTAAAGTCATGATTGCATACCTAAACTTCCAGGGAACATTATTTCTTCCTATCTTCTGCCCCTTTCTTTTCAACCTTAAGGGCAAACCCCTGTTTTGTAACAACTTCCCTGTCCTCAGCATTCACTCCTCCAACAGCAATGAAAATCACCTGTCCCTCTTCTAATAATTCTACAAGAGCCCCCAATTGCCTTTTGCATCATATTAAAAATTTTAGTTAAGCCTTCAAGGCCATCCACAAGTGAACTCTCAATATAAACCCAACTTCTACCCTCTGCCCTTTTCTAGCAATGATGGCCACTCCTCTGCACCTCTGCCTTCACAGCAAACTCTTGCTCCCTCCCATTTTCAAATTACTGAGTTGAGAATCACCATCTCTACGAATTCTTTCTAGATTAGCTCAGATAATGCTATTCACACAGAGAGTTCTCAAAACTGCATTAGAATCACCTGCAGAGTTTTAAAAATCTCTGCTGGTAGGCTCCATTAAAGCATAATCTCCCCAGAGGTGGAATGCAGGCATTCAAATATTTTAAAACTCTTGGAGATTCCTGGTGTGCAGCCTAGTTTGAGAACCACTGTGCTAGTGTTACACACTGCACCTGTATCTTATTAAGGTTAAACTTTTTGTTGTACCTGTAAATGTTTTTCTGGTTTGGACTTAATCTCTCCCTCCTTGGTAAAACAGAAAGCCCTCAATACACCTCAATCATAAATGTGCATAGGAATCACTTCCGTGAATGTGAATTCTGATTCATGAGGTCTGGGTGTGGGCCTGATATTCTGCATTTCTAACAAGCTATTAAGTGTTCCAAAATACACTTTTTAAATATGGTCACATCTGTGTAATACCCCTACTATGTTATCTAACATAGGAATTACTCTCATGCTAAGAATCTCAAGGCATGAAGGAAGGAAAGTATTTTCCTTAATTGGTTTTCTAAGATGTTTTGAATTGCTCATAGAGTATGTAAAACCTTGCGCAAATATTTTTTTACTGGACCCATGTCTAAATAAATAATTTGATTAAAAAACTCTTCACACCCACGAGGATGGCTATAAAAAAAGATAATGGAAAATAACAAGTGTGATGAGGATATAAAAAACTGGAACTCTTATGCACTGCTGGTGTAAATTTAAAACGGTACAGCTGCTTTGGAAAACTTGCCTCAAATGATTCAAAATAGAGTTACCATATGACCCAGCAATTCCACTCATAGGCATGTACCCAAAAGAATACTTGTTTTCAAACAAAAGCTTATACCAAAATGTTCATAGCAGCACTATTTGCAATAGCCAAAAATGTGGAAACAACCCAAATCCAAATGTTTATCAACTGATGAATGGATTAACAAAGTGTGCTATATCCATAAAATAAAATATTATTCAGCTATAAAAACTAATGAAGTGCTGATTCATGCTACAACATGCATGAACCTCAAAATATGCTATGTGAAAGGAACCAGACACAAAAGACTACATAGCACATGATTCTATTTATATGAAATATTGAAGAATAGGAAAATCCACAGATAGAAAGCAGATTAATGGTTTCCAGAAGCTGGAGAAAGAGAAGAATAGGGAAAGACTGCTTAGTGGGAACAGGGTTTCCTTTTTAAAAATATTATTCTGTATTAGTTTCAGGTGTACAGCATAGTGGTTAGACAATAACATACTTTACAAAGTGATTTCCCCAAAAACTTCCAGTACCCATCTGGGACCATACATAGTTATTATAATATTTTTGACTATATTCCCTATGCTGTACTTTACATCCCCATGACTATTTTTTATAGGGTTTCCTTTTGGTGTGATAAAAATATTTTGGAATTAGATAGAAATGATGGTTACACACATTGTGAAAGTGTAATTCCAGCTTCTATCCTCTGTAGTTACCATATGCCACTGAATTGCCTACTTTAAAATGCTTAATTTTATGTTATGTAAACCTAACCTCAATTTTAAAGAATTACAAAATCATAGGTCCATGTGAGATAAAGTGATTTATCAATAAAGATTTGGAGTAAAGAATTGCTCATATACTTTGTGATCCAATGAAGTGTATGGTATCCAGGCACCACCTCTTCCTATTGAAGTCCAGGAACTCTCTCTTCAGGTTCTTTATTGTCAATTACTCCCTTGCTGGCTAATTTCATATATTTCACCATGAGACAAAAAGCAGCCACATTGTTATTACTCACATGACCATGGCTTGTTAGAACCTGTTTGTATTGGAATTATAGACCTAGTTCTTACATTTATTTGACTCTAATTGCATCATAACCACCTGAATATTGGCTTCCAATGACTCTCTGCAAGGTTGTTTCATCATCTGGTTCATAGATTATGACCACAAATACAAGTTTTCCCCAGAGTATATAGACAAATTTAGACAATAGTTTGTGTTCTGGTCATGTTAGATTTACTGTTCAGAATTTTATAAAATAAACATAGAACAGCACATCTTCCAACCATGTATTCTCCTTCATTCTTTAGGCTATAATCTTTGCATTCTTGCAACATAAGCTTTTTCATCTGCACCCTGGCTTCCACACACTGCTACCAATAGGGAGGTTAAGAAGGACCTGTGGGTAGAGTGGTAAAAGTCCTCTCCTTCATGCGAGAAATGTTATTCTCTCACCCTGGGCAGCTTAAGACTGACCTGGAAGAGCATGCTGTCGCTATATGAAGTAGAAACAACAAGAGAATACATTTATTAGTAGGACCACTTGTCATTGAGGAATGATAGTCTTAAAAGCCCTTGGAGGAGTAAGCCACCAGTATGTGCTTGAACCTAAGAGTGGCACCAGTATGGCCCTCTATGCTGTCTGTGAAGCAGCTTTCTCAGCTTGGTGTATGGAAGGAGAGACCTGCACACCCCTCCTCCATCGATTTAACAGATTCTTTCTCTCTCTTTAAATTGTGAATCTACTGAGCAAGATCAAGTTCTGAGTCTTTAGAAACACAATCTAGGGCCTGAACCAAGTTTAAGTTTTGGTTTTTAAAAAACACACAAATTGTTGCAAATAATAAAGTGGATGTTTCCAAAGTGAGAGATACCAGTGGCTAAGTTTTTTGGGAACACTCTGAGTAAAAGGTGTCCTAAGCACAAAATGAATTGCAAGAGATTTTTAAACTATTTACTGTTTTCATATTGGTCATGGTAGATTTGGTAATGTAACTTAGAAACTGTTGTGTGCAAAGAAATAAATTTTTAGAAGTCTAAAGAAAAGGCAGGCTAAAAAAAACTTAGATTAGATATTGGGAAATGTGCTTAAATGGTGAAATGGCAAAACTGCTTAAAAGTGTTTCAATTTTTCAGCGGTTCTCAACCTGTGGGTCGAGACCCACATCCTGCATATCAGATATTTACATTATGATTCATAACAGTAGCAAAATTACAGTTATGAAGTAGCAACGAAAATAATTTTATGGCTGGGGGTCACCACAACATGAGGAACTGTATTAAAGGGTCGTGGCATTAGGAAGGTTGAGAACCGCTCTAAGTGGTATAAAGCAGTACTATGTAGGACATACTAGTGCAGACTATAAAGGCAAATGTAAGCAAACTGCATATATTCTCATGCTTCAGATATTTTTCCTTCTTTGTATTTCTTCTCCAGATAGAGTAAGAGTAAATACAGAATGAGAATGAGTATATGAAGGCCCTTATGGCCCAGCTAAAATTATCAGACATTGGCATGGGTGAGCTCATATTTTCAGCCATATTCAGTAACAAGTTGATCGTCTACTCACTTGAGCATCATGGACTCACACTAGATGATCTATTCAGTTCATCCATTTTCCCAGATAAGTAAATTGAGGCTTAACAAGATTATACCTTAAAGTCAGAGAACAGGAAGCCTAAGATAAAATAGTGGCAAAACCCTAACTAGGACTTGGGTCTAGTTCCTGTAACATATCTTGCTTCATTGTATCAATAACAAAGCATTCCATTGCTTGTGGAAAGGATCTACTCACTTCCACCGCTGCAGAGTGAACAGCCTCCTGTCTGAAAAACTCACGTTTCAAAGTCAACCAGATATAAACAGAAGTGAAAAATATCAACTTGTTTTCCCAGTAACATTCTGCTGTCATCTCAGGTGTGGAAGAAACACTTCACTAGGGTCTGCATGGGATGACTAGTACCCTGCATAGTGGCACAGTGTGAGGCCACGCAAGGCAGATGCTTCCAGCAGGGCATGCTGTGCAGCCCAAAGCATTTCCTCTTGCCCATATTGGTTCTATGGAGTTAGAAATGCTTTTTGAGAAATCACAGACTTAGGCTCAGAACAGATATAGAAGGTCAAAGTGTGCAGCTCATTTGGTTTCAACAGTTTGCCTTTCAAAACCTTGTTTTCAATGTCCTGAAAGACAGCAGAGAGGAAAAACTCATTTTTCTTCCATTTATCAATTTTATGACTTTCTCCTTTGTTGACTTATGACTCTGACATTTATTCTGGAAGTTTCCCCTAAATAAGCAGAAAAAAATAGTTTGAAAGATTCCAACAAAGCTTTTCACAGTATAGATCTGGTACCCACATTGAGAACCAACACCCTTGCTTATAGGAAGTCAGTGCCATGGAAATGGCCTAAACCTTAACTCTTTAGTCATGGCCCATAAGACAGACTCAATGGACATTATTCCTTAGTTTCCATGACTCCAATAATCCTCCCCAATAGTATTTTCATAAATCTTGATTGTGAGGCAATACAGAGGCTTGTTGACAAGTAAAAGAAGAGGAATATCTGGTAAATATGTTCTCCCATGCAGTGGGCTCCCTTTTCATTTGGTTGATGGTTTCTTTTGCTGTGCAGAAGCTTTTTATTTTGATGCAGTCCCGTTTGTTTATTTTCTGCTTAGTTTTCCTTGCCCTAGGAAATTATTGGCAAACATTGCTGTGAGAGATGTCTGAGATTTTGCTGCCTAAGGTTTCAAAATAAAAAGCTTCTACACAGCAAAAGAAACCATCAACCAAATGAAAAGGGAGCCCACTGTACAGGAGAACATATTTGCCAATGATACATCTGATAAAGGGTTAATTTTCAAAATACATAAGTAACTCACACAACTTAACAAAATGAGTCTTCCAATTAAAGCAATCCAATTAAAAAATGGGCAAAGGGATCTAAACCAGTGGTTCTCAACCTTCCTAATGCTGCAACCCTTTAATACAGTTCCTCACGTTGTGGTGACCCCCAATTTCATTGTTACAAATTGAACATAATTAAAGCATAGTGATTAATCACAAAAACAATATGTAATTACATATGTGTTTTTCGATGGTCTTGGTGACCCCTGTGAAAGGGTCATTCGACCCCCAAAGGGGTCACGACCTGCAGGTTGAGAACCGCTGATCTAAACAGACAGTTTTCCAAAGTGGACATACAGATGGCCAAAAGACATATGAAAAAAAGATGCTTAAAGTCATTAATCATCAGAGAGATGTAAATTAAAACGACAGTGAGGTATCACCTCACATGTGTCAGAATGGCTACCATCAACAAATCAACAAAGGACAAGTGCTAGCGAGGATGTGGAGAAAAGGGAACGCTAGTGCACTGCTGGTGGGAATGCAGACTGGTGCAGCCACTATGGAGAACAGTATGGAGTTTCCTCAAAAAATTAAAAATGGAACTGCAATTTGACCTAGTGATCCCACTTCTAGAAATATATCCTAAGACACTCAGAAGCTAATCAGAAAGAATATACCAACCCTTATGTTACCTCGAGAGTATTATTAAGCAAAGTAAACCAGTCAGAGAAAAACAAGTATCACATGATTTCACTAATATGTGGAATCTAATGAATAAAATAAACTGATGAACAAAATAGATCCAGAGACTTAGAAGCATGGAGCAAACAGATGAATTTCAGAGGAAAGGCGGGGTTGGGGAAGTGAGGAGAGTTTAACTGGGGAACTTATATGCATATACACATAGACCATGGACACAGACAATAGAGTGATGAAGACCTGGAAGGAGCTGGTGTGTGGTGGAGAGGGTCAATTGGTAAAAAGGGAGGGACCGCTGTAATACTTTCAACAAGAAAGATACATTTTTTAAAAAGAGGAATCTCATTTTGATATGGTAATTTCCCCAAAATATGAACCCAGTATAATTGGCATTCTGGATGCTATAGAACAACTGTAAATAGGCATTATTCTCAGAAATCCAGAATTCATTTCAGAAAAATGTATCAAATAAAAAAATGGTTAGCCTTTGAAAGACATTGAATTGATCAGACCAGTATGTCTCTGAATGTTTCAAACAACCTTAATATGTAAAAAAAAATGAGGTTACAACAATGAAATTTAGTACAATTGTGAAGGGACATTTACTCATTCATTCTATATATATTAGTAAAGTCCGATATGTGTTAGCTATAATGATAGGAGCTGGAAATACACAGGTGAAGACAATAGACATGGTCCCTATCTTCACAGTCTCAAGAGAGATGTTAAGCACATAATTAAAGAATTTAAGATTGTGATTAACATTGCAAAGAAAAGTCCAGAGAATTATAAAATTACTAGAGGCCCAGTGCATGAACTTGTGCACAGGTGGGGTCCCCAGGGGGGTGGAGGAGGGCAGGGACACGATTGGCCCTCTGGGACTGTTGATGGGATGCCCTTACCAGCCTGAGATCCGGATCTATCCTGTTGACATTCGCGCTGGTTGTCGTGAGCCACCTGGAGGCCACTTTTATATTGTTTCTTCCTTGCAGAGCATCTAGGGAGGGGAAATGGCTGCAGTGCCCAAGGCTGACTTCCAGGAGGCCTGCGGCACTGTTGGGATCCTGCCGGTGGTGCTGTTCCTTCGGTGCCTGGCCTGTTCTCCGGAGATTGGACCTGCAGGACTACTGAGAGAGTGACTTGCTGCCACTGGGCTGGCAGGCCGCTGGGATGGATCAGTCAGCTGAGCAGCGCTCCTGCTATAGGAGCACACTGACCACCAGGGGGCAGCTCCTGCATTGAGCATCTGTTCCCTTGTGGTCAGTGCGCATCATAGCGACTGGTCTACCGGTTGTTTTGGTCGTTCTGCTTGTTCTGCTGTAAGGGTCACTTAAGCTTTTGTATATATACTAGAGGCCCAGTGGACAGATTCGTGCACATTGAAAGGAAATTAATTAGAAGGTGGACAGCGGGGCAGGACTGGGCGAGATGGACCAGACACGCCCTGGAGCCAACCTCCTGTGATCCCTCCCTGGCTGCCCGGGCCCAAAGGGCATCTGTGGAGTAAGTGGGGTCCTTCTGGCAGGTGGGGTCCCTTGGCATGGCCTGAGGGGATCAGGCTGAAACCAGCAGTCTGACATCCCCCCAGAGGTCCCGGAGTGCGAGAGGGCACTCTGCAAAGTTGCTGTTGCTTGGCAGCTCCCGCATTGAGCATCTGCCCCCTGGTGGTCATTGCATATCATAGCTACTGATTGTATGGTTGAACAATTGGACAGTTGCTTAAGCTTTTATATATGTAGATAGGTAAGAACAGGGACTAACATTTTAGACAGGTTATGGAAGGTCTCCTGAAGGGAGAATAGTTATTTAAGCTGAACCCTTGAAAGATAAGAAGAGGTCACTGTTGTCCCTTTAAATATCTGGGGTTTAAACTTACTTTTAATATCTTCAGCATTTATTTTAATGCTATTTTCACTCATCCTCACCAAATATTCACATAAGAGTAAAGGTCTATGTTGGCAGATAGGTTAAGAAGGGGGCACTACTCTTATTTAGGGCTACATTATCATTATTTTAAATTATCCAGATCCTAATTCAACTTCCTAAATCTAAGATAGGCCCCATTTGTTGCTCATTAACATTAAGGAAAAGAAATTGAACTCAGAGCTCCCACCTCCCCATTGACTCCCACATGCTCATTAATCACACAAAGTCACTGAACTGTTTAGACACCTTTCCAGGCTACTCAGAGTAACACATCCCTTATGTCTGTCAGTAATTTGTCAGCTCCACAGTAATTGCAGTGTTCTCTGTGAGACACAGTTGAGAAATAATTTACTCAAGTGTGTTATTTTATTTGGGTAGAGATCAACATGAATAGAAAAAGAGACCATTTTAAAAGTCAGTGATGCAGGTCTCATGCTCTAGGGATGGCTTTCTTTGGGATATTTTTAGCAGAAATGGATTTCCATAATCCCATCATGGATGGTCTTACCTTCTTTGGCTCTTGCTCATTTCTTCTCTGAAGACAGAGTGTCACTTTATCTCACCAACCATCTTGAACAAATGCCCTGTTCAATCAGACAAAGAAAAACTGATGTTATATACTCAAAGAATGATTTTAATATATCAAAGACATTTCTCTGAGTTACTTTTGGGATCTCCAGTGAATTTTCACATGTGCAGAGATTAGATCTTTATATAGATTAATGAACAAATACTATGAATAAGTCCCTGATGTTCACATTGTAGCTTTAAGTTTGAGCAATCCACGGCAATGCTTTCCCAACTTCCTCCATGTAATGGTCCACTGGGGCTTCATGGGGACACTCTTCTTGTCCGCGTGTCTCCAGCATCAGTACAGCAGCATTCACAATAACATACTAACTTCTACTCTTTTGCACTTTCTCAGTCTCATGGTCACACCAATCATGGCCTTCTGAGATTTAAGTCAGAGCCACGGAAGGGACCCCACACAGCATAAGCTCCTCAAAGCTTCTATTCCAGTCCTTGAGGTGATAATAGGAAACAGCTCTGCTAACAGGCCAGCTCTGAAGACATCTAATAGTGGAAAAGAGAGTTTCCTCCATCTGTTGCCCAGCACTGTGTGTCTTTATCACCCTTCAAGGTGTGAGATTCAGAAGCAAGCCTCTTCTAATTTGGCTGCATTAATTTTATTTTGTCCAGCATTTAAGAAGCTTCTCCTACCTCTGTTGTCAGTCTGCAGAAGAGAATCTAAGCAGAAATAGCAGGATTTGTCCTCAGTTGACCTCCAATGAAACTAGGACAGTTAGAAGCTAGGAGAGCAAGGTCTCTCAATAGTATACTAGTGGTCAAAGCTGGCTTTCAGTGGCGCCTCTGCAAATAGCCAAAATCAGTGTCAAACCACCAGCTTATGCAGCCTTTCCAAGATGCTCTGAGTGTTTATTCAGCCACTAAGTGTTCTGCCCAAAGAGGACTCCACCCAATGGTCAGCTACAGCAAACCAAACATTCATTCTCACAGTTGGGACTGCCATGCTACCCAGCCCAGCCTTTGATGCTGGCAAAGTCTCACTGCAGCTGCCATCAAGCTCACAGGTGCCAGGCACCTGGCCAAGCATGGCAATAATATCTGGGGCTAGGGAGGAGGAGATGTTTGCACAGGGCACCATTTCCCTCTCCCCACCAGGAGCGGCAGTAAAAGACACTGTGTGGAAAGAGGATAAGTTCAAGTCCCACTAACCAAGATTTATATCCCAGCTCAGTCTCTTTCTACCTGTATGACCTTTGGCAGCTTCCTTAATGGAGCTGGGACTTAGTTCACCCATCTTTTTTAAAAATATATATATATATATTTTATTGGTTTTTTACAGAGAGGAAGGGAGAGAGATAGAAAGTTAGAAACATCAATCAGCCACCTCCTGCACACTTCCCACTGGGGATGTGCCCGCAACCAAGGTACATGCCTTTGACCGGAATCAAACCCGGGACCTTTCAGTCTGGAGGCTGACGATCTATCCACAGAGCCAAACCGGCCACGGCAGTTCACCCATCTTTAAAGTGAACATAATTATAATACTACCTTGCAGGATTGTTGTGATGCCGGGGTCCAGCCCCAGCGGGTCCAGTGGTCCCCAAAGGTGTGGACGGAGTCGGTGAAGAAGGAAGGACACGGAGACAGTGTTCAGTTGATCAGCAGCCTAGCCAGGATCTCCAGCCAAGTTCTGGTCTCAATCTCCAGAGAGGTTCTGCTTAGGATCTCCAGCCAGGTTCTGTGGCCAGGTTCTCTTGCTAGGTTCTCCAGCCAGATTCTGTCCAGGTTTTCCAGCCAGGCTCAGTCACCAGGTTCTAATCAGGTTCTCTTGCCATGTTCTATAGTCAGGTTCAGTCCAGGATCTATTGCCATGTTCTCTCCAGCGAAGTTCTTCTGTCTCCAGGCTCCGTGTAGGTTCTGTCTTCTGAATTCTGTCTCATGAGTTCTGTGTTCTGAGTTCTGAGTGTTTCTGTCTTGTTACAACTGTATTTATACCAGTTGATTCAATCCTATCAATCTCTATTACAAAGGTTAGGGCGTTTCTTATCTCCATTCCAGGGAGAAAAGATTATGTAGTTTAAGCATGATTGTTCGTAGTTAAAGGGATTAATTACCCACCTGGCACTTAGTTGAGGGGTTTTATTCCCTCCCTAACTTCAGGGGAAAATCCCTACCTGGGGATTTAACCTTTCTCGGAGAGGTGACCTTGGTTAAAACACAGCGCCAAGAAGGTGAGCAAACATATTAAGAACTGTATGCCATATATGCCAGGTCCCTTGAAACAGCAAGGATGGACCGGCTCCCGGCATTGTGAGGCTCACAGAAATAAAGAACCTGGTACAGAGTCTGGCAGAGTAGGGGGTGAAATAAATGATAGCTCCAAGCAAAAACAAAGCAAAACAAAACAAAACAAAACAAAAAACTTCCCCACAGTTCCCCAGGTTCTGTTTATGCCATAGAAGATGCATTGGGGGAAATGTCTTTGTCCTCAGTCTGCTCTTGAGACCCTAGTGGGCTATGCATACAGCAGATGTGTTTTGCGGTAGAAAGACCAGTCTGAGAGACAGAGTCCTGACCTGCCCCTGCTGTTAACCTGGTCTGTGGCCTTGAACGATTCACCTTATGCCGGGGTCCAACCCCAGCAGGTCCAGGGGTTCCCAAAGGCGTAGACGGAGTGGGCGAAGAAGGAAGGACACAGAGACAGTGTTCAGTTGATCAGCAGCCTAGCCAGGATCTCCAGCCAAGTTCTGGTCTGGATCTCCAGAGAGGTTCTGCTTCGGATCTCCAGCCAGGTTCTGTGTCCATGTTCTCTTGCTAGGTTCTCCAGCCAGGTTTGGTCGCCATGTTCCCTCGCTAGGTTCTCCAGCCAGGTTCTGTCCAGGTTCTCCAGCCAGGTTCAGTCACCAGGTTCTAGTCAGGTTCTCTTGCCAATTTCTGTAGTCAGGTTCAGTCCAGGATCTTTTGCCATATTCTCTCCAGCGAAGTCCTTCTGTCTCTAGGTTCTGTGTAGGTTCTGTCTTCTAAGTTCTGTGTTCTAAGTTCTGTCTTGTTACATCTGTATTTATACCAGTTGATTCCAATCCTATCAATCTCTATTCCAAAGGTTAGGGCGTTTCTTATCTCCATTCCAGGGAGTAAAGATTATGTAGCTTAAGCATGATTGTTCGTAGTTAAAGTGATTAATTACCCGCCTAGCACTTAGTTAAGAGGTTTTATTCCCTCCCTAACTTCAGGGGAAAATCCCTACCTGGGGAAACAACCTTTCTCAGAGACATTGGTTAAAACACATAGTGCCAAGAAGGTGAGCAAACATATTAAGAACAGTATGCCATATATGCCAGGTCCCTTGAAACAGCAAGCACGGACCGGCTCCCAGCAACCTTAGTTCTCTGGATTTCACTTTATTCATTTATAACATGGGATTGCTTTGAGTTGTTATTCTCCAAGGCTTTGGGTTTGAATCATTCCCTTGTCACTTACTAATCATAGAACTTTTGCAAATAACACCCCTGAGAGTCTTTCTTATCATAATGCTTGTGGTTGAGGGTCTGCAGGACAGGCACACACACTATCCAGAATCTTAATTATTAGCTCTCAAAAAGGCAGCATACAAAACTTTATTAGGGATTTAGTCCAAAAGCCAACAACAATGGAATGTCCTGTGCTATACATTTAGACAACAGCAATGGTCTATACCAGACAAGTGTGGGGAATTTACAAATTTCAGTGGTGCAAGATGCTCAACTTTGAGCAAAGATTCCATTATAGCTTCTAAATAGTATTTACTAATGAGGTAAGCAGACTTCTTGGAAATGTTTTCAACTACAAGCATGAAAACACATAAGAGTTTCCCTATGGACAGAGTTAATCAGAACTTTCCCTTCACCAAACATCCCAGTTATCTGGAGCCTCCATTGAGCAGGCAGCAGGGCTATCTAACTCCCTTACTCCCAGGAACCTTTCTGACCCTCCAAACGGGTAGCAGGACCTAGCAGCACATTCTGTAATTTCCACATTCACAACTCTCCTGAAATACACCAACAAGGCCCACTTATGGAGTCAATGGGGGAGCAAAGAAATCTCTTCCAAAAAACAAGTACTCCTGCTACGGAAACTGCCACTAGAATCTTGATTTAAAAGAATATGGGGAATGTTGGATGACATTAACTTTTTTACAGTGCTGTGGCTCCTTCCTACCCACTTTCTGCCACATTATTTGGCTAAAAACAATACATGATGTCATCTCAATAAAATAATGATTAAAACAACACTGAAAAAGGCACCCTGTATAACTCAGGGGGCCACCTACTCAGCTGTTCTCAAAAATAGTGTTTATATTTCCATTTGGGCATCAGGAGAAGTTGAGAATTGTCTATATAATGTTGGTATAACCTTTTCTGTATCTCTAGGTCAGACCTTGCAGCCTGAATAAGAAAAGCTACTAAAATACATAAGCATGTTCCTGTGTGCTGTTTATGCATATGTCATGAAACATCTGGACCTGGCTTCTTCTGAGACATTCTTTTTGGGTGTTAGAATTTGTAGTTATTTTGATAGAGAACCATTGGCATGCATACCTCCTTACACATCTTACAGTAAAGTTTTCCACAGAACACCAGGATTAAGTGTCTCTCTTTTGCAGGAGAGGAACATCATCTTTACATATTTGATAGATTTTTAAACCGATATCTGTAAGCATGCTCCATGGAGTTTACTCAGATAGAAAATGTTCAAAAGCTTTATCTGTTTTTCCACTATGTATCCCTAGTGCCAAAATTAATAGGCACTCAATAAACATTTTCTGAATAAATAAGAATATCTCACAATTATTTATTGTAAAACAGAGAGAAAAGCATAATTGGGAAGCCATTGAGTCATAGATGAGGAAGAAATCATGGTTAATGCTTTTTTCTTTGAATTGTAAGAAAAAAAGATAAGTAGTAATAAATGGGAATGAGGCTGATCTGTCAAGGAAAAAAATTAAATACCTCTTCATTGTTTGGGAAATAAACACATACACATACACACATGTACCACACAGACCAGACTGATGAAAAGCCAAGTTCACAGTCAGGGTTTCCCAGTAACACTCTCTGACTCCAATGTTTCCTCCCAACAGTGTAAGACCCACTGGATTACACAAATCTTTCCATGTTTGTGTCATTTGCTGAGGACACAGTGAGGACAGGGGAATTATGGGAACTATTTTTACATTGTAAAAATTATTTGGCTCAACATTTCCCTCCCCTATTTCTTTCTCATCTATCCTGTCAAAAGTTTCTTTGATTCTTTCCCCCAATACTCATGACAAATTTTATTTCCAACGCAGAGCTCTGCAGGAAGTATGAGAATTCAGAAACAAAAAGTCATGAGATGTGCTATTTTCCACCTCCCCTTTCCCATCCCCACATCTCCATAACTTTGTGGTTTTAATATAACCTGAAATAAAACTGCACAATAAACTGTCAGGTGTTATGGAGTAACCACAAAATGCTCAGAATTTCAACTTGATCCAAATTGAATTATATGTCCCACATCATGTGCACACCACAGCCTCTTGTATTTGCAGCACTCAGGGTCAAACAGAGTTCTTCATTCACTGTTTGGGTAATCAAACCCTGAGAACAGCTTCACATGACCATTATCATATGCAATACAGATTTTTAAATTATTATATATATTTTGGGTGTAATGTATAACATATACATGTTGTGCATACAATGCTTCAGGTAAAGTTTTAATGATTCAAATTATATTACAGTTTAGTTTTT
Organism: Myotis daubentonii; assembly: GCF_963259705.1. Classification (NCBI taxonomy): domain Eukaryota; kingdom Metazoa; phylum Chordata; class Mammalia; order Chiroptera; family Vespertilionidae; genus Myotis; species Myotis daubentonii. The sequence continues at coordinate 131,167,304 of NC_081841.1, forward strand.
GTTTTAGAAACCAGAACATACCAGAGGCCTATGTTTTTTCTGACCCCCACCCCTACAGTGCTCAGAAATTGAGTAAAATGGCAAAAACAACATTCATTCAACACATATTTATTGAGTGCTATTCTGTGCCAGGCACTGTGGTAAGTGGTAGTAAAACCATGGTGAACAAAACAAAGGCCCTGCTCTCACGAAACGTATGTTCCATCAGAGTGGCATATATAGTAAATAAACATAAACTGCTACCTGGTCATATGTGCATCAAATAAAAATAAATAGAACACTTTAGAAAGATCTGCCTCCATGCTCCGAGGGTGGGTTCCTGCCTCAAACTCCGCCCTTACAGGAAACAGCTCTGGGAAAGGTCACAGACATTGCCAAGACAACCCCTGCAGGACTGACTTCCTTCTGCTTGGTCACAGCGGTTCAGGTCGTGATGAACACCACCCATGGTTTTTATATAAGTAGATTTTCAAGAGAAAATGGGAAATTTGGACTTTTTTATGACATCCCTTTCTTCATGTATTGTCCCCCTTCTCCCTTTCCAAATAGGTTGGTGAAGAATTGCTTACACTTCACATTGGTGAAGTGTGGATGCATATGCAAACCTAACATAGCCACCACACTGCATTGCGTTTGGCAGTTCCCAGAGTATCTTCCGCATATGTGATCTCATTTGATTCTCTCAACTACTCTTTAAGGTCAGGCAAATATTATTATTCCCATAAATAAATCAGCTCACAGAAACCAAGTATCCACCCCAGTGTTTCACAGCTACCATATGCTAGAGCAAGAACTTCCAAACTGAAAGCCTGAGATCTTCCTGTTCTTACATAGATAAAGCTCGAGATGTAGATAAAGCTTCTAAAAAATTAAAAATCAGTATAAACCATTTTTCAAGATTAAATATCAGCCTCATATTTCCAACTTTTTCCATAGTATGAGAGATTTTATGCTTGTGACATTCCAAATATTAATTTTATGAGCCATATACAATGAAATATATTCTGATATTTCTCAGAGGAAGAGTAGAGTTTCATATGATCAGGACATGCATGATAAAACAGAAACTATTTCTAAGACATTAATTTACCCTTTGCTATTTTGAGTTTGTCTAGGATTCTTTAAGTAGAAAACTAAACAATTTTAGTCATGACGTCAAGCTAAAATGTGAGCTTCTAATCATGAATCTTTGTAATGAAAGAGTTGTATTTTTATGCCAACTGCAAAACAGTTTCTCAAGCTACTGAAAATTCCTATTACGGTTGACCCTTAAACAATATAGGTTTGAATTGCTCATGTCCACTTAATGTAGATTTTTTCAGTTGACCCTCACAGTTCAATTGACTTTCACAGTTCAACAGATCCATATTGTTCAAGGATAAACAGGTAATTGGAAATCCACATATACACACAGATTTTCCACTAAACAGGAATTTGAGGCCCTTAATCCCACAATGTTCAAAGGTGAATTGTACTATACATGACAATGCGTCTAAGTGCAGAAAATGAAATTAAGGCTCAAGGAACAGAGTTAAAACATCTGTTATTTAATGAAAATCTCCCTATCACTGTAACATCAGGTATATATTAAAAATCAAGCATGTATCTTGCTTGAAAGTTTTAAGCAAAACAATTCTTGCCCCTACTAAATGGTAGAAATCTTTAAAAGGTATACTTTTAAAGAATGGATACTGTCACCAAATTGTGATATTATAGAAAGTGTTATTTTAGCAATTATGAATGCAACCTATATAAATTTGTTAAAAAGTAATAATACTTTAAACCATTAAACCTAGAAAATAGAGAATAACACAAAATAGAAGCTATTAACAATGTGACCACAGTATTGGAAAGAATATCATATTTGCTCACATCAGCATAATCAGAATTATGAGGTTAAAACTATAAATCATTTACCCCTAACAAAAGTAATTATAATGAAACTGATAAGTTTAGTAGCCATTCAAAATAGGATAATTGACACCAAAAAATATATGGCATTTTTAAAATGAGAAAACTTGTTGGAATCTAGGTGAAGAAGAGAAATAGTGTTTAGCTAAATTTTAAGTTGGAAAGTATGCTGTCTTGGCTAGCCTTAGAAATAGTTCCCAGACCCTGCGTTCCCTCTCCCACAATACCCTGTGCTCTTTATTTCCAACTTGTTGGGCAGGATGGCTCCTGCAAAATGGGCAGCAAGAAGAAGAAGGGCCGCTCTGCCATCAACCAGGTGGTGACCAGAGAGCACACCATCAACATCCACAAGCATCCACAGCGTGGGTTTCAAGAAGCGTGCCCCTCGGGCTCTCAGGAGGTTTGGAAATTTGCCATGAAGGAGATGGGGACTCCAGACGAGTGCATTGACAGCAGGTTCAACAAAGCTGTCTGGGCCAAAGGAATAAGGAATGTCCCATATCGTATCCAGGTACGTTTGTCCAGAAAACGTAATGAGGATGAAGATTCACCAAATAAGCTATATAATTGGTCACCTATGTGCCTATCACCACTTTCAAAAATCTACAGACCATTAATGTGGACAAGAACTAGTGCTGATGGTTGAATAAAGTTATACAACTGCAACCCCCCGCTGCCCGCCTCCCCCCCCCCCCCGCCAAAAAAACAAAACAAACAAACAAAAAAACCAGAAATAGTTCACCCAAAAAACTAAGTGTAGAACACTGGAAAGTTATTTCATTCCTGTGAGCCTCAGTTGTCCTATCTCTGACATAAGAACAATAATATAAATCTTTCCCTGGCTTCTGTTGCTCAGTGGTTAGAGTGTTGGCCTTTGGACCGAAGGGTCACAGGTTCAATTTCTGGTCAAGGGCATGTGCCTGGGTTGCAGGTTCAATCCAGCCCCAGGTTGGAAGTAGGGGCATGTATCTCTCTCTCTCTCTCTCTCTCTCTCTCTCTCTCTCTCTCTCTCTCTCTTCCTTCCCCTACTCCCTCCTTTCACTCTCTCTAAAAATAATAATAATATAAATCCTAAGTATTTCATATCTATATATATAAAAGGCCAATATGCTAAGTGTCCGACAATTTGTCCAGTCACTATGATGGGCACTGACCACCAGGGGACAGACGCTCAACACAGGAGCTGCCATGATGCACACTGGCCATTTACAGAGAAGTGTCACCACGGACCTGGTGCCCACAAAGCAACACTCAGCTTCCCCCAAGTGGGACACAGGCTCCGCCACCACCCTGGAGTGACAGCCCACCAAATAGCAGCCAACATTGCCGAGACCCCATGGCCCAAAATGCTGCCCATAGCCCAGCCCAGCCCAGAAACAGTGGGCGCTGGGTAATACATCACATAGCAACGTCTGGCTTCCTCTCCCTAGCAACTAGCCTCCTTGGAGTTTCTTCAGCCCAGGAACACAACTTGCTTTATAGCCAGGTGGAAACATTTTATACTCTAACCAAATGTCTGTGAAGCATTTTTCCATGCCTCATCTCATTTGATCCTCACAGAAGTCCTGGAGTAGGTAGGTAATAGACTTAGTGGAATCCTATTTTCTTTTCATTAGCCAGAAAATGGAGATTTAGAAATCTGAGAAACTTGACCCAACTGAAAAGAAGAAAGAATGGTGGACCTTGAAAATGAGTTCAGGTTTTCTCACTGAGCAGAATATAGTCAAACTCTGCTGCAGTTACATATTTTACCCTTTGTTCTCCCTGAGAGATCTACAATGATAATATACTTCATGTTGATATTTACTGCTGTGTTGCTGACAATTAACTGAAAGAGAAGTTGGGGTGTTTCACTGGGCTGGAAAAAGTTTAGCTAAATCAGGAAGCAGGTCTAATTAAGCAAGTTTATTCTATGTATATAAATGGCTAAGTTGACTCACGCATGTGTGATATAAAGCTCTCGCTGGCACCAATCACACACGTGTGTTTCAATCTGTATTGTCAATCATGAATTTGGTTGACATGTCTATTATAGAGAAAGGGCGAATAGTGATATTAAAATATTTCTTTTAATTAATTTCCTTTCAATGTGCATGAATTCATGCACCAGGCCACTAGTATATTGTATAAGGAAAAAACTGAGTTAAAAAGCAAAGATCATTATTTATTATTAATTTCCATATCAAGAGTAGTGTTTGCTAAAATAAGTGGCATTCATTCTGACATCATTAATAAAATAAGGATGGAAAATGGATGTCTACTTTAGTGGATCCATTTGGTTGTCACCCAGAATCCATTTCTCTCTTTCCCCATTCAAGCAGTACTCAAAGTCTCTGGGGAACCACATGTCACTTATTACCAGTCATATGTTTTCTGTCAGACCAGATTATCTTATTTCTAATCACTCTGACCATAATAATTAGCACAGAGATGAGTACATAACTTTATAACAGATGAGCACAAATTTAATCAGAGCCAACAATATATGACATTTTCCAAGACTTTGAGGAATAAAAACAAACACTATGTTAAAACCTTAGTAATAAGAAATTACAAAGCCCTACCATTTCCCCCTTGACTTAAACTATCCATACAAATAATTTAGAAAATAATTTAAGAAAACAAAACAATGAGGTACCATCACTTTATCCTTTGTTTTGTTGATGATAGCCCTTCTGACAGGTGTGAGATGGTACCTCATTGTTGTTTTGATTTGCATCTCTCAGATGATAAGTGACTTTGAGCATGTTTTCATATGTCTCTTGGTCTTATGTCTTCTTACAAAAAGTATCTACTTAGATCTGTTTCCCAATTTTTTGGTTGGATTGTTTGTCTTTCTTTTGTTAAGTTGCATGAGTTCCCCGTAAATGTTGGAGATTAAACCCTTATTGAAGATATCGTTGGCAAATATGTTCTCCCATGCAGTGGGCTTTCTTGTTGTTTTGTTGATGGTTTCTTTTGCTGTGCAGAAGCTTTTTATTTTGATGTAGTCCCATTTGTTTATTTTCCCTTTAGTTTCCATTGCCCTAGGATCTGTGTTGGTGAAGATATTGCTTTGGCATATATCTGAGATCTTGCTGCCTGTGGATTCCTCTAGTATTTTTAGGTTTCCCATCTTATGTTTAAGTCCTTTATCTATTTTGAGTTTATTTTTGTGTATGATGTAAGTTGCTGATCTAGTTTCATTTTTTTTGCATGTGTGTGAGCAAGTTTCCCAGCACCATTTATTGAAGAGACTGTCTTGACTCCATTGTATGTTCTTGCCTCCTTTGTCAAATATTGATTGAGCACAGTGGTTTGGGTTGATTTCTGGGTTCTCTATTCTATTCCATTGGTCTATATGTCTGTTCTTGTGCCAGTACCAGGCAGTTTTGAGAACAGTGGCTTTGTAATTCATCTTGGTATCTGGTATTGAGATCCCTCCGACTTTGATGTTCTTTCTCAGGATCGCTTCAGCTATTCTTTTTTGTTTGTTTGTTTGTTTTTAAATATATTTTATTGGTGTTTTTTACAGAGAGGAAGGGAGAGGGGTAGAGAGTTAGAAACATCAATGAGAGAGAAACATCCATCAGCTGCCTCCTGCACACTCCCTACTGGGTATGTGCCCGCAACCAAAGTACATGTCCTTGACCGAAATCGAACCTGGGACCCTTGAGTCCACAGGCTGATGCTCTATCCACTGAGCCAAACCGGTTAGGGAATTGTTTTGTTTTGTTTTTTATTCCAGAGGAATTTTTGGAGAGTTCTTTCTAGATCTATGAAATATGCCATTGGTATTATAATGGGGAGTGCATTGAATTTATAGATTGCTTTGGGTAGTATGGACATTTTAATGATGTTGATTCTACCAATCCATGAACACAGTATGTTCTTCCATCTGTTTATGTCTTCCTCTATCTCTTCTTTCAACGTCTTGTTTTCTGAGTACAGGTTTTTTACCTCCTTAGTTAAGTTTATTCCTAGGTATCTTAATTTTTTGTGTGCAAAGGTAAATGAAATTATTTTTGTAATTTCTCTTTCTGTAAGTTCACTATTGGTGTATAAAAATGCCATAGATTTCTTGGCATTAATTTTGTATCTTGCTACATTGCCGAATTTGTTTATTAAGTCTAATAATTTTTTGATGGAGTCTTTAGGGTTTTCCATGTACAATATCATGTCATCTGCAAATTATGACAATTTTACTTCTTTCCCAATTTGGATGCCTTTTACTTCTTCTTCTTGTATGAACACTATGGCTAGAACTTTTAGTACTATGTTGAACAGGAGTGGTGAAAGCGGGCATCCTGTCTTCTTCCTGTTCATAAGGGAAATGGTTTTAGTTTTTGACCATTGAGTATGATGTTGGCTGTAGGTTTGTCATATAAGGCTTTTATTATGTTGAGGTATGATCCTTCTATTTTCACTTTTCTGAACGTTTTTGTCAGAAAAGGGTGCTGGACTTTGTCAAATGCCTTTTCTGCATCAATCGCTATGATTATGTGATTTTTGTCTCTCAATTTGTTTATGTGATGTATCATGTTTATTGATTTGTGGATATTGTACCAGCCTTGCATCCCTGGAATAAATCCCACTTGGTCATGGTGTATAATTTTTCTATTTTTTTGTTGAGGATTTTAGCATCTATGTTCATCAGGGATATTGGCCTGGAAATCTCTTTCTTTGTGGTGTCTTTATCTGGTTTTGGGATTAGGGTAATGCTGGCTTCATAGAAAGAGCTTGGAAGTAGCCTGCCTCTTGAATTTTTTGGAATAGTCTGAGAAAGACTGGTTTTAATTCTTCTTTGAATGTCTGGTAAAACTCCCCTGTGAAGCCATCTGGTCCAGGGCTTTTGTTTGCTGTAAACTTTTTGATTACTGTTTCAATTTCATCAGTAGTTATCAGCCTATTCAGGCTTTTTGATTCTTCCTGGTTGAGTTTTGTAAGCTAGTATTTTTTCTAGGAATGTGTCCATTTCATCAAGGTTGTCCAGTTTTTTTGGAGTAGAGTTGTTCATAGTATTTTTTTTTACAATCCTTTGTATATCAGTAGGGTCAGTTGTTACTTCACCTCTTTCATTTCTGATTTTGTTTATTTGGGTCCTCTCTCTTTGTTTCTTGGTGAGCCTGGCGAGAGGTTCATCAATCTTGTTTATCCTTTCAAAGAACCAGCTCTTGGTTTCATTGATCTTTTGTATTGTTTTCTTGGTCTCTATGTCATTTATTTCTGCTCTGATCTTTATTATCTCCTTCCTTCTGAATACTGTGGGCTTTTCTTGTTGCTCTATTTCTAATTCTTTAAGTTGAAAGGTTAGATAATTTATTACCAGTTTTTCTTGTTTTTTTGAGATAGGCCTGTATAGCTATGAACTTCCCTCTCAGGACTGCTTTCATTGTGTCCCATAGATTTTGGGTTGTTGTGTTTTCATCGTCATTTGTCTCCATGATGATTTTTATTTCTTCTTTGATCTCTTTGGTAACCCAATAATTGTTTAATAGCATGTTATTTAGCCTCCAAGTGTTTGATTTTTTTCATTGTTTTTATTGTAGTTGATTTCTAGTTTTATGCGATTGTGATCTGAGAAGATGCTTGTTATTATTTCTATCGTCTTGAATTTGAAGGGACTTTACCTGTGTCCTAATATGTGGTGTATCTTTGAAAATGCCCTGTGTGCACTTGAGAAGAATGTATATTCTATAGCTTTGGGGGTGAAATATTCTGAAGATGTCAATTAATTCCATCTGATCTAGTGAGTCATTTAGGATTGCTGTTTCTTTGCTGATTTTTTGTTTAGAAGATTTATCCAGTGGTGTCGGTGGGGTATTAAAGTCCCCTACTATGACTGTATTGCTATCTATCTCTCCCTTGATATCTTTCAGAAGTTGTTTTATGTATTTGGGTGCTCCTGTATTGGGTGCATACATGTTTACCAGAGTTATATCTTCTTGTTGAATTGCTCCCTTTAGTATTTTGTAGTGGCTTTCCTTATCTTATGGCCTTTACTTTGAGGTCTATTTTGTCAGATATAAGTATCACAATCCCAGCTTTTTTCTCATTTCCATTTTCCTGACAAATTTTTTCCAACCCTTCACTCTCAGTCTGTGTGAATCCTTTGTTCTGAGGTGGGTGTCTTGCAGACAGCAAATATATGGTTCATGTTTTCTTATCCATTCAGCTACCCTATGTCTCTTTATTGTTCATTTAATCCATTTATGCTTGATGTTATTATTGATAAGTACTTGTTTGTTGTCATTTTTATTCTTAATGTTTGTGTTTCTTCTTGCATTTCTGTTTCTTCTTTTTATAGCAGTCCATTTAGCATTTCTTGCATTGCTGGCTTGGTAGTAATAAACTCTCTTAGCCCTTTTCTCTCTGTGAAGCTCCACCTTTAATTTTGAATGATAGACTTGCTGGGTATATTATTCTTGGATTCAGTCCCTTGCTTTGCATCACTTTGTATACTTCATTCCATTCCCTTCCAGCCTGGTGTGTTTCTGTTGAAAAATCACTTGATATTCTAATAGGAGCTCCCTTGTAAGTAACTTTCTGTCTCTCTCTGGCAGCCTTTAAGATTCTTTGTAGCTGGTGTTTGACAATTTAATTATGATATGTGTTGGTGTTGGTCTTTTGGGGTTCATCTTGTTTGGGACTCTGTGTGCTTCTTGGATTTGTATAGATTTTTTCTTGCCAATATCAGGGAAGTTTTCTGTCATTATTTCTTCAAACAGGTTTTCTATTCCTTGCTTTTCTTCCTCTCCTTCTGGTACCCCTATTATACAAATGTTTTTTCGTTTTGTGTTGTCCCAAAGCTCCCTTAGGCTCTCTTCTTGATTTTTAAATCTTCTTTCCAATTGCTGTTGTATTTGTGTGTTTTTTCCTACCTTGTCTTCTAATTTGCTGATGCGGTCCTCAGCCTCTTGTAGTCTACTGTTTAAGCCTTTCATTGTGTTCTTTATTGAAACTATGTCATTCTTCATCTATTCTTGGTTCCTTTTCATGTTGGTGACATTCTCATTCAGCTCCTATAATTCTCATTGAGTTGTGTGTATTTGTCATCCAGCCGTTTGAGCATCCTTATAACCATTACTCTGACTTCTTTCTCTGATATGTTGCTAACCTCTGTTTCATTTAACTCTGTTTCTGGTGATTTTTCTTTTTCTTTCCCTGTGGCTAGATAGGCTCTGGGTGCCTCCTTGTTGGAAATGTGCGACTGTGGCAGTGAGTTTGCCAGTGCAGACCTCTGACACACTCTGAGGGGCCCTGGCACTAAAGATGCGTTGAGTTGTCTGTGGGCAGTTATTCAGGAAGAGGGAATTTAGAATTTCTACTGTGAGGCAGTGAGCCCTTTTCTGTTCAAAATCACTCCCAGCAGGGGTTCACAGCAACATCCAAGAGCTGCCTATGGAGTGATGGAAGTCTGTGTGCTGGAAACACGCAAATGTTGGAAATGCGCGAATGTTGGAAACGCACGAATGTGGTGGAAAGGGGGGAAGTTGCACTTACTGCTGTGGGAGCGGTGCACCTTTGGAGGTGGAGGTCGTAGGGTCTGCGGGTGGGGCAGCAGGATTTTGGCTGGAGTAGTTGCTAGGTCATGGGCAGTGTCCAAGGCCTGTCTGGGTGGTGGTGCTGATGAGTTCCTAGAAGAGGCTGCTCTCCCCTTTAAGATGGTGTGTGCCCTGTGCCCGAGTCCCGCAGTCTGGGGAGTGCCCACAGTGGTGGTAGTCTCTCCCTGTCCCAGAGAGCCTGGTCTGCCAGCCTCTGCTGCTCCTGCCAGATTAAACTGTCCCTCCCTCACTCACACACACACCACACACATCCACACACTCTCCTTTCATCCCCTCACTCACTCACTTCCTATCTCTCACCTCTGTCCTGCCAGTCACCATCTTTTTTTGCCCCCATCATTTCTTGTTTGTGTAATTGCAATAGCCTCCTAACTACTTGTCTTATTTTCTTCTTCCTTTTTCAAAAAAATACTTTTTTTTGATTTTTTACAGAGAGGAAGGGAGAGGGATAGAGAGTTAGAAACATCAATGAGAGAGAAACATCGATCAGCTGCCTCCTGCACACTCCCTACTGGGTATGTGCCTGCAACCAAGGTACATGCCCTTGACCAGAATCAAACCCAGTACCCTTGAGTCCACAGGCTGACACTCTATCCATTGAGCCAAACTGGTTAGGGCGGCTCAGTTGGTTGAAGTCATCCTGTACACCAAAAAAGATGCAAGTTCAATTCCCAGTCAGGGTACATGCCTAAGTTGCAGGTTCAATCCCTGCTCTGGGCACATACAGGAGGCAACCAATCGATGTTTCTCTCTCACATCAATGTCTTTCTCTCTCTTTCCTCCCCCCTCCCCCCCGTTCTCTCAAATCAATAAACATATTGCTCAGGTGAGGATTATATCCTCAGATCATATCCTCAGATCACGCTTCTCTGCCACAAAATTTTCCATGACTCATTTCACTTAGAATAAAATTCAATGGCCTACAACAGTGATGGCGAACCTATGACACGCGTGTCAAAGGTGACACACAAACTCATTTTTTTGGTTGATTTTTCTTTGTTAAATGGCATTTAAATATATAAAATAAATATCAAAATATAAGTCTTTGTTTTACTATGGTTGCAAATATCAAAAAATTTCTATATGTGACCCAGCACCAGAGTTAAGTTAGGGTTTTTCAAAATGCTGACACGCAGAGCTCAAAAGGTTCGCCATCACTGGCCTACAACTACAAGATCTTACACAATCTAGCCTCTTATTATCTCTCTTAACCAATCTCTTACTACTAGTAATATCCCTGCCACACAGCCACATTTAATTACTTGCCTATTCCTCAAACATATCAGGCATGTTTCTACTTTAGGGCCTTCATACTTGTTCCCTCTGCATTTGATACATATTCTCTGGTTATCCACTCTCTCATTCACACAATGTCGCTTTAGCCTTCACCAATCACACACTAAAATTTCAACTAGCTTCAGAATTTTTTATATCCATTCCCTGTTTTTAAGTCTCTACAGCCCCAGCCACCTTCTAATATAGTATATATCTTTCTTAGTAACGTTGTTTAGTGTCTGTCTCTCCCAACCGAGCAGTTAGCTCATGTAGGCAGGCATATTTTTGTCTATTTTGTTCATCTCTGTGTCCTAGAACTGTGATTAAAAAATAATATAATTCAATAAACATTTGTTTAATTAATATTAATGAGAAAATTATAACAGAATAAACATTTTTAAAAGGTGGGGAAAAGAATTATGTCAACATTAAGACATTTTTAATAAATAAATAAAATGTGATTTTCCTCTTTGGCTATTATTTATCATTGTTTTGAGAGTTCTGACCATTATAACTAGATATTAAATAAAAATAAGGTTTTTAATTACTTAAAGAGAGAACTTTTCCATTATTTAAAGATGCTATGACTTTATACCCAAAAGCTGAAAAAGAAAAAAAAAAAGAATCACTTTAGAATTAGTAAAAGAGTTTAATAAAGTAGCCAAGTATTCCTTAAATGTATAAAAATTAATAAATTTCCTATCTACAAGGGTTAAGGGCTGAACTGTATCCCCCTAAATTCATATGCTAAAGCCCTAACCTAAGGTTGTGCCCATATTTGGAAATAGAGCCTTTTGAGAAGTAATTAAGTTAAGCTGTTAGGGTGGCCTCTAAGCCAATCTGACCAGTGTCCTTATTAGAATAGGAGATTTTGACACAAAGACCATGTGAGGACATAGCATGCAGAAGACCATCTTTAAGCCAAGGAGAGAGGTCTCTGAAGAAAAAAAAATATGCCAACACTTTGATCTTGGACTTCCAGACTCCAAAGTGTAAGAAAATTAATTTCTCTGATGTTTTGTAATGCCAACCCTAGAAAAATAATATATCTAATAATAAGTAAATGGACCAATAAATGGAATTCATGACTATTTTTTGGTGTGAGATTACACACAGAGCTATGGTTCCCGGCCTTGACCTTGAGTTTTGAAATGAGCTACCTCTTTTCATTTCTGGTTTTCACAAAGAAGGTGTTTTTTTGGTGTGTGTTTTTTTCACTAAACCAGTTGAAATATAAAATGAGGGAAATAATTTGATTCACCTAAGCCACACAGCAATAAAAATACCTAAGAAGAACACTAAAAAAGAAAAATCAATATGTTGTTCAATTATTCTTACCATCTATCATCACCATAAGACTCTTGACTAAGGCAGGGATCAAGTTTGTATTATCCATCTTTGTATCCCTGTGCCTTGCACATACAGAAGTAGGATTACCTGCTCATGGCCACTAGAGAGGTATTTGTCTAACACTACCACTCATCAGTGGTAATGGTGTTAAGAGAGTAGACTGTGATCTCAGTTTTAATTCATTCCCATCCCTCTAGATCAAGTGAGTTTGCTTTCCCTTATAATGGTTTACCAAAAACAAAATTAATAATTTGAACCACAAGTTCTTCAAACAAGTAAAGATTTAAGGCAAAGATACTTGTTAGAGTGGAAATATCATACCTGATTATGGTGTGTCTCAGCCTCTGAGGGCTACTGTGATCTGTCAATGACCCTCCAAGCACAGAGCGGAAGGACACGAGATGTAGGTCTAAGAGAGAACCCTGGCCACGCTGCTTCTCTGCCTTCTCCCCTGGCCTATAACCTCCCGCATCAACAATTTGAAGTCATTCCTGCCTTGGGGACTTTGCTGCTGCCTCTTCCAGGAGCCCTTTCTTTCCAGATCATCACATGTTGTTTCTTTCTCCTCATTATTTGAACTTCAGCTCAATATCACCTCATCATCCAGACTCTTCCTGCAACCCCTATCTGGTTCCGTCACCCTATTTCATTTTTCATGGTTGATCACCATCTAACATTTCTCTTTTTGTTTGTGGCCTGAACTTCCTCCCTCTAGATTGCAAGTCCCAAGAAAGCACGGACTTTCAATCTTGTTTGCAGTTTTTAGGGCTGACCCTCAGTGCCTAGAACGTATCCAGTGCTGGGTAGGCACAGAAATATTTACTGAGAAAATAAGTAATTGGACAGATAATGGAAATTCATGACTATTTTTTGGTGTGAGGTTACATACAGAGTGATAGTTCCTGGCCTTGGCCTTGATTATTGAAAAGAGCTGCCCTTTTCCCTTCTGGTTTTCACAAAGAAGGAATTTTTTTATTTTTACTAAACACCTTTTTACACCTCCCATCAAAGGAGAAGAGATTTATTTGGTGGAGGGTTGATAGCCATTCTCCCACTTTTCTGGGTTGAGAGAATCTATCAAAATTCCCAAGAAATAGGCCTTTCCTTTATAGCTGAACTACTAGCTCCAACACAGAGACCCTACAGACACTACAAGGCCTGTTTGAAATTACATCTGGAAACACTGGCTTTTCTAGAGCAATACAGTCACATGGGCTGTTCTAAGAAGTAGATCTCTTAACTTGTTATTTCAGAATGTCACATTTTTCTTGGAAGGTGAAATTTTTCTGGAACTGTTTTGATTGTATATTTAATTAAATTGTTCCCTGTTCTTCCCTCCAAGCCCCCAACCACTATGTAGATCTAGAAATTTCCTCCTCCCTCAAGCAAGCAGTGCTACATCCTGGCAAAAGAAGAAAAGCAGACCTTTTATCATCTTTCTCTCCACCGTATCCCCCAGGGATTAAAGAAAACTCAAATTTTTGTTTCACTTCCTACAAACTTTCAGATAAGTCACCTCCTGAAATTAGTATCACAACCCCTGCATAGATGCTCTGTTTTTTCCAGTAGTTGGGTTTCATACACCACATACCAATTACCCAAATTCCTCCCATAATAGGCTACAAATGTCACTGTTTTCTTCTTCTTACCTTGTTCCATGTTGATTCTGCAACATCCCACGCCACAAAAGCCAATAGCAGGAGTATTTTGGGGATGTATGGCCAGATGACTTCATGATTACTTAGACCACTTTGAGCTGCCCAAAGTCATGACCCTTTCAAGTTTTGCCAGTGTGTTTGTGCTGTATTTTAACCTAGATATGTTTCTCAATGTCAATGTCTTTCTGTACTTACACTGCACAAACTATCATCTCCTTAGCTGTGACCAGGTCTCTCCAATGTAGGCTGCTTTAAAAAGAAAGGCAGTCTTCAGCATTTACCTCTTGATTTCCCCAAGAGGCTAGGTCACCATCCACCTTGCTATTGGATGGTGTCAAAAGTTCTCACGACCACATTTCACTGTTCCTCCAACTTCTGCTCCCAGGCCCTGGGAAATCCCACCCAGTTTTATGTGTGGGATGGGATCTTCAAACAGCCACACAGCAACACCTAAGTTCCCATTTAGAACCTTGTGGGTAATAACCACCTCCCTTCAATCCACACTCAACACCTTCCCATTCTCTGCCCCAATTTTCTTTTATTTACCTTTTACTACGTGTGCAATATTTATTGTCCCTTAGAATGGAAGCCCCATGAGATCAGGGATGATTTTATTTATTTTTAATCTCCCCAGACTCTTTCACTACTCTCTAGAACAAATCTTCGTAGCAACTGTCCTGAACACATTTTATTTACTTGGTTTGTTTGCCACAAGAGAATGTTCATTGCCATTTTAGGGTTTCTCCAATATTTTGATACTAAAGACAACTAACTTGAAGAACATGGGGGTTGAAAGGGAAGTAGCAATTGGCAAGTCTGAGATTCTTTATGTTGCTCTTTTGCAATTACCTTACCTGGGGAAAATGGCACTTTCGTCTGTGCCCTCCCACCTTGTCCTCCTGACTATCTGCCATTGCTTCTCTGGGGTCCATTCAAGGATTTTCTTCTATGGAGAGACTTTTCTGTCTTCCTGCCTACAATGAAGTTCCTCTGTTCTGGACTTCAATATTACTATACGGAAATTCCCCAATATGTCCTGTATCTGTTAGAGTTTAGCTTGGCTGCATAAATAAAAATTTTTAAAAACCTCCAGAATAACAGTGACTTAAACACAACAAAAAATGTATTTCTCATGTTAAAAACAAAACAAGTTAGGAGTAAGAATTCCAGGTTGGTAAAGCTGCTCTGTGGTATCATCAGAGATCTAGGTTCCTATTTCTCTACCACATCAGCATTTGACTCCCAAATTCAATTTCACTTTGTTTCATGATGGCTGCTGGAGTTTTAGGCCAGAAGAAGGAAGAAAAGTAAGTGCGCAGAACACAATACTTCCGGCTTAGGTAGCTTTCTTTAAGCACCTCTCTTGGAAGTCCACATGATACATTTCCATATCCTGAGAACATACCTAGCAGCAAAGCAAGCTGGGAAATAGAATTGGTTATTCATGGAAATTATGTTCTCAGATATGAACTGGGATCAATTTCTAAAATTAAATGGGAAAGCAGATGTTGGGGTAGAAAACTGTAGCTTCTGATACATAGCCCATATCGTGAACTATAATTACGTGTATTTACATCCATCTTGCCTCTGCACCCTAAGTTTCTTGAGGTCCAGGATTGATTTTATCATAACTCAGTCCATAGTTCCTTATACAGTGCCTGGCATAAGGGCAGGAATTTGCCTATTGCATACATCACATTTACCAGAACAGATATTAAAAAAAAAAATACACAGGAATGAATGAGGTACATCATTCTAATGTAAAAAAAAATAGCCTAATTATGTAAAAGCAATACAATTTGAGAAGCATTAATAAATACCATTTTCAAGGCTTTGGAAGGTAATAAGATCAGGCTTTAATTGAAAGACTCTGCATATACTTTATAAATATTTCATAGAAGTAGAAGAAACTTACTCGTAATCAAGCCAATGTGCTCTTTGAGAATCCAAACTCAAAAACCAGGGAAAACTTGTCCTTGTCAGCCTCTGAAACCCCATGTCAGGTTGTCTCTTCTCTCCCTGTTTTCCAGAACCACACAGGGCATCCACAGACCAGGAAAAAGAGGCTCAGTGACTTGCCTGCCACTGACATATTTAGAAGGAAAACCAAAATTGTGTAGCTTTAAGTCTGTTAAATTAGTCTCTATTAAACTGCAGACCACATTGTTAGTGCATAGCAAGCTTCAACCAACAGATTCTCATTGATCAGTGATTGTTTTTCAAAGGTCATCTCCTGGTTTTGATTTCTACATAACCTTCACCACTGCTCAGTCAGAAACCCAACTCATTCTGGTGACTGGATTTAAAACTGTCAACCAGAAAGTATACACTGTTGAACGGGAGCCTTCTAAGAAAATGCAACATCATAAATCGATTAATAAGTATTAATTAACCCAGTTTGGTGTGAACCTCCCGTGAATATAAATAACCAAAGTTCTACAGATTATCTTAGTGACTCATTTTACATGTGTTGTGCTCTCTGAGAATTTAAGTACTCTCAGACTTCCCTTGAAATAATTTCTCTTTTGTACAAAATAGACTAAAAATTGGTATTAAATTGTTTGCAAGTTATTCTACTTTGACGCCATGAAAAGCCTCATTCAGAAAATGATTTTATTATTTGAATAATTTTTTAAAAGAGTGTTAATAGTTTTGAAAATGTACCATGAAAAAAAAAGTCAGGCCTTTTCAGCTTTTGATTGCCAAATTTGAGAGCCCATTGAAGTCGCACCCAATAGGACCACTGTTTAAAATATGCACATTTATTGTGTATTTTATCTTGGGAACAAGGCCTACTCTAGAGACTTTTTAAGCTCGTTGAATATGTAAATTGTTTTTCAAACACTTTAGTGTTACCACAAAACCTAATTTGTTTTTAATCAATCAAGTACTTTCACCCTTTAGTTTCAAAAGTCAATTGTATTATTTTTTTCAAGAAAATCTAACTCAGATGTTACTGACTCACTTGCACTTAAATAATTAAAATGCTATTTGTGTGCAAGAAAGCACTTGAGACTCTTGTGTAAGCCTCTTTAAGTCTGTTGTCTGATAAACAGGAAGTCTTGCTTTGACCAGAGTAAACCAACTTCAGTGGCACATTAGGTTGAAAGTCTGATTTCAGTGCAAATCCAAAGTATCACTTGGAGAGAGGAGATGTGCCTCCTGTCCTTTCATCTCTAGAGCAGTGGTTCTCAACCTTGGCTGCACATTAGAATCACCTGGGAATCTTTTTAAAATCCTGATTTCTGGGCCTCATCCTCCGGAAATTCTGTTTCTTTGTGATGGGGTGGGGCCACAACATTAGTAACAAAGAAACAGAATTTCCGGAAGATGGGGCCCAGAAATCAGGATTTTAAAAAGATTCCCAGGTGATTAATGTGCAGCCAAGGTTGAGAACCACTGCTCTAGAGGCTTTGCTGAAAACCTGCTTCTGAGCCCAGGTAATTCCCAATTGAAGATGCTAACAGGAGGGAAGCAAACACCCAGAGGCCTTTATGATGAACACAACTAGGAGCTCCTGAGGCTTCTATGTTTCTTATTAAAGACAACCTTGCTTCAGTTTATTTCTAAGCATCAGTAAGGTAGATTTTCAAATTTGGAGCTACTGAGCCGTGGAAGTGCCTATTTCTCCGTGTCTTCAGTTTCCTGCCTGGATTAACTTTTCTGGGGGTGGGGATTACATCTATAAAAATCTTCTGAAAAATTAAATGAGAATATTCTGGATCATCTGGACAATCTTGGAGCAAATGTTGTCTGCACATATTTTTTTAAAGATAAGTCTGATTATCCCAATTAATTCTATTTCAGCCACCCTCTACTAATGAGTAAGGCACAGACTACCTCCTCCTCTGCACCCCAGCTTCCAATCCAACACTATCATTGTGAAAATTCATTGGAATAACACATGTGATGAGAACCGGGCTACTGGAAGCACTCCATAAAAAGTAGGTGATATTACTGTGCAGACATTCATAAACACATGAACACTCAACAGAGTATAGTTGCCACTTCTTAAAGTGGACCCATTAAAAGTATCTGTATCAAGTTATTGAACCTAATTGCAATATAATAAGCTCAGATCATATCTGTTTCCTGAGCTGCATTAGGAGGTAGTAAGAATGCCTCCCCTTGAGCTTTTGGCTATGGAATTCAAAAGGTATCCTATGGCCCTTAGCAAATTCTCACCTCCATCCAGACTTAGAGATGTTTTAAGGGAAACCAAAACCTCCAGCTGCTGGCATATGCCTGGAGTTCATGTGAAAAGGGAGGGGGGAGGTGTGTCACAACATCTGTTCTATAATGCAGAATCCTATCTAATAAAAGAGAAAAATGGTAATTGGCATACGACGATACCCTTTTCATTGGCTAATCAGGGCTATATGCAAAATAACTGCCAACTAAGATTGGCAGTTAACTGCCAACAAGATGGCGGTTAATTTGCATATGTAGGCACAATGCAGGGAGGCGAAAGGGAAAGCAGGAAGAAGCCCCCTGCCACTGACAGTGATCAGAAACCCAGGGGGGAGCTAAGAGCTGGGGGGCAGGGCAAAGGCAGCCCTGCCCCCCAGCCATGATCGGAGAATCAGGCGCCTTTGCCGCCCTGGCCAGTGATAGCAGGAAGTAGGGGTGGAGCCAGCGATGGGAGCTGGACACAGTCGAAGCTAGCAGTCCCGGGAGCTAGGGGTCCCTTGCCTGGGCCTAAAGCGGAGCCCACGATCGCGGGGCTGCTGCAGCTGCGGGTCCCCACTGCCCGGGCCAGACGCCTCAGCCAGAGGCGTTAGGCCTGGGCAGGGGCGGAGCCTGCAACTGCAGGGAGCTGGGGGTCCCCTGCCCAGGCCTGACACCTCTGCCGGAGGCCTCAGGCCTGGTCAAGGGGCCGATCCGGTGATTGGTGATCGGAGGGTGATGAGGGTCAACTCCTCTGGCCGAGGCATCAGGCCTGGGTGGGGGGCAGAGCCAGGGATTGGGGGGATATGATGGTCCCCTTGCCCAGGCCTGAAGCCTGGGTCAGAGGCATCAGGCTTGGGCGGGGGGTGGAGGAAGCGATCAGAGGGAGATGGGGGTCCCCTGCCCAGGCATGATTCCTGGGCCAGAGGCCTCAGGCCTGGGCGGGGGCCAGAGCCAGTGATCGGGGGGAGATGGGGGTACCCTGTCCAAGCCTGACACCTCTGGCAGAGGCGTCAGGCCTGGGCAAGAGGCCGATCAGGCGATCGGAGGGTGATGGGGGTCTACGCCTCTGGCCGAGGCATCAGGCCTGGGCAAGGGGCAGAGCCAGCAATCGGAGGGGTCTGGCGGTCCCCTGGCCAGGCCTGACGCCTGGGCCAGGGGCATCAGGCCTGGGCTGGGGGCAGAACCAGTGATGGGGGGAAATGAGGGTCCCCTGCCCAGGCCTGATGCCTCTGTCAGAGGCGTCAGGCCTGGGCAAGGGGCCGATCCTGCGATTGGAGGGTGATGGGGGTCAACGCCTGAGGGCTCCCAGTATGTGAGAGGGGGCAGACTGGGCTGAGGGAAACTCCCCCCCACACACACACCCAGTGCACGAATTTCGTGCACTGGGCCCCTAGTACTTAATATTAGCCAAAGGTCTTTTTTGTTTTTGTTGTTAATCCTCACCAAGCATATTTTATCCACTGATTTTTAGAAAGAGTGGAAGGGAGGGAGTGAGGGGGAGAGAGAGAAAGAGAGAGACGGAGAGACACATGGATTGGTTGAACTGGGGCCAATGGTTGAACCTGCAACCCAGGTACTTGCCATTGATCAGAAATTGGACCCAAGACCCTTTGGTGTGCAGGCTGATGCTCTAACCACTGAGAACACTGGCCAGGGCCCAAAGCTCTTCTTAAAATCCTGAGGTTGATAGTATGAATTTGTGTCTCTTTAAGAAAAAAAACAATCCTCCATTCCTTTGAAAGGCTTCTTTCTGGCTTCTAATTAAAAACCCCAACCTCAAAGGAGTCTGGGAGTTTTGTCATTTGTACACTAAGGGAACAGCATTGACAGAGGACAACTGGACACAAACAATAAAACACCATTAATTAAGATTTTACCAGTTAATGCAATTAAACAAATATGTATTGAGCACCTACTGAGTCAGTCACTGTGTTTCATACCATTGGAGACAGAAAACAAACGTGACCCAACTTGGTACATGTCTTCAAGTTTACTGGCTTGAGGAAACAGATTAGATAGAAATACAAATAATTATGATGCAAGGGAGAATATTAAAAAGATCATAAAAGATACATAAAAAGGTCAAAGGTAGCATAAAAGAAGATGGAGGAATATGGAGGAAATGACATTTAAAATGTATCTAAAAATACTGGTAAGGTTTAACAGTAGCTATAAAGGATAGTATCATAAGTAACAAATTTGTCTGTTTTCTACAGCAGTTTCTTCGTTAAGGGTTCAGGCAGTGTATTTGTCTCTCTATCTCTCAGTTCCTGGAGATAAACACTGATTGATGTTGAATTAAATAATGAAATAATTAAAAGAATGTTTAAACTGAATTTATACTTGGAATATGACAATAAAGGTTCACTACTGCATGAATCAATGAGTACAATATCCCAAATTAATTTATTTGTGCGGAAGATCACACCATCTACCCTCCTTAATTACCAGGTAGAATAACTGAAGCCCAGAGAGCTGACTGATGGGTTGACCCAGCTCACATTATAGATAGTGGGAGAGCCAGGATTGGAATGCAAGTCTCATTCCAGGAGCTGTTACTTTTTATGATTCAAATAGAATGCATTTCTTATAAGCATAACCAATGGACACAGACACCAGGGGGGTGAGGGCATGAGTGGGGGGTGAGAGGGCAATGGGGGGATAAGGACACATATGTAATACCTTAATCAATAAAGAAAAAAACTAGAATGCATTTCTGTTAAATAATCTCTAATTCTTTTTTTTTTTTTCTGGTTCTCTCTGGCAAAATGGAGCTTGACTGTGTCAATGCCTTTCTGCCCACAGCTGAAGCCAGGTTGATTTATTCATACCACCGAGGCAAGAGAGCAACTCCTCCTACAGAAATCCAGATGGAGACAAAAAGACTTCATAACTGGTTGTGGGTTCTGCTGGGTCAGGCCTGGCTGGGAGAGGCTGACATTCCGTTTCAGGGTATTGAAAGTACCCCCCACCTATTCTCGACCCTTCCCCAGAGCCACAGCAGTAAGAGTGCAGAGATGGGTAGTGGGGTTGCAGACACAAAGCTTGGGTCACTGAAAATATTTTGTTTATCATGTTTGGTTTCATTTTTCACAAGTGATATTCATTTTGCAAAACAAAAGAGTAAGACTTCTGGTGGATTTCCTCAAAGGCAAGGACTGAGATTTGCCAAAGCCATTGCCTAAGGGGTTGGTTAGATGAACGAGGCATTGAGAACCCATGTAATCAAAGTTTTTCTCTCTGGCCCATGCCTGTGTTTTAACCACCAATAAGTAGATGTACTTTCTGCTTTCAAAAATAAAAAAGTGATTAGAGTCTTGCTACCCAAGCCTACAGTTGGACACTCCATGGACCATCACAAAGAGATGATGAAAGATGAACTTTGTGATGTTGTTCTGAAAAGCTCTTGTTCAGGAAACTCTTGAAGGTGTGCTGTCACAGAGGGGCTGGCTACTGTGGACAGGCAGTGGCTACCTAACAGAGCCCATGGGAGTGACTCTGCAGCAGGAACACGTGGCTTCCGTTAGTCACCAGGTCACTGGCTCTCTGACCTGGAGTTCCCGCTCACTATTGTATATATCTGATGCTTCTCTAGGCTGGAAATGAAGGTAAGAAAGGAAACATGGAAAATTGGTTAACTATTAAAGAGGAAAAACATTTTAGCTTACTATCATAAAGGAATTAGTAATAACATCTTTCTAAATGTTAAAAGACTAGAGGCCTGGTGCACGAATTCATGCATGGGTGGGGTCTGGCCAGCCCTGCCCCTGATTGGGATGTTGGGAGCCGATTTGGGACAGGGCTGGCCAGGGGGAGGGGCCAGAGGCAGTTGGCCAGCTGGCCCAACCCCCAATCAGGATGTTGGGGGCCAATCAGGGGCTGGGCTGGCTGGAGGGAGAGGCTGTGGGTGGTTGGTGGCTAGCTCCACCCCCATTGGGGTGTTGGGGGCCAACTGGATCAGGCTGGTTGGCTGCAGCAGTGCATGTCATAGCGTCATAGCCACCAGTCGTTACGCTGTTCTGGACACTGGGATTTTAGATAGATAGATAGATAGATAGATAGATAGATAGATAGATAGATAGGAAGGAAGGTCTGGAACCCCATTTTAGACCATTCTTCTTCACTTTTCACAGACATCCACAGCCTCCCTTCTACTCAGGGTGACCATCTTACTTGGTGATGTCAATTAATCAACCTGGATTTATCTTATCCTGGAACTTCCCTGATTTTGGTACTGGAAGTCCCTCAAAAGCCAACATGCTAATAATATCCTGGTGCTAGTAGTAAACAATGAAGACAGAAAGTGACAAGGAGGAAGAGCAGGGCATCCTCTACTACAGGCAACATCAGAATTCTCCAAGGATGAAAGAACCCCTTCTTTAAGACTGGAAGTTAGAGAACGAGCATAATATTTTAATTATAAAAGATTTTGAGAATCTTGCACTTGATATGACTTGTGCAAGAAATCTTAAATATTTGATTATTTTCTGATCACTTTTCATCAGTATGTTCACATTTCCAAAATTATTTTTCTTCTAAACTAGCAATTCCATTGAAATGCTATCTAGTCAAACATTCGTTATTTTGTGAAAATTCAATTTTGCACTTGGAATGAATGGATTACGTTCTGTGCAGGACCTTGCCTGTGGCTTACAACTCTATTCATTGTGTGGCCTCATGCAAAAAAAAGAGAAATCATTCAAAATATGTCTGCTAAAAGAATGAATGAATAAATAAGTGCACTAGCAAAATACTTTTATATCCGTAAGGAACGCATTTAAAGTCGAGAAAAAAATAACATCATATCCATATAGAGTCTATTTTCTAATGAAAACACATTTTAAGAGGGTCTATTACAAATGCTTGTAACATATATTAAAGTCCCCAAATAAAAAGAGCTGGATTCTAAATACAAACTACATTTACCCTTTTATCACTATAAACAATAATACGGGCTGTATTTTAAAAAATTATTTGTCTTTCTGAAACATCAAAATTACCTTTATTATGTTAATTCCCATAAAAGGTAATTCCTACTTCCTGTGAAAATTCAAATAGCACTATAGGTTAAAAAGTAGAAAATAAAAGTATTTTGTTAACCCTCCTATTAGTGGTGCCAACTTTTAACAGTTTTCATGTACACATTAAATTTTCTGTGCATGTATAATTATATTTACATAAATATATATTTGCTTAATATGAATGTACTCTTCTCTTATGTACCTCTTTCCATTTCAAAACATGCATCTAACATTATTAATGGTTGCATGATATTCCATTGTCACAAAGTGACTTGAATACACAGATTTTAATTAAGAATAAAAATTCTCAGAATTTAAGTCTCTAGAGAAAAATAATTACTATCAACTTTAGATGATTATTTTCCAACAGATGAGCTAAAACCTCATGCCTTGTCATCAGCAACTTCATTCATTTCCGAAAGAAAGAACAAAGCCCTGTAAGGGGGAGAACTCTGAAAAGCTGAGCTTGGCACCTCTCCCAAAGTGTCCTGCTGCTTCTAGAATATTGGGGAGCCCTCTTGGTCATGATTCATACCCAACTAATAAAAGCTAGACCACATGAGCCTCCGTGCCTGCCACCTGCCAGGTGAGAGCCAAGCACACTAATGGATCCTACCTACTAGGGCCTACCTAGGCTGCTGATATAAATCTACCCAGAAAGGAAGCAATTGCTTTAGATTTTATTTTCTCTTTTCAATTCAGTGCAACTGCTTTCTAGGGATATAAAATGTTGACATCAAGAATAATCATCAAGAATGATTATTAATTATGACTCAAAAAAATACTTTAAAATGTTCATTACTTAACAATGAGAAGAAAGTAGAAACAACCTATTTTACAATACAGAATTGGTTAAGACCCCATCATAGAGTCATATTTTAAAAAAGTTGTAGAATACTAAGTACATGAGAACTGTCCAAGATATAGCAAGCGAAAAGGAGCAGTTTTTTTTACAAAACTGTCTTTTAGAATGTTACCATTTGAAGGAAGAACATGCAGAGTAAAAGTATACAATATGAAAGCATTGTTTAGAGAATATAAAGTGAAAAACATTAGAAACAATGTTAATACCAAAATTTTAATAGTGATTATCTTCTAGAATTGTTGGTGATTTAAAAATTTTTCTTGCTTTTGCTTAACTTTCTTTTCTAAAATGAATGTGCATTACTTTAGTTATTTAAAAAAACTTTTAAAGAAGAAAATAGTTCAAGAAAAAATTACTAAGCTCAGCATGGTTTATTGAGGCAGAATAAAATCTCTGTCATCAAAGGACTCAGACACCCACTGAAAATCATAATTTTCCTAAAACAGATTGGTGAGAGGGGCAGTTAGGTGGGAGAGACAAGTGTGTTAGCAGACTGACAAGCATATAACATGATTCTGATACCAGGTGTTCATATCGTGATTTTCCAATGAGGAAACAAGTTGAGAGAAATTATGAGACTTGCCCAAGGTCACAGCAAGGAGGCTTGGTTCAATCCAGTTCCACGGGATTCAAATTTCACCCTCTTTCCAATTATGTGTAAATAGTGGTATGAGAACAGGGACCCTGGGGCCAGCCTGCCTGGATTCAAACTCAGTGCTGCCACTTACTGTCCACATAACCTCAGGTGGGTTATTTTTAACCCCCTGCCTTGGGATTTTGCATAAAACTGTTGTGAGGTTTAAAGGAGTTAACATGTGCAAAGTATTTAGGGCAATGCCAAATACAGAGCAAATGTTGTCTAAATGCTAGCTAATTTTACTACTGCAGAGCTGACCTGTGTGCCAGTCAGTGCAGACTGGAGCAGAGTGGGGCACCAACTTTAGGTAGGCCAATGGGTACCCACTCTGGATTCAGGAACCAGGGAGGTTGGGCCAACCAGGAAGTTCTTATAAATGTATCTTATCAGAATTTAGGGACACATCTTAAAAGAGTTTGCTTAGTTCATGATCAGGCAAATCTTTGCCTGGCAAATCCACTAGATCTGTGGATTTAAGGACCCCAGCCACTGCAGATCTATGAAATATGAGTCATATATATCCATGTGAGTTTAAAAAGCAAAATTCCCAATAATCCAAGTGGGAAACTTCCATAGACACACAGAGCTTGTGCAATCTATTGATTTTATTGCATCCCTCATCTATTACAGGGGAAATCTGCAGAGCCCATCCCCTGGTTGATGGAAGTTGGCTTTCCTTTTATACCCAGAGGCCAAATGGACATTTGCTATTTGCTTCAGGGCACAGAAGGATATCGGCATCCCTAAGACCATGGGTATACCCAAGATCATTTTTTTCCAAGGCCAGCTCCCTAAACCACCATTTCTGGGACATGTTCACATCTGTTGTTTGGATAAAAAGAAGTTCAGTGGTCAAATAAATTTGGAAAATGTTGCATTAAACAAAATTGTTGAATTTCTTGTGATCATTGACATGCTAATATAGGAGTCTCTAAGACATAGGCAACATTTCCTCTCTATATACTTTGTTCACATATTCAAAGACCCATATGTCCTGAAGCACATTTTGGGAATTGTTACTTTGGCTCTGTAACCACTGGTCCTCATGGAAGGACACACTTAACTTCCTTGGCTATGCAAGAGTCTAGGCAAGGAAGAAGGTTACATAGAGGAAGAGCAGGCCAATCCTTGGCCTGAAGGACTTAAAAACAGGGATGAGTAGCTCAAGCAAAGGCAAAGGTGATTTGGAAGTGTACCGACCAGCAGTGCACTAGGGTTCCCTTTTCTTTACATCCTCAGCACTTGCCGTTTGTTGATTTACTGATAGTAGCCATTCTGGCAAGTGTGAGGTGATATTGCATTGTCGTTTTAATTTGCATCTCTCTAATGACTAGTGACTTTGAGAATTTTTTCATTTGCTTCTTGGCCATCTGTATGTCCTCTTTGGAGAAGTGTCTATTCATGTCCTTTGCCCATTTTTTAATTGGATTGTTTGTCTTCCTTTTGTTAAGTTGTATGAGTTCCTTATATATTTTGGAAATTAACCCCTTGTCAGATGTATCATAGGCAAATATTTTCTCCCATATCGTGGGATTCCTTTTCATTTTGTTGGTGGTTTCTTCAGCTGTGAAGAAGCTTTTTATTTTGACTTAGTCCCATTTGTTTATTTTTTTTCTTTGTTTCCCTTGCCATGGGGTGGGAATACAGACTGATGCAGCCAGTGTGGAAAATAGTATGAAGTTTCCTCAAAAAATTAAAAATGGAACTGCCATTTGGCCCAGTGATCCCACTTCTAGAAATATATCCTAAGAATCCTGAAACACCAATAAAAAAATGTACCCCTGTGTTCATAGCAGCACTATTTATAATAGCTAACATCTGGAAATAGCCCAAGTGCCCATCAGTAAATGAGCAGATAAAAAAGTGCTGGTATGCTTACACAATGAAACACTATGCAGCTGTAAAAAAGAAGGATCTCTTACCCTTTGAGACAGCATGGAGGGACCTGGAGAGTATTATGCTAAGCAAAATAAGCCAGTCAGAGAAAGACAAATATAACATGATCACACTTACTAGTATATGTGGAATCTAATGAACAAAATAAATTGGGGAACAAAAGAGACCCAGAAACATGGAAGCATGCAACAGACTGGTGAATTTCAGAGTGTAGGAAGGATGGATGGGTTGGAAGAGATTAACCAAAGAATTTATATGCATATATGCATAACCCATGGACACAGACAATAATGCAGTGAAGGCCTGGGGAAGAGTTGGCAATGGGGTGAAGAGAGTCATGGGGGCGGGGGGGGGGGCATATGTAATACTTTCAACAAAAAGATAAATTTTTAAAAATAAAAAAATTAAAATTATAAATAAATAAATATGCCAAGAAAAAAAAATGAAGTTGAAAGAAAAGATTCTGAACCGAAAGTGAGGGGAATATGGGAGGGTGCATTAATTTTCTATCGCTGCCATAACAAATTATCACAAACTTAGTGGCTAAAAGAACAAAAATGTGTTCTTTTACAGTTATGGAGGCCAGAAGTCCAAAAGGAGCTTGAGGAGCTAAAATCAAAGTGTCAGCAGGAATGCTTCCTTCTGAAGGCTCTACAGAAGAAAATGTTCCTTGTCTTTTCCAGCTTCCAGAAATTTTCTTGGCTTGTGGCCCCAGCCCTCCAGCCTCTGTAGTCACTCACACTCTTCCCCTCTTACCTTCCTGCATTCCTATTATAAGGACCCTTGTTTTAGACCACCTAGATAATCTAGGATAATATTCCCATCTCAATATCCTTAACTTAATCACATCTGCAAAGTTCTCTTTGCCATGTAAGGTAACATATTCATAGGTTCTTGGAATTAGGACCTGTACATTTTTGGAAGACCATTACTCAGCCTTCCATGGGAAGGCAGACTAGAAGTGGGAAGGTGGGTGGGGAATGGATTGGTAAATCAGGACAGCTTGGTCTCCTCATGAACAATAGCTATTCTCTCTTGATAACAGGATGGACGAACGCTCCCCGCAGGCACATTCAAGTGCAGAATGCAAGACAATCCCTCCATGTCTTACAGGTGGGGCCAAAGCTTCCCCAAAACTGCAGCAGACAGCTAAATTTTCTTTCTAATTTGGGTGTTAGAAACAATATTACAAAACAGTTAAGTGTAGGAAAGAAGAAAGTTATATTTGGGATTTAAAATCCAAGTGGGTTGCTGTTTCTCTTTCCACTCATTGTTATACCTATGTTTATGCACAAATTTTAGGGCAACTATTTTATTCTGTTAAGGATAAACACTGAAGAAAAAAAATACATACATGTACACACCAATTATAGAGTGAAACTTGAACCACTAGTGCGTTGAATGGTATGGATAAAATTATCCAGAGTTATTTTATGTCATAGACAAACATTGTAAGGCACAGGTTATCCAAAGTTTGCTGATGTGAGGGCTTTGTCCTGCCAGAAATTTAAGGATGCAGTTAACTGGCCAGCCAGTGGGCAGCCTGAGGCTTTCTTACTCACCAGTTCCCCCAATGTTCAAAAGATTCCTTATAACATTACCGAGATTTAAAAAAAAATACAATGCTGTATACCAAATGATTTTATAGTAACTCATGTTCAGTTTCCATTCTCATTTGGAATTGAAATAAACACTTACTAGACTTACATACAAAAAAAAAAAAAAGAAAAAAAAAAGAATAGACAGTGTCCTTTTTTCCCTGTTGTCTTTTTTAAAAATTTATCTTTATTGTTGAAAGTATTACAGATATCCTCCTTATTTTCCCATTGACCCCTCCACCCAGCACCCACCCATCCCAGGCCTTCACCAGACTATTGTCTGTGTTCATAGGCTATGCATATCTGCATATAAGTTCCTCTGTTGATCTCTCCCCACCCCCACTCCCACCCCACCCCCACCTTCCCTCTGAGATTCCTCTGTTCCACGCTTCTATGTCTGTGGATCTATTTTGCTCATTGGTTTATTTTGCTCTTTAGACATGTCTTGATTCGAGGAATACTATTCTCAGTGAGGAAGATGTCTCTATTCTCACCCAACTACATTTCTTGCCCATAAAGAAAGGGATGCTCCAGGTCTGGTTACAAAGATCTCCGTACAGAATATTTGGCGTAGAGATAGGGTAAACCACACTTAGGTGTAATAGCAATTTTTCTCCTAAAATTTTGTTTAAAATCTTTTAAAAATCCAATTCCTCCAGTTTATATAAGTGCCAATGTGAGAAGCGCTAAGCTGGCAATTTTCACTTTGCCAATTTCCCAAAGAGAAACAAAGATTTTTTTTCATGTGTGTAATAATTCCCAAATTTAGTCAAGACTGGAATTTCACTTTTATTTTTTATTTTTATAGCAGCAGTGTTCTGCCCATAGGGGGAAAAATAAAGAAACTGGGAAAAGAGACAAGTTGCCATTGACTAGGAGACAGGACTGAGGGTGAGGGATGGAAATCACAACCAATTTTCAATTTTCATCCTGAGGAATTTGGTCAGTTATTTGGTTGAACACATATTAGAATGGCAAATAATGCTGATATAAGGATCTTAAAAAATCACCTTTTGTTTTTGTGGAAAAAGAAAGAGGAAATTGAGGTGAAACTGCAAAATGTTTCTTTTTTCTTTCTTTTTTATTTTTTTCATGAAACCAGCCAAAAGGAAGGTCCTCTTTAAGCCGCCAGTGCAAATGTTTTTGCAAAGTTCAACTGCCAAATGTCCTTTGGCGCCTGCCAGTTTTTATAATTGAAAGATACATTTTTAAATGAACTTGCTGGTCTTTCACTGGGTGAGAGGAGCCTTCCCACATCTGGATGGTTCCCTTCCTTCCAGCAAGACCCAGCTTCTGACTTCACTGAAGATCTGCAGTGTTGGAAGGCACATCACCATGAGCACACACTACTCAGTGGTACTATTTTAGACCACATTGATGGCATAAAACTTTTTATTCTACAAAATTATATGATGAAATGCAAATCAATAATCTATGAGCAGTGTCAATTAGTTCACACATGTTCTGCTATGAATAAAACCAAATCTCATTTCCTTACTGAAAACCTTTGCAGAAAACCTGAACTAAGAGAATAACCAAATAAGTAGAATGAAGGCAAACACTAACATCTATAACAAAACTATCATTTTTGTAGATGGAAAGGCTGCATAAAGATACCAAAAGTGTTTTTTTAATCATTGCACTCTATCAAGACATTTAATAAAACTACCATTCCTAACACACAACCAGCTACTTTAGAATGGTTTGCACAGTTACTCAGCAGGAAACTAACATTTGAACCCACCAATCTTTTGAGTTGCAGATTCAATTTTAAACTTTTTATTGAAAAGACCTCAAGAATATCTATCACTCCGGGCGGAGAGATGATATTAACATTAAGCTTTATGAATTATTACTTTTCAATCAAGGGTGACAGGCTTGCTTATATGAACAGGGTGAGACTTTTCATAAGCAGTAGAGTTCCATCCAACTTCTCCTGATTCTATTTGCCAAAAAAAGAAAAAGGATATTACATTTTAAAATAAAATTCCTCCAAATAAAATTCTACCAAAGCGTAATGTCTGAGAGTTCCTGTAGTGCCTTTATGTTGTAAATGCTGAAGTTTTATGTTACTTATATAAGCTTTAGTCTCCAATAGAGCTGGCAAACAAAACCCAAGAATGCTGAAACAGCTGTAGTACCGTATCTGAGTCATTTGGAGAAAGCAGGCAGGGACTTGGAACAGAGGTGTTCTCTCAGACCACTGCAACGATTTGCTTTTCAACTTCTAGACAAAGAACTCATAAGTAGCTGCTAATCTCATGAAAACTCAGTGAGGCATACAAGTTGGATATTAAGGCTGATATTTTAAAGGGTCACTTCAAAGGAGGACTCTGGGTTCTTAGAACTAAATCTAATTGCTTAAAGGCTTTGAATGTATTATCATTACAAAGAGTGAATCTCACAGATATCCAAACAGCCAGACCCAGTCAACAAGCCATGTATTTTAAAGAAGAAAGCTAAACAAGTACAGCTACAAATCTTGGACATTAAACTCCATTAGTCCACACTCCCATTAATTCAAAGTCAGTTATAAGACTGGCCTAAAGTTTGCTAAGCAAATCAAGGAAGTAAAGAATTCTAATTTAAATAGCTTAAGACAAATTGTTTCTTAAAATCCTTTTAAAATAATCTAGAAGTATTTCTTCAACTATAAAAAATTGACATGTTAATTATAAATAATGCTCTAAGAGTGGCATGCTAATTATAAATAGTGCTTATCTGTAGATTTTCCAAGACTCCCTAGGAGGTAACTGCTCTCTTTCCGTACAGAGTTTAAGTTACTCAGTTTCTAACATGGTGGTAAACTCTTTAACTTTAAATCTAGTTCAGTAAAGCATGTGTTTCATTAATTCAGGTCGCTTCACTTCCATTAGTCTGAAGTAGTAAACTTTTACTGCAATCCTTTAGTGCACATTTGTAACCAGATCATTAATTAACTCACTGTAGGACCTTAGGCAAGTTACATAACCTCCCCAAGCCTCAGTTTATTCCTCCAGGGAAATAATAGTACCTATCAGATCAATGGGTTAATGTAGGTTAACTGTGTAGCAGATAGAGTACATGGAACAAAGTAGTCACTCAGTAAATAATTATTATTTATATTAACTGCAATCATAGAGCTAGACTATGGGGAATTCAGTTGCCATTTAAGACACCAATTTATAGTTTCTCAGATTTGGCAATCATAAATCTATAATAACTAAAGTGACTTTGACAAAAGCCCAAGAGGCAAGCAGTGTCTACACAAGTCAATTGGAGGAAGAGAAGCTAAGGATCTATTCAGTAGGCATCATATCCAAATAACGCATCGCTTTAATGCCAAAGAGACTTAAAAAACAAAGCCTGAATAACAGCAAGGAAAACCACGTGAATGAGAAATTGCATACCCATATAGGCTCAGACTAGTCTCAGAACTTAAATCACATTCTACAGTGTCCCAATCCAACGTTTTCTTCTCTGTAGGCTGTCTCCCAGAAGTGAAGGTCAACATATTGATTCAAATATGATATCTTTGAGCAGCTTGTGCCCCCTCATTTTAATTTTCTGGAAATCTCAATTTTCTTAACCTTCTGAGGAAGCTTTGTAGGCAAGGAATCTGGAAGCTAGTTGGGGTCTTAATCCACAAGAATGCCAGGTTTCAGTGGCAAAAAGGGAATCTGTAGCTATTCTCACACCAACAACATCTTTCATGTGGGAAAAGAAGGCTTTGGTGGCAGCACTGTTTTTCACAAAATCTTCCAAAAAACAGAAGAGGTGGTAGTATTTCTCAATTTCGTATATGAGGTTAGTGTTTCCCTGATAGCGAAATGAGACAAAGGCATCACAAGAATAATAAAGATTAATGTGAATATGTATGCACAATTTCTCAACAAAGTATTAACACACTTAATTCAGCAACATGAAAAGGAAAAGGAGAATAAACAAAACTATGAACTGAAATTTATCCCTAAAATGCAAAGTTGGTTCAACATACCAAAATTAATCAATTCATACACTATATCAATAGGGAAAAAAAGAACAAAAAATAAAGGATTATCTCAATAGACACAGAAAAAGCATTCAACCACATTCGTGATAAAAATGCTATCATGTTAAAGCACTGAACAAACTAGAATGAAAAGGAATTTCCTAAACCAGATATATATCCTATATAATTAAAGCCTAATATGCAAATTGTCCTCTCCTGTGGTTGTTTGACCAGGAGTTCAAACAGGAGACTGGGAGTTTGACTGCTCGCTATGACATGCGCTGACCGCCAGGTGGTGGCATGGAACATGGCAGGCATTGGCGATACAGAGCTGGCAGCAGGTGGCATTGGAGGTGCTGACAGCCCTGATAGGCTCCAATGAGAGCAGGACCGCGGCAAGAGGGTGGAGCAGGCGAGCGGGAGGAACCAGGCCAAAGCAGGTGTAAGCAGAGGGAGGGAGTAAGGGGGAGGAGGGCAGGTCCAGCCCCCATTGTTTGCCCCACAGGCAGGATGGAGGACCAGGTGAGGGGGCTGTGCCAGGCCAAGGCAGGGCTGCGGAGCTGTGGGGCTTGGGGCACGAGCTGGGGTTGCAAGGCTGGGTGCATGAGCTGAGGCCCAATCTCCACAGGCCACCCCAAGGGACCCCACCCGTGCATGAGTTCATGCACCAGGCCTCTAGTCATCTAATGAGACCCACAGCAAATATAATATTTAATGCTGTAAGCCTGAACTCTTTCCCACTAAGACCAGGAAAAAGATTTTCTTTTTAGCCACTTCTACTTAACATTATATAGGAGGGTCTATCCTGAACAATTAGTGAAGAATAAGAAACAAAGGACATCCAGATTGGAAAGGAAGAAATAAGTCTATTTCTATTAGCTGATGACATGACCTTGTAAACAGAAATTTTCAAAGAATCCACAAATATCCATGAGAACTAATAAATGAGTTCAGCAAGTTTTCGGGATACAGAAAATTTAATTGTATTTCTATAAACTAGCAACAAGCAATCAGAAAACAATATTAAGAAAATTGTATTTATAACAACATTGAAAAAGAATAAGATACTTGGGAATAAATTTAACAAAGTAAGTATAAGACTTATACACTCAAAAATACAAAACATCACTGAAAAAATTTAAAGAATACCTTAATAACTGAAAAGACATCTAGTGTTCATGAATTGAAAAACCTCTTGAATTAACCTTTAGATTCCACATTATTTCTTTCAAAATCCCAGGTGTCTCTTTTGCAAAAATTGACCATCTAATCCAAACATTCAAATGGAAATTCAAGGAACTCAGAACAATCAAAACAACATAAACAAAAAAAACAAAGTTGGAAGACTCCCACTTCCCACATTTGAAAGCTATAGCACAAAGAAACAGCAACTATATGGTAGTGGCCAAAGGACAGTCATATAAATCAGTGAAATGGTATTGTGAGTCTAGAAATATACCCATATCTTTATGGTCAAATGATTTTTATGAGTATTAATATCAAGGAAATTCAATGGGGGAAACAATCCTATCTAATAAAGAGGGAATATGCTAATTGACTGACCCGCCCTCAAAGATGGCAACACCCACAGCCAATAAGGACGGAATATGTTGAGAGGGACCCGAGAGCCGCTGTTTCCCTGAGCGGCCATGAGCAAGCGCAACCAGGTGTCTTACGTGCGGCCCGCCGAGCCGGCCTTCCTGGCCCGCTTCAAGGAACGGGTCAGCTACCGGGAAGGGCCCACCGTAGAGACCAAGAGAATCCAGCCTCAGCTCCCAGATGAAGATGGTGATCACAGTGACCAAGAAGATGAACAGCCCCAAGTGGTGGTTTTAAAAAAGGGAGACCTGTCAGCTGAAGATGTCATGAAAATTAAATCAGAAATAAAGGCTGCCAAAGCAGATGAAGAACCAGCTTCAGCTGATGGAAGAATCATGTATCAAAAACCAGTGAAGTGTTCCCCGGATGAAAAATATTCAGGTTAAACAGCAAGCTCAAAAAAGAAAAAGACAAGTGAAGATGAAATAAATCAGCAGGACTCAGTTAAAAAGAACACACAAAAGCAAGTAAAAAACAGTAGCCTCCTTTCTTTTGACAGTGAAGATGAAAATAAATGAGTATAAACATTTTGCACTTAGTTTTTAAAGCATATGGGATTTTAAAAAATAATCTTTTTTCCCTATTATAAAGATAATACAAGTGCATTTTTGAAAATTTAGAAAATACCAAAAAAAATTTTAGTAAGATAAAAACTATGTCCATCCATTAACACCCCTTTTGACTTGAAATGCAAACTCTGTAGATGTTAACTAGTATTATTAACACTTTGTTAATTCCTTTGTGGGGTGTGTATATATGTAAGTTATATTTTTTAACAAAAATTATATTGTGATTGTATTGTGCCTGTTTTCTAGTTTCTCAGTTGACATTATATTGTATTTTCTAGGTCAGTAATAACCAGAGGATTTTGTAAATAAACAAATCCCCTACTTCATCTTTGTCTAGCAACACCAAAAAAAAAAAAAAAAAAAAAAAAAAGGAGGGAATATGTTAATTGACTGCCACACCCTCAAAGATGGCAGCGCCCATAGCCACAAGATAGCGGTGCCCAGTCCCCTCAGCCCCGCCAGAGCAGCAGGCATGAGGCAAGGCCGGACCCGCCAGCTTTGCCATGAACCTGCCTCCGGAGTACCCCAGTCTCCTCAGCCCTCCAGCCTCCCAGGGCTGTCCCAAGGTGTAGGCAACTGCCGGGTGGCAGCTGCCCATCTGATGTCCAAGGCGCAGGCAAGCCTCCAAGCCTTGGCTGTTGGCTGCCCAGCCTCCCAGGGCCACCGGAGGCTCAAGTAACCAGGGCCAGCAGAGGTTTGCACTGCCGGCAGTGGCAGCAGCAGAGGTGTGATGGGGCATCACCTTCCCCTGATGGCCAGGTCTCCTCCCACCCTGAGGGCTCCTGGACTGTGAGAGGGGGCAGGCCAGGCTGAGTGACACCCCCTCCAGTGCATGAATTTTCATGTACCAGGCCTCTAGTAGTCTTTATAAAAGTAGTGCTGAAACACCTAGATATCCACAAGCAAAAGAATAAATTTGGATCCCTACTTCACAATATATACAAAAATTAATACAACATGTATCAAAGACCTAAATATAAAAGCTAGAACTATAAAACTCTTAGAAGAAATCACAGTTACAAAATCCATGATCTTGGATTAGCCAATTGTTTATTTTTTTAAAAAAACTATGATTTTATTGATTTTAGAGAGAGAGGAAGGGAGAGGGATAGAGAGATAGAAATATCAATCAAATGCTTCCTTCATGCCCCGAGCCCACAACCTGGGCATATGCCTTGACAGGAATTGAATCTGTGACCTCTTGGTTCATGGGTTGATGCTCAGGCACTGAGCCACCCCGGCCAGGCACCAATGGCTTATTAAACATGACACCAAAAAGCACACACAACAACAAAAATAGATAAACTGCACTTCATCAAAATAAGAAACTTTCATATTTCAAAGAACTCCATCAAGGAAGTGAAAAGTTAATCCACAGAATGGGAGAAAATATTTGCAAATCACATATTTGATGAGGGTCTAGTACCCAAAATATATAAAAACAATTGCACCTTAACAATAAAAATACAAATTATCCAATTAAAAAACAGGCAGAAAATTTGAATAGACACTTCTTCAAAGAAGATACACAAATAGCCTGAACACACATGAAAAAAAAGTTCAACATCATTAGTCATTAGAGAAATGCAAATCAAATAGCACTTCAATACCCACCTAGGATGGTTTTAAATCAGAAAAACAGCATGTATGTATTGGTGAGGATAAGGATAGTGGAAACATAAAAATGCTAGTGAGCATATAAAATGAAAGATCATTTTAAAAAAAGAATCCAGCAGTTCCTCAAAAAAGTTAGATATAAAGTTATAATATGACTCAACAATTCCATTTCTAAGTATATACCCAATACAATATAACATATCTCCACAGAAACTTATATGCAATAATGTTTATATCAGCATTAATTATTATAACCAAAAAGTGGGAAAATGTCCATTAACTAGTGAATAAATAAACAAAATGCAGAATATTCAAACAGTGGGATATTATTTAATCATGAAAAGACTCAAGTTCCAATATATGCTACAATATAGAAGAACCTTGCAAACATGCTAGTGAAAAAAAGCCAGATACAAAAGACCACATATAGTATGATTCCGTTTATGAAATATCAAAGATAGCAAATCCTTAGACAAAGAAAGGAACTGAGGAAGATGTGATAGGGAGTGACTGCTGATAGGTATGATGTTTCTTTTTGGAGTTGTGAACATACTCTAAAATTAGATATGGTGACAGTTGCACAATTTTTGAGGATACTAAAAATCACTGAATCATAAACGTCAATATAATGACTAGTGTAGATGAGTTATATCTCAATGAAAAACAGAAGAAGTCTATAACTTGACCTATCTTTCTAAGTATTAAAATTAGAAGACTTTGTTCCTATGGCAAATAAGAAGTAGAGTTGTCTCCAAGATCAAGAATGGAGCTTTTTAGAAGAAAAGGAAAATCTGAAATAAGAAGAGTCCAACACTCAATAATATTTTAGGTGAGCAGCAGGGGGAGCCCTTGATGGCAAAGAAAATCACAAAAATAAAATTTATGCTTTTGATCATAAAATTAATGTATTCTTTTTGTAGATAATATGGAGAAATAATTTAAAAACCATTCCATTATCCTGAGAACCACTATTAACATTTCATTTGTGCAAAGCCTTCCAGTCTTCCTCTGTGTGTATATACATCTATAACCAAACCCATCTTTTTTACAAAAAGTAAAAGCATGTACATACAGCTTTGCATTCTATATTTTTGACATAACATTATTTTTTTTACACATTTTTCCAAGGCCTTAAATAATTTTGAACAGGTAATTTTCAGTACTTTAATTAATTAAACCTATTTTATAATTTCTCACAGTTATGAATAAAACTGTGATAAACATTCTTGTACGTAAAGTTTTATACTTATTAAATTTTTTTTTCTAAGGACAGATTCTTAGGAGAGGAATTATTAAGTAAAATATTATCCACAGCTCTAAGTCTTTGGATACATATTGTCACACTTCCAACCAAAAATTCTGAAAAATCTATAATTGACCACAGTAGTGTATGATTTCTTTTCTTTTTTCCTTTCTTCCTTTTCTTTTCTTTTCTTTTCTTTTCTTTTCTTTTCTTTTCTTTTCTTTTCTTTTCTTTTCTTTTTTCTTTTCTTTTCTTTCCTTTTCTTCCCTTCCCTTCCCTTCTCTTTCCTTCCCTTCCCTTCCCTTCCCTTCTTCTCTTCTCTTCTCTTCTCTTCTCTTCTCTTCTCTTCTCTTCTCTTCTCTTCTCTTCTCTTCTCTCTTTCTCTTCACTTCTCTTATTTTTTGTTCTTTTAAATATATTTTTATTGATTTCAGAGAGGAAGGGAGAGGGAGAGAGAAAGAAACATCAATGATGAAAGAGAATCATTGATTAGTTGCCTCCTGCACACCCTCTACTGGAGATTGAGCCCATCACTCCGGTATGTGCCCCGACCAGGAATTGAACCTTGACCTCCTGCTTCATAGGTCAATGCTCAAACACTGAGCCATGGTGACAGGGATGATACTTTTTTTTTTTCTTGAAATTTTTCCAAGTATGTAATGATTTGTTTTCTTTGTTTAAAACATTTGCAAATTTAACATAAACTAATGTCTTCCTTTAATTCTAAATAAATAGTAAACCTGGAATTTTCTCATGAGTTATTGTCTAATTATTTTCTGCTTATACAGGCTTTCTGTGAAAATTGACAATTTTCCTGTTTATGATATTGACCTTTTAATAATTGATTTCTAGAAGCTCTTCATATAAAAACCATGTTAACCTTAATTTTACATTTTGCCATTTTTTATGTTATTATTTGATTTATGATTTTTTTATCATGAGTTTTGATATTTAAAAATCTATCTTCTTGTGCTGGCCAGTATTCTCAGTGGTTAGAGTGTCATTCTGCACACTGAAGGGTCACGGGTTCAGTCCCCTCCCCTGGTTGAGGCACATGCAGGAGGCAACCAGTCCATGTGTCTCTCTTGCATCAATATTTCTCTCTCTCTCTCTCTCTCTCTCTCTCTCTCTCTCTCTCTCTCTCCTCCCTATTTCTTTTTCACTCTTCTGAAAAGCAATGGAAAAAATATCCTCAGGTGAGGGGGAAAAAATGTGCCTCCATGGAAGTTGATGAATGTTTACCATAATTTCTTCTATTCTTTTTGTGTTTTTATTTTTTAATGTATTAATTCATTTAGAACTTATTTAGAGATATAATATGGGTCACCCTCCTCACCTCAAACAATGAACCATTGAATATTATTTTATTTCCTCTATTGATTTAAAATGGCTGGAAACTTTTTATTCTCTCTTCTCTGTTTAATGTTGTATCATATTGGGTCTAACAACCTACACTAATAAAAGACAAACATGCAAAGTGACCATACCTTCACTATGCCTTAAGCCATGCCCACCAGCCAATCAGAGTGACTATATGCAAATTAACCCAACCAAGATGGCGGCCAGCAGCCACAGAGCTGGAGCAAGCAGGAGGCTTTGTTGCCCTGGTGATGGAGGAAGCCAAGCTTCCCTCCCGCCTGCCCTGGCTGGCTCTGAGCTCCTCTCAAGGCTACACAGTTTCAATTATCGAAGATAAATAAATCCCAGAATAAAAAAAGAAAAAAAAAAAGGAGAGGCTGGGAGCTTCTGTCGCTGGGATGTTTGGCCAGCCTGAAAACGGCCTTCAGCCCCTCACCCAGACTGGCAGGCACCCCAGTGGGGACCTCCCACCCTAAAGGGGGTGTGACCAGCTGCAAACAGCCATCAGCCCCTCACCCGGGCTGGCCAGGCACCCCAGCGGGACCCCCACCCTGATCTGGGACACCCTTCAGGGCAAACCATCTGTCCCCCACCATGTACCAGGCCTCTATCCTATATAGTAAAAGGGTAATATGCAAACTGACCCTAACAGCAGAAAGACTGGGAATGACTGGTCACTATGACACACACTGACCACCAGGGGGCAGACACTTAATGCAGGAGCTGCCCCTTGGTGGTCAGTGCGTTCCCACAGGGGAAGCACTGCTCAGCCAGAAGCCAGGCTCACGGCTGGCGAGTGCAGTGGTGGTGGCGGGAGCCTCTCTCACCTCTGCGGCAGCACTAAAGACCCCTTGGGGGATGTCCGCCTGCTGGCTTAGGCCCTCTCCCCATGGATGTAAGCGGGCAGGAGGACATCCCCTGAGGGCTCCTGGACTGCGAGAGGGTGCAGGCCGGGCTGAGGCCCCCCCCGCCCCCCCAGTGCATGAATGTTATGCACTGGGCCTCTAGTTAATGTAATAAAAAGTGGCATCATGCAGTAATATGGATTATGTCTCAATTTATTCAAATCTGCTTATGTACTATTAACTAAAATTTTATAACTAATTTCATATAGGCCTTGTACTATTTTTTCAACCTAATTTCTATGTTTTGTTATTGTTTTTGTCATTTGGTTTGATTCCTTTGTTTTTCCCTCCATTGTAAAAACTCTTGCCTGGCTGGTGTGGCTCAGTGGTTCAGCATCGACCTATGAACCAGAGGTCACCAGTTCAAGTCTTGGTCAGGGCATTTGCCTGGGTTTTGGATTGGATCCCCAGTAGGGGGTATGCAGGAGGCAGCTGATCAGTGATTCTCTCTCATCATGGATGTTTCCATCTCTCTCTCCCTCTCCCTTCTTCTCTCTGACATCAATTAAAAAAAACACACAAAAAAAACCTCTTTTCCCTTATTACATTTTGTACATTTTTCATTCAGGTATCATAACAAACTATTAGTTCTAATAGCTATTTTTTTAGGTTTTTTAAATAGATTATCCTTTAGAAATTCTAAATTCTCTCCACACCCATGACTTTGAGATCTCAAAACCAATTTTCAGAATCACAGCTGTCTTTTGTTCATAAACCCAACTTCTTTAAAAACACACACACACACAAATAATAATAAAAATTTAATATGCTAATTAGACTAGACAGAAGAGTAACCTTCTGGACATCCTTCCGAAAGAAGCCAGGGCTGCGAGGGTAGAGGCAAGCTGCCATGGCTGTGAGGACCGAGCCCCTTGTATGAATTTCATGCATTGGACCTCTAGTTAATCCTATAAAATGCTCAAATAAAAAGTACAGACAACTTTGAAACACACAGATTGTATTTTTCACATGGGTCTTAAAGAGTAAACATTTGCCATAAAATATTTATTTATTTTAATTAAAAAATTAAATCCAAAATTATTTTAAAGAGGCATTAGTGTTTCAAAATGCTCTTTAGTTTTAAATGTCCTCCAAAGCTACACTGGTTTTAAAATCAGATTTATTGAGTTACAATTCCTATGTGATAGAATTCCTCCTCCTTTTCAGGATACAGTTGTATGAATTTTGACAAACATACACAGTCAAGTAACATCATCACAATCAAGACAGTATTTTTTAACACGCTGAGAAGTTCTCCGTCCATTTTTAGTCAATCTCCTTCCTCTTATCCTCAACCCCTAGCAACCTCTGATGCATTTTTTGTCCCTACTGATGCTGTTTGTTATTTTTATTCCTCAAGCTTCCAATTGGAAGCAAAGCTGGCCATTAGTAACTAGCACAATGTCCTCTCTGCTCATTTAAAAATCACTTTTTTTTTTTTTTTTGCTGACAACCCTCAGATCAGTTTCCATTTCAGCAAACCTGCACCCTGGCTCTAGGCAGGCAAATTCCTTCCTGAAACTCAGCCGGGCTTCATCTGGGCTGACATGCCCAGACAAGCCTGACAGAGTAGAGGAGCCAGTGGGAGGGGTGGTGCTCATGTGTGTGTGTGTTGTGTGTGTGTGTTGCACATTGCAGAGTCCCAGTATATTTTTACATGTTCCATACATCTACAGGGTAACATACTGGAGGGTAGATGAGCCAGCTAGTTCTGAGAAAAGATCTTTGAAGCTTTCCCCTCTGTCATCTGATTGCTGAATGGCAGGAGCGTGTGGTCTGCTGGTGACAGCTGGAAGGTCTGGGAAGTGATGGCTCTTACTGAGTCAAAGTGCAACATAAACACCTTGGGGAGATCTGAGGCCTGAGAACCAATTTCAGAAAACTACCAGTTGCCAAGGAAACACACCTTTAAGCATAATGTCTGGAGCAGTTAGGAAGGTTTTTGTCGTTTCTTTTAAGGTCCATTTTCTCCTGTGATACTTATTTCCCCAGTTCTATACACATGGCAAGGGCTGCTTTCCTAGTTCACTTAAATACCACTGTAAGGAAACCAATCTGTGGTTTTACGTTACCCCATCGGAGTGTTGTCTGTGGATACAGGGCATAAAGGGGATAACTTGCCTAATTCAATCCACCCTTGAGGACTGCCATGTTAAAGAGCTACACCACGGAACTTTGGTCTGCCCGTGGCACTGTTGGAAAACTGAGAGACTGCAGTGTTTCAGGGAAACTCTGAGTCTCGCTTAATGTAGAGAACTCTCTGATTTACTGTTGTGCCTATATGTAACATTTCATATTTGTTAAGGCCTCTCCCTATTCATGGTTAATAACTAGCCCTGGAAGAATATTTGCAGCTTATTTACTCTGGAAAAAAGTGAGGTACAAGAAAAAGTTAGGAGAACTGAGCATTTGGTAGGCTTAAATTCAAAACCATAGACACAGACTTCATAATTTACTCAAGACTGGAGTTGACCACTGATGGTTTCTTTACCTCAAGCACAAAATGTCTGAATGGTATGGCACACAAAGAAGTTGTCTTGTTTGTTTTATCAGTTTTTTTCCTCTTAATATGACCCAATTAATTATTTATATACTTGGCATTGGCATATGCAGAAAGGGGCGCTGCATGTTTTAAAAAATGTGTGAGAAAAAGTTAAAATGGACAAACTCATATTCACTAACTTGGTTCTATTATTATTATTATTATTATTATTATTATTATTACTGATTTCAGAGAGAGGAAAGGAGAGAGAGACAGAGAGAGAGAAACGTCAATGTGAGAGAAAAACGTCGATCAGTTGTCTCCTGCACATGCCCCAACCAGGACTAAACCCATAACCCGGGTGTGTGCCATTACTAGGAATTGAATCCGCCCCCTTTTGATGAATGGGACGATGCTCCAACCAACTGAGCCACCCAGCCAGGACTAACGTGATCCTTTTTAGAGAAAAGCTTCTGCCAATTCACTTAGTCCAGCTCACTGAGGTTGGAGCCAGGAAGTTTGAGAATCACTGGTTTAAAGTATTTTGCCACATCCGTCCTCAGTTTTTTGCCTATAGATCTGCTAATTGACAGGGTCTACCAACAGCGCCACACTCACATGAATGTGTTGCATGACCCTTAGGAAGAAGTCATAACCTTAGAAGGCAGAGTTGAATATTTTCACCACCAGCCTTCCTTCAGGTCCTTCGCTAATCCCTGCACTTCACATTTTCACCAGGAGGAGAAGAAGGCTCTGTCTGCTTCATGGTGCCATGAGATTCCAAAGATGCCTTAGACAAAACCTGCCACTCCCTGACCATCTCCCATGTGTGAAGGGCCAATCTGTTCTGGTGATGCAACATTTACACTGCAATGAACAACCAAGTCCCCCTCCCATGAGAGTTCTGTCGCCTGCCAAAACTCTACCTTCTCCCAGGTTTCACTTTAGGATGGGCTCATGTGGAGGAATCAGGCCAAGTGGACCAGTAACTGCTTGGTGGATGCTTAGTGAGAACTTGTGGTAATAGAATGAAATGTGACATTGTTGCATCATGGCTTCCTATCCCTGTCTTCCAAACCATCAGACCTCCCAGTATAAAGAGATGTATGTGAGGATCAAGGACTTTTTGAATGAAATAAGGAGATATTAAATAGCAAAACTTTTATTAAAGTAGTATTTATCTCTGAACCAGGCACTCTGCTAAGTACTTCACATTTATTATCTCATTTAATTCTCACAAGAAGCCTATTCAGATAGATGTCACTATTGCCTCATTTTATAGATAGAAAATTGAAGCATAGAGGTTAAAGAAAACTTACCCATAAGGCAGTCAGAGCAAGACACATATTTCATTCATATGTGTATTCTAAAGAATAAAATAAACTGATGAACAAAATAGATCCAGGAACAGACCGTCGAATCTCAGAAGGAAGGTGGGGGTGGTTGGGAAGAGATTAACCAAAGAACATGTATGCATCTATTCATAACCCATGGGCACAGAAAATAGTGTGATGAAGGCCTAGGGAAGGGGGAGGGTGTGGGATAGAATAGGGTCAGTGGGGGAAAAAACGGGACATCTGTAATACTTTCAACAATAAAGATAAAAAAAAATTCAGAACATATGAGAAAAAGATGGTTTGTAATTAAAATACTTTTAATATTATATTAAAATATTAAAATTGGTTTAAATGTAAAACAAAATAAAACTTACCATAGAGCAGCTACTCAATAATTGACTACATCATAGTTTAAGCCAATTTTTGATCCCAAAGCCAGTGCTCTGAACTAGTGCTGTGCACATTTTATGTCTAGGAGCACCTTAAAATACTTTGAAAACTAAAATAATCACACGAATGAGGGCGTGTAGATTTCTGACTGGAGGAGAGTCCAAGCCCAGCTCAGCAGGGACAGGGAACTTGGGTGTATCGCCACGGCCGCCCGGACCTCATCTAGATCTGTCTGTTTTTATAAGCACAGATATTGCTCAGTCGTTTAAAAGTACACACAGCCAGGGTGGGACATCATCTGCGGGCAGCAACCGACCGCCTGGTGGGAATGGATGGGTGAATGTGGGTCAAACCTTCCAGTGCAACAGGAAGGGAAGGTTGATTTTTAGTGGGAATGATGAGGAAAGCGGTTCTGAAATGTTTTTCACAGAAATAGAAACCAGTGAAATAGAAGCCGATGTTCTACTGCTTTAGAAAAAGAAAGCACAGGGAAACAGACAGGCAAGCACTTGGCAGCTATAGCCACGCTCAGAAACTTGTCATATTTAGGTCTCTGCTGCACAAGACCATCTCAGCTGCAGACAATAATCAGGCGTCCAGCCAGGCCTTCAGAAACCAGTGGAGATAAGGCTTGATTTTACTGTAAAGCTCTCCTAATTCTCCAGGGGCTTGTCCCCGGGGGAACAGAATGCTTTATGAGAAGCAGCGCCGGACTCTCCAGTCCTAGATGTAGAGTCACTGCTGTATCTGGTGGTGTGCTTCCTCACCAGCCGTACCTTCCTATTTGCCTTACCCTGTTATTACTGGCTCCTGCTTGATTTTAGGGACATTAACCTGCCCAATGTGTCTGTGAGTGCTTTGCTAGTTAACTCCAGCTTAAAGGCTTCTTAGAA